>NW_027466849.1:2785000-2905000 GCF_046128005.1 Genypterus blacodes
AAAACTGAAATTGAAACAATAAATCATTACAGCGCTCATTACTGGGAAATAATTTTCTTACTCAATAGCACATTACCATTTTATGCTGGCTGTAAATAATGTGAACACAGAGGGGCTGAGGGATGTGTGTGTGTGTGTGTGTGTGTGTGTGTGTGTGTGTGTGTGTGTGTGTGTGTGTGTGTGTGTGTGTGTGTGTGTGTGTGTGTGTGTGTGAAAGTGTGAAAGTGTGAAAGTGTGAAAGTGTGTATTATTGTACAAAGTGTCTTGAAATCAGACGGACAAAATCGGAAAGGGAAGAGGGCGAGTTTGAGGGAGAGACATGTGTGATGCATGTGGGCCATTGTCAGCATGTGGGCTGTTTTGGTTTCTGGGATAGACCGGAGGACGTGGATTAATGATGGAAACTTTGACCTTTCACAGTAGCTGAGTGTGTGACTTGTTGAGTGTGTGTGAGAGTGTGTGCGTGTGTGACTGTGTATGTGAAAGAGAAGGAGAGAGAGGGAGAGGGAGAGAGAGGGAGAGAGAGAGTGAGAGAGAGAGCGAGAAAGGGAAGGACAGGGAGAGAGAGAGAGAGAGAGAGAGAGAGATAGAGAGAGAGAGAGAGAGAGAGAGAGAGAAAGAGAAAGAGAGAAAGAGAGAGAGAGAGGGAGAGAGAGCTACTATTTGCTTTAATTCCATTTTGTTCCACAGATGCTAATGTCGATCTCAACATTGACTCTTGAACTCTGCATCCCACCCCAACTTTTTTTAAGCTTTGGAAAATAAAATTAAAATCTCTTTTTTTTACCTCAACATTTCCCCCCAGAGATTAAAAAAACAAACAACAACAACAACCCCTCACTCGATTTATATTTATTTTTAAAGTCCGCTGAGGAAAAGCGTTGAGATCAGCGAGCAGCAAGGGGGAGAGGAGTTGAGTTGTTTGGGGGCATAACTTGCTCTCCTTTAAGTGTAAAATGGGATGAGATATTCTGCCTCTCGGACTTAACGTAATGTAAGAGAGTGTGAAATTAAACTGCACACGAATAAAAGGGACCCTTCATTGTGTGCCGCCGACTCCTCGGTTATCGGGAAATTCAGACAACTGGAACATCCAAAGCCTCCCAAACTTGTAGCAATCCCCTTTGTCTGCCTCTGCAGCAAACAGTGTAATATCAGAAAGCCGGCGAGTCCCTTGGAGCCTGTGTCAGATTGCCAAACACAAAGTAGCAGCAAATCCCGGCCCTACCTCGCATCCTGCATGTGTGTGTGCGTGTGCGTGTGTCTGCGTGTGTGTGTGTGTGAAGAGAGTCTCCCACTAACCCTGTGAGCGGGCCAGTGAGTGCTTCAAATAGATTGTTTCCTTTTTAATTCCCGTCCTTTTACCTATTTATATTCCCTGCACCTACTGCAGAGCTTCTTTTAAAGCCCCATATGTTAATTTGATTTAGAGCGTCTCAAATCGAATCAGAAAGAAAGAAAAAAGCAAATGAAGGTAGCGGCAAATGTACTGTTATTAATAACGCAAAGTACTGGAGAGAGCTCAAACTCTCCACTCTGCCCCACCCACTTCCTTCCCCCTCTCTCTCCCCCCCTCTCCATTTTGTCCTCCGTCTGTCTGTGAGTGAGTGAGCTAAGTGAAGTGGGTTATGATGGCGGTGTAATCGGCATCCCTCAAACAAACGGCTGGCGCTATTAAGGGCCATTGTGTTTGCTGCAGTGATGATCAGATTCAATCTAGGGAGAACATTCTGTGCTGGTGCTGTGGCGGCGGGTTGGGGTGTGGGTGGGGGAGGTGTTGTGGGTCGAGAGAGAGAGAGAAAGAGAGAGCGAGAGAGAGAGAGAGAGAGTGAGAGAAAAAAAACTACCCTCGCCTCGTTCCGCTCTGCAATCGTGCGGGGAGTAAAGATGCATGCGCGCTCTTCAAAAGATGCATATCGACTCGCGGAGCTGCAAAAGTGTAGTTCAGATGAATTCGCCAAAGAGCTCTTTCGACTGCATAAAACGCGGCCAGTATTAAGCGTCGGGTAATGTTGTGAGGATGTATTTGTTTCAATAAGGATGTCGGGCAGTGCCATTGGCGTGTTGCAGAAGAGTAAATGGCTTTCCCTCTTCTCTTTGTTCTCACTTCCCCCCCTCCGCTCTCGCCTCCCAACCGCTGCTTTCCAGTCTAATCTTTCATACTGTTAAACAGAGCTGCATGAGGGCCAGTGGCGCCCCGAAGGCTTTAGAGGCCAACCTGTGGTCAGAAGGTTGGGCCCCACCGAGGTTCCTCCCAGACCACAGCTGCATAAAAAACATCTTAGAATCCTGTCAGGAAACTCCATTTATTTACTTGTTTCATTACATTTTCTACCACGTGTTAACTCAGTTTTACAGCAGTGATCCTGTGTATAGTGTCTGCGTGTGTTTGGTGTCGCTGCCTTAATGCTGCTCACCACACAGTCATGTATTCGGCTTGAACTAAAATGCCTTTCAGATCGCTGGATTGCCTCAGAAAGGGGGTGAGGGGGCTCTGTCAGTTCAGCTTAGTTCACTATAACTTTATTTATCCCTTTTTGGCAAATCAATTGACAGCTGGTGGTGCACACACACACTCACATACCCACACATACACACATGGAAGCCATATACTCAACCAAAGAGTTCAAAAATAGATTCATCAAGGAGGAAAATTTGAATTAAAATCATCTCTGCCAATAAATACATCAACACCAATGGTACATGGTTAATATTAACTTCCTTCAAGTGCAAATATTGCAGTAGATTATAATTTGGAAATAAAATCGACAAAACCAGACTTTTTTCATGAACCCAAACTAGCTGAGGATCTTTTTTCTTTTCCTGTTTTGAAAGTTTTAAATCTATAAAACCACAAAAACAAACCCAGTGCAGATCTTAGTCAGATTATATCTTTCTTGTATCTTATCCGTTATGTTGTTGTTGTGCTTATGTCCCACCAGGCCAGAGACCCTTCAGGTGCAGTTACTGCCCCTACAGCGCCTCCCAGAAGGGCAACCTGAAGACTCACGTGCTGTGCGTCCACCGCATGCCCTTTGACAACAGCAAGTACCCGGACCGGCGCTTCAAACGCTCCCGCCCGGACCCGACCGATGTCCCAGACGACAGCATCTTTGCACTCACTCTTGGCGGGGCAGAGGAGGGCGATGGGAGTGATGGCGGTGACGTGAACATGTCCCGCCACCGCGAGTGAAGCCGCGTTTAACGGGTTTGACTAACTGATCCAAGAGTGAGGTTTGGGACTCAGCGAGGCCACGATCGTATCACCCCAGAGATCTGCTCTCGGGTTTAGATGCACTGGAATGTTGACCCAGTGTAGCATGACGCTTGTGTGCAGAAGGTTCTGACCAAACATCACTAGTCGATGACACACGTCCAACATCACAAACAGGAAGTAAACTTACTCTGTGTGTTGATAGAAGTCTGTAAACATTTACTAAGCTAACATAATAATCGATATATTTGTGATGCAATAATTCAGCGTGTTTTGTTTGTTTGTGGAGCACAGTGGATCATACGTAGGAGAACAAATCACGGAGGAGGGAGGAAAACCAGATGAAAAATAAAATCATTAGACAGACTTTTGTCCAAAAATAATGCTTTTATCAGAAAAATGATCTGTGTAAACGATTTAGCTGAACAGCTACTGTGGAGAAGATGGAGGAGGAGGAGGGAGGAGGAGGGACTCTGAATACACACCAAACAACAGCCCAGAACATAACACCAGTGTCTGCCATTTTCCCAGTGCAAGCGATGAGCAGTGTGTGTGTTTGTGTGTGTGTGTGTTGAAAAGGGTAGGGTCAGTGGCGGCGATGGTGGCGTGTGTGTGTGTGTGTGTGTGTGTGTGTGTGTGTGTGTGTGTGTGTGTGTGTGTGTGTGTGTGTGTATGTGTGTGTGTGTGCAGAGGATAGAGGGGGAAGGAGGGGGCCAATGGTGCCAGCCTGACTGGAGCTGTCATCGCAGAGGAAATCAATTCAACAACAACACACTTGCACACACTCATACACAGTCCTACAGTGGTAACTTGACTCTGTATGTTACGCCAGGGGGTCAAGTTGAGTTCCATAAGCTGGCCGGAGCCCCTCATGTCGCCTCCGTCTCTCCTCCGTCCCTCTCCGTCCCTCCCCTCCTTCTAAAAACAAGAGCAATCTGGTAAACCGGCCTGGAAAACACTGACAGGAATCAATCAGCTGCGTATTGTGAGTGTCCATCAGAGGAGCTCCAGGCTTGTTCTGCTCCGGCTTGGGGCCAGCTGACGTCTGGAGGTCACCTTACAGGCTCCACGTCAAAGAGAAGCCGGGGGTTTTAAACCCAAGGCGTCTCCGCTCCAGCTCGGCTTTATGATGACAGATGACGGTGTCGTGCATTGGCAAGGTGCTGGACTGAACAGGGGAGGATTTCCTACATGTGCTCAGGAAGGGAGAGAGTAGACCAGCTGTGTACTGTATATATATATCAAAGATTTATGCATCTGCTGTGTGACTTCCACCCTAAAACTTTGTCAAAGACAAAAAGCAGGATTATCCTCCGGCACTGACGAGCTCTTCTGAAGAGGCTCAGCTGGCAGAGACATACAACGCAAATGCAACTTATCCTGCTTTGTGTCTCTAATTATAATAACCTTCCTATAAAATCATCACAGCAGTTTGTAGTTGTTGTGTTTGTTCTAAATGAGGCATTCTGTTTGTGTGTGTGTGTGTATGTGTGTGTTTGTGTGAGTGTGTTATGAAGTGGATTCCCGATGAGGGGGAGTGGGATAGGGGAGGAGGGGGGAAATACCATAAAACATTGAAAACTGAATGTTTTGATCTGGCAGAATCAAGCTATGTTGTTTTACAGGCAGAGGGGAGGAAGAAAAAAAAGCCCATGTATCAACTTTCATTGTACTTTGTTTTGCTGGCGGCTATCGGATATGAGCGGGCGAAGGAGAATCAGAAAGTACGACGCTTTGTGCTATTGTGTCAATGTGGGGGGATTGTGGAGGGGGAGAGGGGAGGAGGGGGAGGTTGTTAATGTTTTTCTGATAAAGAGAAATGATCCGGACTTTAAGAAAGTCAATATCTTCCCGCACTCACACACTCACACACACACTCACACACACAGATACTCACACACACACACAGCTACACACACAGAGGTTGGGCAGGGCTAAACTCTTTAAAACCCCAGGGCCTTAGTGCCACAGCTCTGCCTGAAGGCGTTTACAGTCCAACGTAATACGCACACACACACACACATTCACACAAGGCCGGGTCGAGAAATACAATCCAACACACACGTACATACAGCTAGTGGAGAGAGAGAGAGAGAGAGAGAGAGAGAGAGAGAGAGATGGGAGAGAGATCAGTAGAGAGAGCGGTAAGAGGGGTGAAGAGGAAGGAAGGAAGGAAGGAAGGAAGGAAGGAAGGAAAGGAAAAGTAGGTGCAAGAGGATAATAGAGGAAGTTAAATATTCTGCTGTTGATGTTATTGTGGTTTTGAAAGGGCCACTATTATCAGGATTTTCTTTACTGTTAACATTGACGTGACTGATTTTTGTGGATTTTATATTTGATTTTGTCCTTGCTGCTTTATGTTAAACTGAGTCTATGACATTTGGAAAACGTCAAAGTAGTGAAACCTTTAGGATTTGATGCAGCAGTGTGTTTGTGGTGGCTGTAGATATGCTTTTCTGGATGCTTGTGCGCGTGTGTGTGCGTGTGTTTGTTTGTGCGAATGGAAGATATAAGTATATATACATGCAGTATATAGCAAAAAGTGGATAGAACCAAGTTTTTATTTTAAAGAAACACATTCCATTTCTTAATGGCACCGGTACGTTGGCGCACTCCAGCGTGTAACATTCAGAGGACTTTCATCAGCTTCTCACATGATGCAAGAAGTTTGGAGACTGGGAATGTCATTTGTTTATAAACTCTTTGTCCATCCCGGAGAGAAGGAGCCGGCGTAACCATTGATCCCTCCTGTAATCCCCCTGCAGTAATCCAGGCCTTTGTCCCTGTGTGTCATCTCTTCATCCAGTTTCCCACTGAAGAAGCTGCTGCTGTTTGGTCTCAAATGATCGCTGGTGCACATTTATTTCAGCCTGCAGCCGATTCTGTAATATGCAATCCTATTCCACATTCCTAAATGGAGATTTCTATAAGGGAGGAGAGGGGTTTTGTTTCAACATATAAACTTATATTAATAGTAGAAGACTTTGTATTTAAATGAATAATACACACTGAGTCTTTATTTATTACGCCATCGCTCAGTTAAAGTGTATCACTTTCATCCATCACGTTTTTTTTTTTGTGGTTTCAATGTTCTCATGTACTTTGAAGCAGTAAAAATTATCCTGTGTTTTTCTGCAATAAAATCTCCACCTCTGGGACGTGCCGTCTCTCTGTCTCCTCATTCCTCTACACACACACACCTACAGCCGCTTCACAGGTTAGAAGTTGAAAACGGAGAAATACATTAGAGAATAATGAATGGAATTAAACAGAATAGTCAAATTAATGCAAAATAGCCAGCTCCTATGATCTATACCAGGGGTATTCAACATAAATGTAAAGAGGTCCGGTTAGAGAACATTTCTTGAAGCAAAGGTCCGGAAGATCATAATGTCTAACTATTTAGTGTGATATATGTTTAAGTAGCCTAGTGGTTGTATCAACATCGGCGTGTAATCAATACCTGACTGTCAAATCAAATGAATTCAGTACAATTCAAAAATGTTTTGACAATATTGACATGTAACATAGACCATATGTGTACCACGTAAAAGTAGGGCTGCATTTAAAAACAAGTATAAAATGAATAGAATGTGAAAATTGTGCATGTTCAAATAAGGTGCTTATCTTAAATAAATTTCAACTTAAATAAAGGGTGCAAAAGCTTGAATTTCCCATTTTGCTGAGGCTGTGCGTAATGAAGGAGAGCTTGACACCATCCTGTTTAATTTTTTAAGTAGTAGTAGTAGCAGTTAATGTTATTCACATTTAGAGTTTGTAATTAATATTGTTGTTTTTGTTATAATAGCTGGTGGCACCATGGAAAAAATGTGTGTGCTGTGAATGACATCCTGCCTGCCACACAGCAATTGTTTAAACAACCAGTAGAGTGCATGTAGAAATAGCTACCATCCAGTAAAGAAAAAAGAAAAAAAGAAGAATAAATGAAATCATTACTGCGCAATATACATTACTAGAACAGTTTTCTTTTTGAGAAAATATAAATTTGCAGTAGCTGCAGTAGCGCCAGACTCAGTGGTGACCTGCTGGAAAAAGGTCATCTGTCGAGGCGCTGTGTGCTGAGACCCTCCAGAGGAGAGAGGAACAAAAGCAAATGCATCCCCTGATGCCTGAATCTCTTGCACCAAAACCCAAGACACTGCTATGGCGTTTGTAGGGCTGAATGCTGCAGATATCACATGAAGTGCACAAACGGCAGGTCAGACTCATACAGATACATAAATAAGGGGCGGGGCCTTGGAGAGGGCCTGAGAACGTTGGGGAGAAACTGTAGTGTCCAGTCTAGTCCAGCAGTGAGCAGACTAAGCATCAACTCAGTTAACATGAGAGCAGCAGCAGCTCCTCTCCCTGCAGGAGGTACTGCCGGCCCTGCTTTGCTGAAACACGTAAAGAGTTGTCAGGGCGATGGGTTACTTCACCTGTGTGCAGTAAAAGTCTGCGGGGAGACTGCAGCCAGTGCTGCTGACTCGGAGACATTCAGCTTCTTCTCCTGCTCTTGTTGGTCTTTTGGCAATACTCCCTGGGGAAAACATCAAACACAGAGGCTCAAACCCTGCATGTGGAGATGTAAAGTCTGATGTGTGAACAATGTCGGTCTGTTGATGACTCACCTGTCCAAGAATTTCAAACAGTTTTCTTTTGCGCTGTAGGTTCTGAGCTACCAAGGTCCTGAGTGACGCTTCTTTGTTTAACTGTGACACCCTGCAACACATTAACAGTGGCGCTTAGCAACATAAGTTATATCTGCCGCAGGAAAGGTAGTACGGTTTGTTGACACAGACTTTACCTCTTAGTGTTCACTACGGCAAGATTGGGAGCCGGTGATGCTGTGCGACTGCTTTGTTCGCTGAATGGTGAGCTGGGATAGGAGCTGTGTACCTCCTGAATCAGGCCAGCAGTTCTCTAAGAAGACAGACATTCCTTAAAAAAGGTCAACAACAAATAGAGGAAACCTCAGGAGAGGCATAATAATGAAGAGATTCCCTCTGCTGAGACGTCCAGGTGTGGAAAGACACAACAAACAAAGAGACAAACGATGCAAGATAACCTGATCCGTATCCAGCAAGAAGGCCATGAAAGATGAGGTCCATATGAAAACAGGAGGTCAGTGCTGTAGAGCAGCGAGATGAGATGATGGAGACGTGGGGGAAGTGAAGGTCTAAGGGGGGCAGCAAAGGACCCTGGGAGCAGTGAGGGCTGACCCCTCTGAGGGTCAGGAAGCCAAACGGAGGACCAGTGAGTTGGACCACCGGCTCCACCTGAGGGAGAGGAGGGTCAGCAGAGACAGGAATCAGAGTCTCACGTCCACCTAAACGTCCTCACCGTCGTGCATTATTTGCTGCTCCAAATCCAGGGAAAACATTGAGTTTGTCGAAAGTAACTGGTGAGATTCACGTCCAGAAGCAATGGAATTTGTGTGGGCAAAGCAGTAATTAGATTGATTCGTAACGGCTCGTCTGTCACACGATATGAAGACGAAGAAGAAGAAAAAAAACACTTTTTTTTAAAAAGTTGCATGTGACAAACAAACGTTTCACCCAATGTTAGTCAGAGTCTGAAGAACAATATAAATGCAAGTACAGGGAAAATGGCGTAAAAACGGGAAATGAGACGCCGAAAAAAGAGGGGGGGGGGTGCCCGAGAATTTGAAATGTTGTCCCCAGGATGAGCGCTTTTTACTGTTAATGGAGAAATAGAGTGCATGGCATATTTAATGGGTTTTGTTTTTATTGTAAAGCACTGAATAATTAACTGGGAAGCAGCGTGTCACATAGATTTATCTTTTAATTAAAATAACGTGGTTCACGCATATTTGAGTGGTAGTCCAAATAAATGCAATATCCAAATTTATGTTTTGTTTATCTTCCTGTTAATTATCTGGAGATTGTTCACTGTACAGGCCTTCATATGCTCCCCCCTCCTTCCCTCCCTCCCTCTCGCCACCCTCTTCCTCCTCGTGATAACCAGTCAAGTTTTATTAATTTATGGTTAATTGTGGCATCGTGAGTAAGGTGCATGGCACGTGACCAGCTCATTCTTGTAAAGTAAGATGAATGTCTCCGCCCGCCTGATGCCTGCACATGACAGCAATAAAGACGAGAATGTTTGCCTTCATTTTCTGCATCTGTCCTTCTCTGTGAAATCAGACTAATTTTCTAGAATCTGTCTCCTCGGCGGCGCAGAGACGAGTGGAAACAGCCGGCAAGCACACAGATGTGATAATAGTATGGAACAACCTCGTGCATCATCATCATCAGCAGCAGCAGCATCATCATCATCAAAAGAAATCACGCAGTAAGTAAGACAACCCTGGTTTGACCTAATCGAAACATAAAATCTATTGAAAATCTTAATAGTCTAGGCTGGCGGTACCTACAGCAGCCCCTGGTGGTACAACATGGAAATTATGTTATTATGGCAAAATATAAAATAAAATTGGTTACACAAAATTGGTTTAATTCAAATATACTAGAAGCTCTGCTTTACATACGTGTCACTGAGTCTTTGTGATCAGTTTCAGCAGCACAAGCATGACGTCTTTCTGATTGTTCTTAGCATTGATGAGGTCACATAAACAGTGGAGAACATTACTGTGTACTGTGAGACTTCCTCTAGCCTTCCTCTTCCTCTTTAATTGCATTTAATTTCTGTAGTAAAATGGTTGAAATGATAAACAAATATAGACACACAAACACACACACACCAGCCAGCCATTTGCCAGACGGTGTCTCTTCCCAGATAAGACCATCAAAAGGCTGAGTAGTCCTGCATATGGAATCATCTCCACCATGAATACGGATGATGCTCATCTAATACTGCATGTTTGTGAGGCTGTGCGTGCGCGTGTGTGTGTGTGTTTATGAGTTTGTGCACACGCGTGTGTGTCTGTTTGTGTGTGTCCAAACTCCATAGGATGCAGCGTTTTGTCTGTCTGAGCGGATGACTGTCAGCGCTACCGGCTCTGTTATCCTGCTGACGTCTCCATTACTGTCGTCTGAGGAGGGACTTTAGACCTATCTGCTGTCATTCAGCTGTCACACACACTAGCACACACACAAACTGCACACATAGCAAATTCTGACAAATTCACACACATGTCGACATGCTGTAATACACCAGGAATGTATTTGTAAATGCTGTTTACACACACACACAAACACACACACACACACACACACACACACACACACACACACACACACACACACACACACACATATACTGTACAACCACATATGCAGCACAGAGATATCATCGTGAACGCATGCAAACATTCAGGTAAAGAATAGCATTGAGACCTGATTAGCTTCCCCTCTGCAGTGTTACATTACAGACTCGTTGACGTGTTCGCCCGAGGCCGTGGACGTGAACTCGCTTCTCCATCGGAGAGCGACGGACAGCTCATCGCTCATTTCCACCGCCAAAGAGCTGCCGGACCTGCGTACCCCCGACACAGGCTTTGAACTGCATCCTTTGCTGTTTCCTTTCTACCGAGTCAGGGGTCAGGAGAGGTCGACTTCAGGTAACCTGAGTATGTGAGAACATGAGGGACGGCCTGTTTGGCCTCTTTGGTTCCTCCTCAGGAACTTTGAAGGAACACAAGGAAGCTCTGCTGGACCCATTTTGAGTAGAAGAAGAAGAAAAAAGAGTTCCTGAGATCCTTTCTTTCCCAATATGTCCCATGTTGTACATTCCTGAAATACTAGGAATTCATCCATGATATTGTGTTTTGATCTTTGTGTTCGGCTGTTAAACTGCTGTATTTCATTTTCCCTTTTTGATCCTCTCCTTCCTCTCTTTCAATCCCTCCTTCTTTTCTGCTGTTTTCACCTTTGTTTCCTATTCACCAGTTACTTCCTTCCTTCCTTCAGTACACTTTATCTCTCCTTCATCCCTCTCTGACTCATTCCTCCTCCTTTCCTTTCCACCTTCCAATGGAAAAACAGGTACAGAAACATCAGGTCAATTCTTCTTGCCCCAATCAGGACATCTTCTTTACTGCTCTCTGCTCATTCCCTCTGATCCTCATCCTTCCTTTCCTTTATTTCCTCCTTCTTTTCCTTCCTTCATGTCATGAGATTGTTACCTTCTTTCTTTACTTTCTCCTGTTTCTTTCACTCCTCCTCCCTTTATCCACCCCTGCCCTTTCCCCCCTTCTTTTTCTGTCAAACCTTCCGTCTCCTCCTGTATCTCTTAGCTTGGTTTTGAAGAGTTAATATTAAGATGGGCGATATCCCACTCCGTCTTGCCTCCAGATATCTATTAGAAAGTCACAGGCAGCGCTCTCTATCACAGCTCAGGCGCCAGATGTTGCTCGCATCTCCACTCATTGCAGATGTAATGGGCCTGAATGCTGCAGTTTGTGACTTCGCTGGCATCCATCCTGTGCACTGCAGCACCGACGGGAAAAACAAGCGAGAGACATCAGGAGACAAAGAGAGAGAGTGAGCGAGAGAGAGAGAGAGAGAGATCTGTAATTATCCTCCATTACCACCAACTATTTTATTTCCCCCAGCAGATGAGCAAATTCTTCTGGAAATGACAGCTATCGCAGTCAAGATGGGCGTTCTGTTTCGGGGACTCCGGGTTTGTCACTGCGTATGTTTGTGTGTACGTTTAGAGTGTGTTTTTCAGATTGTACGTGGGAGTGCGTGGGCATGGATGCAGCTGTTTGTTTTACGTGTTTGGAAAAATGCAAAGGTAAATAAAGATGCTGAGGACATGGTTGTTGATTTTATGCTGTGATCAAATGACACAAAAATATCCCCAAATTTACACATATCAGCGATTGCCTTATGGCAGGAAGGAGAAGAATCTGAAACAACTGAGACATATTTCATCCTTTTTGCTGCTGTTCCTTATGTATGACCACAGAATGATGGGAAGATGAGATGAATTCAAACCCACTGTGAGGTAGAACTGATGTGTCAGTGCTGCAGGAGAGCAAACGCTGCCTGATGACACAGATCTCATGTTATTAGTGCTATAAGCGTTCATCCATCCGTTGCCACGGTGCTGTCACCTCACACTACAGAGGGCCAGGGCTGAATTGCTGCAACCTTTCTGACTGAAAATTTGCTCGTGGTACCCTAGTCTGCGTGGGTTTTCTCACACATGTACATTGTTTGCTACATCTCACTTGTATGCTCCTTTTGACTAATTTCTACAAGCATTTCCACTGTGTGTGTCTCCAAACAAACAGATTTGAAAGCAATTTGTAACGTGAAGGCAAAAATGTGAGAATTAACAAACTTTTTAAGAGATTTTAGGCAGTTTTAAATCAAATGAATGACACAAGTGGCGTTGTTTACTTCATCTGTGAGGTTTGAACCTTACAAATGTCCTCCTAATACCCTGCAAATCATGATTGAAACGTAACATATGAGTGTGTGTGATTGCTGGAGCCTGAGCGGCGGCTCTTTTGTACCCCGGGGGTATTAGCCAGTATCTGTTTGTCATGCATGCACAGCCTCAGCCGCAGCCGCAGCCGACGACAAATAAATCTCTTCATCCTCGTTGCCGTTATTCGGCTTCACATTTGATCTGGGAGGATGTGGTCACAGACAATCAAAATCATAATTATGGATACAGTGCGGCTAGGGGGACGTTTTAAAAATGGTTCCGAGGTGACCAGCGCTCATCTATTTATTTTTATAGGGGTCCCAGTGCCAGCAACAAACTTGATTTATTTCCCTGTGCTTTTAAGGGTGCAAGACCCAGACATTCAGAAATGAAGTGGAACGCTGCTAAGAATTTCAAATGCACTTTTAATACATCCCCCTCATATTGACGTTTAGGTGGGGATCCGTCTTTTTTATTTCTGTCATTTCTACGCTGCATCGCTTAGTATATTTGTGTGTGTGTGTGTGTGTGTGTGTGTGTGTGTGTGTGTGTGTGTGAGTGAGTGTGCGTGTGTGGTAACATTTATTTCCTCTCATCCTCTGTTGAGAGCGAAGGAAGTACGAGGGGAGGGGTGGGAGTGTAATGGTAATCATTTTTTTGTGACTGCGCCTAGGGTCTGAAGTGGCTGTTGCTGAGGACTTTTAGATTGATCTCCCAGCATGTGCACGCACGCACGCACGCACTCACACACACACACACACACACACACACACACACACACACACACACACACACACACACACACACACACACAGCCACACACACACAACCACACACACATACACAAGCCCCGAAGAAGATATGCTATATGGATCGCATCCATCCCCCTCTGCTTGCCCTCCCTCCACGCCGCCATTTGATTAATGATCCAAATATGTGAATAAAAATATCAAAACAACTCGTCAAACCCTGGGGTTCCAGCGACAAAACAGCTCCAGGACGAAACTGCAGGACCAACCAGTGGAACAGATTTATTTTTTTTATTTTAAGCAAACATTACTTTTTTTTGTGCTCGTTTAAGTCCCATCTCAGTGACGTCGTGTTTCTACCCAGAAGTGCGACAATTACAGGAAACGTCAGAAAATGTGAGGAAAATCTTATAAGAAACGATATTTATGAGTGTGCAATTACTAAAGGTATAATCTTGTGCGTGTATGTGTGTGTGTATTTGTGTAGTAAAGCATGAGGAAGGCATTACATGTGGATGCTAAATTCATGGCGGTGGCACTATCAACCCCCCCTTCTAACAGAGCGGGCCACTAATTGACATTTTCATTAACAGTAAATTTATGTCCCTATTTCTGTCTGAGATAATGACCGTTTTCCCTCGCAGGGCTACGGGCCGAGCTAATGGACGCCGAATAAAGGAGGAAACTTGTTTAATTACGACGGAACAAAGAGGCCGTATATGCTGTGTAAGTCAGGAGGAGGAGGAGGAGCACGGCTGATTGCCGGCCAGAGGCGAAGATTGAGACACATGGAGAGATTGAAACATGGGAATGATTGACGTCCCTGATGCCGGAGATTTACTTTTCATTGGCTGGAGATATAACACACACACACACACACACACACACACACACACACACACACACACACACACACTTGATGGCTAGTTGGGTTTGGGGACCATTGAGGCTGTTGTGAGTGTTCTCAGTTCGTTACCAAAGCAGAAGCGAAAGAAGACGTTGGTGCACTTCTGAGTTCCAGAGGATTGTCCATCTTTGTTGGTGTCTTCTTCTTCTTCTTCTTCTTCTTCTTCTTCTTCTTCTTCTTCTTCTTCTTCTGACCAAAGAAGAAAGCAAAAGCACGTAGGAGGAAACACAAAAGCACCAAGTGCAGGTGTGGTTCAGACGTGGGAGCATGAACCATGAGCCTTGACGCTGATGTTACTGTCAGGATCTCTGCCTCGTCACCAGCATCTCATTCCAGGTTGTTTACCGTTGAATATACATTCGCAGCAGGGACACGCTCACCATCTGGGACAGCAGGAAATTTCCCAGGTGGGCCAGATAACCAACGGGCAGTGAGGCCGGAATCTAACATCCATAAGAAATATAAACCCAATTTTGCAATAACACTGCACAGTACACAACACACAGAAGTGCTTTACTGCTTTGCATTAACAGGAAGTGATGTCAAAAATGGCCATAATCAAACTGTTATGGCCCTATGTAATGATATGTACTTTCTAATTCTAACTGGAATAATAATTGGAAATACTTTTTTGTTTTCTTCCTCCCTGATGGAAAAGTGACGCAATTAAACACAAGCACTCAAGGAGACAAAGCGGCAACATCATTTCTGATTTCTGATGATCTCTGACAGCAAGCATATAGTGAAATGATGAAATATGATCATTTCAAAACGTAGCACTGTGAATATTCTTACAGATTGTTATGTGCTGTTTTGTTTTCTCTGTGTATTTGCAGCTCTGTTTCTATAGCCAACAGTTTATATGCTGTGATCTGAGATTATTTAACGGTTATTTGTGTGTGTGTATATGTGTCAAATCCCATAAGCACAGCAGTAACTCTGAGAAAGAAACCCGACTAATGTGTCAGAGTCGACATCAGGCTGTTTTTATGACATATTGGTGACAACTGATTAATAACTTGTGTGTTTCAACAAGCAAAAACCCATGTAGCATGTTGTCATTAAAACACACACTTCACCCATTCACGTACATCAACCCAGGCGCTTTGAGACGCTCGTTACTGAAGTAAAACAAAGGGAAGAGCGCAAGAGAAGCGTCTTATAATAGTGGAGTATTCTCTGGAGGAAACGCTCTCCCACCTGTGCTTAGGAGACAGATTTACATGTCGATGTGAAGTTTTCCTGGCGTGAAAGAAGATTTAAGAAACACATTTTCTTGTAGGTTAATCCGTGTTGTTTTGTGTGGTAACAAAACTTTGTGATTTCTGCTGTAAATGTGAGTATTTTGATGTATTTTAAGTCTAAAATCTCACTTTGACGGGCATAATTACCTTGAAGGGAAATGAAAATACACACAAATGACACAAGGTAATACCATCTATCAATTCACTCACACACACACACACACACACACACACACACACACACACACACACACACACAAACACACACACACACACACACACACACACACACACACACGCACACACACACACAGAGGGAGACGTGCGCCGGTGTGGCAAAACAAGAGATCGCCTTCAAGAGCAGTCAAGCTGAGCCTTCAGCTGTTGTTACGGCGACGCACAGCTGATCAGCAGCCAGCCTGACAACTTCATTCACCCGGCACCTGCTAGCTGTCAATCACACACAGCAGAGGGATGGATGAGTGTGCGCGTGTGTGTGTGTGTGTGTATGTCCCGAGGCTATCAATGAAGCTGTCAGAGAGAGGATGAGACATGTCCATCACACCTCTTTATCTCTCTCTCTCTCTGTCGCTCTGCAACCCTGTTGGCTCTCTCCGTTCTTCAATACCTCCCACACACAATAAACCACCTACATAGGTTCACCACCCGCTGTTTCTACTTATTTAGCGTGTTACTTTAAACACGACAGCAAACGTAAAAAAGGCAAAACTGCAATAGAAGATCTCGTCATGTATTACAGTTGTGGATTGAATTCAGAGGTTCTGTCTTGTCTTGTCTATGTATAAAGGTATAGTACAAAACCATAAACGAACCAGGGGAGGGACGCACTTGTTGACACAAAGAGGAGATAATATGCACCGTATGTCAAATGTATGGAGTACATAGGAGTGATAGGAGTTTCGAATACTTCCTCATACCTCAGAGAAAACAGCTCCAAGGTCTTTATGATGGAATAAGACGGAGAAAATAAAGTTACTGACAATGAAAATTACGGAGACAAGAGTTCTAGAAGTAAAACGAGTACAGGTTAGGCAAGGAAATGGGCAAACAAAAGTACTAGCAGAGGGCAGGAATGAAGTGGAAAAAGGTTGTAAAAGGGGCAAAAGGAACCACAACAGGACCAGAGGGAAGACGAGATACAAATACAAACACAAGACAGTTTGGACAACACCAGAGATGATGTCACGTGGAGGGAGATGACTTGTGTGAGGATGCAGCCAGCAAAGGGATTTGAACCTAGGCACCTTTTTGTTATACAACGGCGGCGCTTCACCTATAGTCACAAACATGCGAGTTCAAGGACTAACATCCATGTTTTACTCATTCTTACCTCCTGGTTCCACAACTTTTTCGGCATGTGACGTGCTGTGCTTGTTCAAATAACAAAGGGATTAATTAAAAAGTAAATTTGTTGCTGAAGGACAATTGAGGAAGAAGAGGGTTTGTGTGTTTGTTTCATCGGCGGGGTGTTAAATGGACCAATGTCGACGTATTTGTCCTCAGTTTAAACGATGTCGCTCATGCAAATTTAATGAGCATTTTAGTTGCATCTTTTTAATGTGCACACCACGGCCTTAATGAATAATTGAAGATGGCGCGAATAATGGAACGCGCATATTTAGGTGGTTTTTAATCCAGGGGGAGGAAGGAAAAGCAATGTGAATGGATCTACGCTGCATACTGAAGTTGAGCTCGACGAGCAACGATAAGAAATATCACGCTCCCTCGGATAAATTTGACAAACAACTTTAAACAGTAGAATTTGTCCTTTCTTCTTCTTCTGCTTATTCCTTCTTTCTTTCTTTTGTTGTCACACAATACACAACCTCTGTTCTCTAGAAATGGAACCGCAAAGTAAAAATAGAAGCCCGTTCCGTCAAAATCTCACGTTTAAGCCGTCGCGTAACGAGATGATATCTGCAGCGCTTCATTACCTTCCCACCCACGTGCTGAGAGCCAAGGCAGGTACTATAGGTGCTAGGAGCGATGTCCTTCTTTATTTACAAATCATCAAGTTTTAGCGCCCTGTCAACAAAATGTACTGTCAACGTTGTTTGTTTTTCACTGTTTTTAACCAAATAGATGAACAAAAGTTTCCAATGATTTCCTTTTCTCTACATTTATTGTGTGCTGCAATTCGCTGTTTACACTAAATGGTGTCATCTTGTCATCTAAAGCTGTGGATCTTAGAAACAAGACGGAGGCAAACAAAAGGCAAGACGGATTTAGCAACTTCAATGGATTTCAGACAGCTCTCTGATTGTTTGTGCAGATAAAGTCCATGATCCAATTCCTTTAGTGCAGTGGTTCCCAAACTTTTTCTTTCGCGCCCCCGTTTTATAGATCAGAAGTCCCCCCCCCCCAAAAAAAAAAAAAAAACGTGAGTAGGGGATGAGGGTCTCTTGCTCTCTCTCTCTTTGTTTGTCTCTCTCTCTCTGTGTCTCTCTCTGTGTCTCTCTCTCTCCTCCCGATCTCTGTCTCTTTCCTCTCTCTCCCCTAACTCTCTCTCTCGCTCTCATTCTCTCTTGCTCTGTTTCTCTCTTCCTATTTCTCTGTCAGTGTGTGTGTATGCATGCGTGTGTATTTGTTGGGTTTCTTTTCAGAAGAGGTCGGAGCTGTAGCGAATCTGATCCTGATAGTCTGCGTGTTCACGTCAGCTGGGACAGTTTATTGTCATGCATCTACCTCTGTTATTGACATGTGCCTCTCTCTCTCTCTCTCTCTCTCTCTCTCTCTCTCTCTCTCTCTCTCTCTCTCTCTCTCTCTCTGGTCTATCTGATTGTCTCATCACTCCTAGGCTGTCGCAGCTCCTGTCTGACAACAGGCCTCAGCCTCCCTGGATAATCTACATCCTGCCACTACTGTCAATATCCTCCACGTAGAGAGTGGACGATGACACAAAAAGCACACACACACACACACACACACACACACACACACACACACACACACACACACACACACACACACACACATATCCCTGATCGCTGTATAAAGCAGAAGTGAGTGTTTACAGCGTGTGGTGTCTGCAGTAAAGCTGAATCTGTCCATTTTGGTTCTGTGAGCTTTTATGGATCAACCTCAGTGCTAATGAGTTATAATGCTGATAAAAGCAACAGCTGTTGTCTGGCAGAACAGACTGAACTGACAGAAAATGTATCATATATATAAAAGTTTCATATTCTAAACAAATAAAAGAAGACGTGGAGGGCGTTTGCATCTGTTTCTAATGAATTCACTTTTTTTATCTTAAGGAGATGAACAACACACTAAAAGTTCATGTGTACAGTACAAGACTGAAAACGTCGAACTAGAACCTATAACAACACACTGCAAACAAAACACTGCACACAATCACCAAATCCCCATTCTGACTGTGTAGCCTCAGGGCCTTCATTGTTACACCACTAGCCCTCGTATGTCCTCCTGTTTTACATAAACCTATTGTCCTCTAGGGTCAAATTGACCCCAAATTGTTTGACTGTTATCTAAAGCATATAGTGTATATTTTCAATTAATTTTGTGTCACACCTTAAGCCTGATTTCAGTCCAACGCATCACCACACATTTTCCCATTCATTTTGGAATTTAGGGCCAAAAGGCCTTGTTTACATAAAATATACACTATTTTTTAGTTAAAAGAAAAATATATATATATATGTATATATATGTATTTTTTTTTTAATATTTGATATAATCTTGACTATTGGAAAGAAAACATACTTTATCAACTTTTTTAGTATCGTATTGTAGGGCTAGGGGAGTAGGACCTAATTGTTCATCCATTAATTTCTCTTTCTCTTTCTTTTTCTGTTGATAAATTATCCTGAGATCTGACACTATGTGTCCAATTTTTGGGTCTTGCTGGGTCGTAACAGAAGTCAATTCATCTTTTGGAACAGTGATTTAGAGCAGGGGTCTTCCATGTTTTACAGGCCAAGGATCCCCAAACTGATGGAGAGATGGAGCAGGGACCCCCTACTATATATATTGTATACAATTGAGTTTTATATCAAACTGGGCCTAGTGCGATGTATAAACATAGTTACCCTGTTATTGTGTATTCAATTCTAAGCTATTCAAGCCTTCAGCCTGTAGCATGTGGCCTTGTGATTGGCACAGCAGCGATAGGGGCGGGTCCTCCTCTTTGTGTACAGGAGTCTTGGAGAAACTAGATTCTAGATTCTCGTGCTGTTAGTGAACCAGTGCCCAGCCTGAGAGAGCTCCTGTGTGTCCTTCATGCAGTGGTCCCCAACCTTTTTGCCTCTGAGAGCTACTTTGACAAAATAAAAGTGTCAGAGAGCCACTCGTGTTTTACATTATAAGTAACATTTATCCACATGGCTGGTTCTCCACCTAAGCCAGCTGAATAAGCATCTTTAGTGTGAACATTTACAAAATGTTGATATCCAACACTCACATTTTGTATTAAAATGCACTTCAATTCAGCATAATGAGCATGTTTTTTTCTAAATACATTTTCAGTCTGTCAAGCTCACACTCATGAATTCACATCATATTAATCTCGTAGAAAACAAAACAATGTTATTATGTTTTTATATTATTAGTTACTTATTTTACTATTTAAATAATACTATACCATTCTTATTTCACATTTTCTGTCTGTCCATATGTCACTGTCACAATTTCCCTTCACATACCCTGTAATTCAGGGAATTCCCTGTAGTTCCCCTACCATCTGTATTTCACATGCATTCAGTCTGTTCTGATGTTAGTGAGATGACAGAGAGTGTGGTACTATTTTGATGAGGAATTAAAATAGTTTTGGAATGCTCTTGCAGTGAAGCACGTTCTCTGACGCTTTTTTCAGCGTGTTTTCCTGTTTTGGAAGAACATACACTGGATTGAGAGCCTGGGTTTCTTTTTTCTTCCAACTGAACTGTTGGATGCACAGTTCTCATGTCTGTGACGGTTTTTTTGTGGACCCTGCTCAAAATGACGGCTTGATTCTGCATTCTGCCTTTATGTTGTCACAACTGTTAAAATGCATCCAAATGCTGCATTTTTCATTTCATTTCTCATCTCTGCTTCTCTCTGTCCTGCTCTGTACCTGTAGTAGACCGTCGGCACGCTCCGCCCCGCTCCTCCCAGCTTGATGTTATAATCCTTGTCTGCCTTCACGTGAATTGGTCGAACGGCACAACATCAGTTCAAACGTTCAGTCTTCCCCGTGTTCATGGCACGGAGAAGACCATCCTATCATTCTGTCTTGCATTAAGTTGTATAAAAAATAAAAACGGCTCTCGGACCGGAGCCAGCTCCCATCGTTCACCTAAAAGAGGGCCATCATCGTCAAATCCGGCATGCGCTTGCTAGCTGAATGTTACGGTGGGGTGCCTGGGGTGTTGAAGCGCAACTCTCGGATGTATATCCACTGGACTTAGAAGGCAGTGTAAGTCCCGCTAAAGTCTCCACGCCTATCACGCTCAAGCCATACTCCACCTCCGTCATTAGGATAGGTGCAGCCTTGTGGCTGGGTGAGCCAACGGAATTCAATGGCGCCTGGAACGTAAGTAGCCTCTTTCACTCTGGGTTTGGTAAGAACATTTTAAAAGGCAGACCAATTCCGAGACTTGTTTTGTGATAATTGTTTATTATTACATCATTGTTTCCTGTCTGCTCGTAGCTATGAAGAGTAGGCAACATAAAGTTGAGCCCATGAATTACCACCGTATTCGTATTGGCACAGTAAATGTAAGAACGGCAAAGTGCGAGAGCAAGTTAGTGGAATGTGTGCTTTACGCCAAAGCACTACAGCATGACATCTGCAGTATGCAAGAAACCTGCATCATCGGCCAGCGTGAAATCGAGTTTAACGACCGCGCACTCAGTGGATGGAAGGTACTGTGCAATGGTATGCAAAGGAAGGCGATGGCAGGTGTTGCAATAGTAACTGCCCCACATGTGAAAGTTGTAGACGTGGAGCACTGCTTAGAGGCCAGAATATCGATGGCTAGAGTTGTTGTCCGGGGAGTCAGGCTATGCGTATTCTCTTGTTATTCTATTGCAGAAGAATACGCAAGCTCAACCAAAGAAGCCTTCTATAAAAACCTTTCTAGAGCTATGAAGGACATCAAAAAGTCCCATCACTCCATCAAGATACTCGTATGGGGTGATTTTAATGCAACTATCGTCAATAATTGCCAACATGACATCTGGAAAGGTGTTGGAGAGTACAATGACGTGGAACCAACAGGTTTCAATGGCTCATAGAACTATCTGAGAACAACTGTCTGTTTATTCTCAATACAATGTTTGCCACCAGAATGTATGAGCACAGGTGGTCCTTTAAATCAAACCTGGGGTATAAGCGTTGTCTAGATTACATTTTAGGAGAGTGGTACATTAGAAGAGCCACAAAAAATTGCAGAACATACCATAAGTTTTGGCGGACCTTTTCAGTCAGACCACCGTGTGGTTGTCATGGATGCCATGTTCCCATCCAGTAGGAGGCGTAGGGAAATGTTTAGAGAGAATAATCATGCAAAAGTACATCACATTCCTGACATACGGTCCCTGAGGGCGTCCGAAACTACCAGAAGCTTATATAGCAAACGGCTTGATGAGCTACTTGATGACATTAATCAACACATTATTGACACCATAGTCACAGCGTCATCAGAAACCATCCCTGAGAGGAAAAAAAGAGTGCGATAGTGGGCTGTGGGCAATGGAGGCAAGTCTCCTTGAAAAAACGCTGTGTTTCATCTGACCTTGATGAGAAAAAGGAGTTGCCTAAACAGATTGGAAAACTACGCTTGGCTCTCAAGGGCGAATATTTCAAGGAGAAGGCAGAGAGGATTAATATGGCTAGTGAGCAGAGAGACACAGAGGAGGAATTCTGTCTTTCAAAGAACCATACATCCACGCCGAGATCGAATATGCTGCTGATACAGCCTAAGCAATTAGAGGCGCACTTCTCTCAGCACCTTGGACTGCAAGAATTCCGACCTTTTCCGGAGATGTTGCACCCTGATGAGTATCCTCACATACTACCACCAGAGGATCTAGAATCGGTAGATGAGAGCCCTCCGGAAGCTCCCGAGCTAGAGGGATGTTTTAAGAAGTTCAATAATTGGAAATGACGGGGTATGGATGGCATCTACGGAGAGCAGCTGAAATACTCCCAATCAACAACGCTCCTCCAGTATCTTGTGTTCCTACTCGGACTGGTATGGTCGTGTCTCAAGGTTCCAAGTGCCTGGCTACTATCAGCAATAACCTGTATATATAAAAAGGGGTCTAGACGTCTAGCTGAAAACTACCGTGGTCTATCAATAATCAGCATATGATTGGGTGCCGTGCGATGCTATGTTCCGTGTGCTAGAGACTCGACTCCGATGCCCCAAACTTGTCTCAATATTGAGGGCAGTGTACACAGGCACAAAAGCATGCATAAAGGGTGCTCGTCAATATTTTGAGACATATTCTGGATGTTGACAAGTCCACCTATTTTCAATATCTATATGGATTTTGTTATGCGGTGCGCAAGACAAAAAATTTGCAATATGCAATATGCAAAAGCAGATGCTCTTTGACATGAGAACGTCAACGAGGACATGGACGAAACTCGAGGACTTCTTGGGCGTCGATCGCCAACAGGCTAGAAAGATGATGATGAACAGGACAGTATTTAATCATCTGGTCCAACAACGTTTCCCTAAACAGATGTGCCCCAAGGCCGATCTCAGGCCCAGTGGGAAACATTGATGATGATGATGTCACGTAACCAAACTTGACAGCAGCGTCATGTGTTGAACTGACAGTTGACTGACTTATAATCGTTTTGTGACAAAAGGGGTAGGGATCTGTGAATTTGATTGTATAGAAATTTAAACAGCTTTACCAAGTGACGTTGTGTTGTCAAATATACGTATTCTTTGAACCTTCCACAAGCTACTCAGAACCGGGTCGCGAGCTTGTTGGAGACCACTGCCTTAATGTGTGCATTGCTGACTGAAAGATAACATCCTCTGCCTCCATATATCCGTTCACTACAATATGTTGGATTAATGTTAATGTGTATGAAGACATTAAATTTGTGGGGAAAAAAGTGGTTTAAAACATTTTCTATTTAAAATTAGCAAATGTAAAAAAATGTCTAATCAACCACAAATTTCGCAACACCCCTGCAGTACCTCCGCGGACCCCCGAGGGGTCACAGACCCCCTGTTGAAGACGTCCTATTTAGAGCCCAGACAGCGTCCAAATGCGTATGCGCGGCATTGCAGAGGTTTGCAGCCCTAGCCTTTGTTGCTCACATCTGAAGTGTCCCCTGAGTGTTGCACACTGAACCTGGGTCCAGGGTGTCTGCCTCCTTCTCCTCCTCTGGTGATCCAGTCATGACAGCAGCCGCCTCACACCCCTTCAAATCTGCAGCCTCCCTGGAGCCTCCCGCATGGCTCTCAGTGCTCGTTGCCACACGACCCCCACAGAGCGGCCACTCTTCTGGCTTGTCTGCTTCCCATAACACCAGCCGCCCAGTTTACAAACCTCCAAACAAAAAAAAAGAGCTGGAGAAAACTTCTTCTGCCAGTGATCTTCATTATGCCGCCCGTCTCTCACTTTGACACACACTCTGACTTGATGTTTGCCCTTGTAAGACTGGCACAAACACGCTCGCCCTCAGTACCACCGTGGGAGGCCAAGACGAAGAGATTTGACAGCTATATCCAGTGTCTGGATCCAGGGAGAGCGACCAAAGTGACCTTTAGAGACCCGCGTCTAGACAAAAGAGGTCAGCGCCAGTGTGAGGTTATTTCGCCAAAGCTTTACAGTTTCATACAAACAATTCATGCTTTTGCGTCGTGTTTGTCTTTGTTGCTTTGGCCTTTCCACAGGGAGGTCAGAGGTCAAGGTCATCCATGAGAACTGCCTACAGAGGCTCTTTGCTCTAAGCTGAGTTAACGCTGGTTTTTGCTTCATAACAGCTGAGACATAAGGGTGTAAAAATGCAGGACAGACGTCTTTAGAGGAAGAGGAGGAACAGCACTCAGGTGAAGACAGAAAATGAGAGCAGAGTAGAGAAGCAGCAGCAGAGGTGCAGATGTGGACAGATGGACAGGGAGTTTCTCCTTTAAACATCATCACCACCCTCATCATCCATGTCATATTCCGTCCACGGGGGATCCTGCTGCTTGGCGAGGAGATGATGTCTCCACTCCGCCGAGAGAGCGCCATCGGGGACTCAACTCTCTGCCGCAGTCCTTCTTCCCAACGGCGTCACAGAACACCATCTTTCACTTGCCGCACAATAGGATCACAGCAATAATCAGCGTGTATACTTTAAGCGAAGCCCGTCCCCGGCTTCTCTTTATCCAGCTACGTTTGCTCCTTTGGGTTTGTTGATGTATCCCAGCTCAATTATCTCCAAATATTATGTATATGCATGTTTGTTCTCTCAGTTCAGAATGATGGACTGTTAGCGGCGTGTTTTTAATATGCAAACCACCCCTGTCAACCAAGCTGGGATTGAGAGGCTACCAATTATTCGGCGTCAGACAGTGAGAGATGATTATCTAGGTGAGGGACTTGGTTCATCCTCAGCAGCGAGGAAGTGGCGTATTGATTGGCCATCAGGGAGCTAATAACACAAGGTTATCTACATGTAGCATGAGACAGTCTTCTCCTACTTAATACAGGAGCCCTATCTAGATTTAATATGTCCTTATAGCACTGAGCGAGGGCGCGGAGGAGAGACGGTATGGCGCTTTGAAAGCCTAACAAAGGTCACGCCATCGTAAAACTATCTACGAGGAGGGCGGGGACGCAGCCAGATTACACGCTTTGCCATCGCCGCTCTGTTTTACAGTCTCATTGGAGGCTCGTATTGATCACCTGCAGCCATAGTCTTAAATATTTATATAATTTTATTTTCATTGACAAATCAATAGCAGCAGCATCGGCAGTAACTGGGGAAGAGCACCGTCCTGTCCTTATGCTAAGCTTAGAGGGGGAAATACCAAGTTGCACACATTTGAAGTACATGGATATCTCCTTTTTACTCTCTACTCTACCTCTACTACGGCAGTTACGGGTTAGGGTTGTCATGCAAAAAAATGTATTACATTGTTCGATTGCGGTACGATGTACGACATACGTTGTTATTATCATTATAATTATAATTATTATTATTAGTATTATTATCTTTCTTCATGTCAAAGCGTTTGCACGTGTCTCCTAACACTCTTTATCAGGACATGTGTATATATACTGTATATGTATTTAAAATCCTGCCCAGCAGCATGTTGACTGTGTGCACGGTGGCATAATGTGTATGGCTGTCTGACGCAGTAATCTGTTGTCCAAACATAAATCATAGTGGCAGCAGTGAGAGGCCATGTTTCCCTGTTACTAAAAACCTATAGAGAGCATTTCTCCTGAGAAATCAACATCAACCTCAAACACAACATTCCACAACCACCACGTTCCAGGTCATGGTGGAGGACTCCTGGACACATAATATTTCCTCGCTTCCTCTCTCGCTCTCTCTCTCGCACTCCCTCATTCCCTCAGCATGCATGACTGGAAATATATTAAAACCTATACAAATGTGGAAACACTCATGGGCAAGTGGACAGTCAGACAGAATATGAGTAGTTTTGTAATCGGAACGCTTATAGGCTGTATGTCTGTGTATGTGTGTGTGTGTGTGTGTGTGTGTGTGTGTGTGTGTGTGATGATCCAACCTGCATCCTATGGAGCAATCTTATGGCCAGGATATTAGTCAGTCTGTTTCAGAGTGCTCCATTGTTTCTCAGGCTAAAAATGCAGGGCCCTGGAATAAAACATTACCCAAGCAGAGTTCAAGGTTTTGGTGGGGGGGGGAATACTCAGGGGAGGCCGAGCGCGGCGCGAGCCCCAAAGATTACATTTCAGTCCCCGGCTCGCAGTCAAAAGCTTGCCAAACGGAACAGGAAATTGTGTCGCTGTCAGAGAAAACGCGCAGAGAGAAATGTAAATGGCCCTCCCAGTAACGGACGCCTCATATGCAACCCCTGGTTGTGTCCCCTGGGTCCTGCCTGTCCACCACGTCCATCTTGTGTCAAATAGTTGGTTTTAATACTGGATAGGGATGGGGATGTGTGCGTGTGTGTGTGAACGTGTTTTCTGTGTGCAGGAAGCTTACAGTTTTTGGTATCGTCTACATTTCGACAAATATGAGCACTATCCTGAAGATTAGGCAGTGATGTCCAATGTATGTTACAATTCAATAGGAATACAATTAAAGTTTGTTGTGTGGCGATAAAAACTCCTGTGACAATAATATCAAATGAAACGTGAAGGGGAGAGGAAAGAGAGCGACGATAAACATGTCAGTCACAAACCCGCAATGCTAAACATCCGCCACCGCCGTCATTAAAAACAAAGCTTTTCAAAAGATCACGACGTGCTGCTGACGCTTCTATTTCTGAAAAAAGTGCAAGAGACAAACTAAACACGTAAAGAAAAACATACAGGCAACAAACACAGGCCTCGAAAAGTCGTCAGTCAAACGTGACAGATGCACACAAACAGTGTACAAGCGCAACGACGTTACCTGTTCTCCCATAAAATCAACCCTGAGCGCCACCTTTTGGTAACACATCCATCAAAAATCTGTATGAAATGAGATTCCAATTGTTTATTAAATGGTACAAATGTGTCAAAAAGGCAGACACAAGTAACGTACAGTTTGGTTGATTTGTCCTGGAAAGTGACTTGGCAGATACTGGAAGTGTTCCTGGCTGCAGGCATCACTTCGGCCAAACATCCCGAATATGAATGAATATCAAGAAAATGTCACAAAAATATGATATAAAAATGATATTCCTATAGATTATGTCAAGATACAGTGAAGTCAAGATTTCGTCCAAAGACGTGTTAGGTAAGTTTGATTTGTTCAGGACTTCACTGCATTTGATTGATTAGCTCTTGGTAATCAAATGAGCCTAAGCCTCTATATTTTTCCAAAACAATCCGATTGATCAATAAATTGCATTGTAGTTTGGATCAGGCTGTAGATTGTGACTGATTTACTCGCTGTAACACACAAAAAGGAACGATTCTGCTGTGACACGCAACATCCACATTTCAGTCGACTGAGCACGGACTGAGGTTTGCTTTATACGTTTATAACATTTCATTGCAGACTGGCACAGTAATAATGTAAACCTTAGGCTGGAGAGGACATTGCAATGCCATGCATGACTCACTCTGAAAAGGGCACTTCATCCCAGCTCACAACATTAAATAAAATACATGCTATAAGACATTGTCATTGACCAGCAGAGGTAATCAGTATACTGTATATTCACAGCAGCGAGAGTGTGTGTGTGTCTGTGTGTGTGAGTCCAGGGATGAAACAGGGAGCGGCGACGAAAAGGAGCATTGTAGGTCATAGTGGCAAATCGGATCTCCAGGCTTTATTGTGAATCAGGTGTTACTGCTGGGACTCTATCCAAAACAGAGAGAAGAAGAAAGAGAGGGGAGCGATTTATCAATGCAAAGTTAATAACATCCATTTGAATCTAACTAAAAATCAATATTTCATTACCAAATTGTTAGCGGGAATGAAGAAGGATTGGGGAAGTTGGGGTGGCTGTGATGGGAAGGAGGCACCGGAGAGTTCGATGTGGGAAGACGGGATGATTCATGGGGCCATCAGGCCAAAGAGAGGGAGGGAGGGAGGAGGGAGGACTAAGAGGAGAGGAAGGCGAGGGCACTGGGAAAACTTGAGAGAGGGGCCTCGCTCACGAATGACCTTGAGGAGGAGGGGGTAAAAAAAATATATGTAAGAAAATGAAAGTGACTGTCAACTGCCCACAGGTCAGAATCAGCTTATAAATCACAGCAGAGAGAGGAGACGTCCGTGTGTGTGTGTGTATGTGCGCACTTATTAGTGTGTGTAATGTAATAGTGAGAGCATCGACAGGAATGACTCACAGCTAAAGCACAGGTACAGCGTGTGTGCGTTCGGTGTATGTGTGTGTGTGTGTGTGTGTTTCTGTGACAGGATGCAGACGTACCTATAGTTTGTGGTCCCATTTTAGAGTTTTGAGGATTGAAGTCACAAACACAATGCTTGAAAATCTGGAGAAGGTTTCGGAGCGGGATTAGAATTATTTTGCTGATAAAGCTACAACAGTTTTGTACCTTTGCACCTCTGCACAAAGAGCTGATGCTGCTTTCATCTGATTCTCTTACTTATGCATCACACTGGCAACGTTTTATTGGAGGGATTAAATAGCGCATAAAGCAATTTCCAATTGCACCAAGTTGAAGCAAATGGGTTTTTTTATTATATTGTTTATTATTTCACCTGTATGACTGCAGTGAAGATTCCTCCTTAATAGTTTACTGTCCAAATAACAATAATAGTAAAGATAATATGATTCAATTGCTTTGTTTGTTATTAATATACACACAAAACTGCACCTATTGCTCGTCTATCATGGGACAAATATGCTTGAGACAGCTTTATAACATATGGAGACAAAAAAACGTCAAAAAGTCAAAACACTTTCTTTTGAGGTTAATTAATCATTCAAAAAACATTCCTCCATCTGCCCCCGGGTCACTTTAAGGTTCAGACTAAATAAGTCAAGTTGGTGAGCTCCACAATCTCCTTACAGTGACAATAAAGTTGCCTAATGCGTGATTATAGAGTAGGCGTACGTCTCTGCTCTTCCTGTTACTCAAACTGAGGTGACATCGTGTGTTTGTCAGGTTCAGGTTGCTGGTTTACCAAAAAAGGTTTCCGAAATCCCGCCGGACCCTTTTTCGCTCCCGAGACAGGACGGGACAATACAGGACAAGACAAGACGCTTTCCCTCCTTGATGCAGCGCTACAAATCCATCCCCACACCTTGATGACATATGGCAGAGCATATGGAGGATTTATATAACAGTGATTATATCGAGCTGGGTGTAATTACTTTTATAGTAATCATCAAACTTGACAGAAATCATGCTGTTCTATCCGAGAGTGAAGTGGAAAAACAACAGCTAAAGAATGATTAACACCGGCAGCTATTTCAGCTCGCCGCTTAATTGACAATTTTCCTATGACAGTTTTTATGGGCTCAAAACATCAGTAAGGCAGTGATTTCCATTAAAGCGGCTTAATTGGATTCAGCATTCAGATTTGGGTTTCACAGGTAGCAGCACTCTGCTGTTTGTGTACACAGAGACACTGTGATGATACTTAAATACGGTAAAGAAGTTCAGTTACAAATTGCTCGACTTGAACCTGTTACAGGGGGCCGCGTGTGTCGCGCGTTGTTGCTGCGTGAGAATCTGATGGAGCTGTTTGTCTTCACACCCACCAAACCTGCTGCTCCTCCGCAGAGGGGAAATTGTCTTCGTCTTCGTCTTCTTTGTTTTTTGGTTTCCGACAGCGTTCCAGATTGCACCCACATCAGGTGACAATTAAGACATAACAGCATAAATTGTCTGCCGTCACATCCAGTTACCTTCATTCGCCGACGCCTCAACAACGAAACACACTTATCAAACACATAAACACACAAACACACACACGTGCACATGTATGTTTTGGCGTCACCTCACCCAAAATCTTGACAGTTTGCGGCGCACTAAATTAACACGCGACATCTTCCTCACCACCTCCTCGTCCCGTTTACGTTCACTTGTAATGAGCAATTAAATTTTGGGGTGGGGGAGGGAAGGGTGGGGTTTTCGGGGGTGGGGGTGGGGGGGCATCTGTTCAACTTTTTCAGCATCATTTCTTCCTGCTGTGACTTTCCTCACCCCACTTACCACGCAGCATTTCAAACAATCCAAATATGGCTTGTGCGCTCTAAATAATTCAGCTGCTAACATTAAACAACTGTTAACACGCTAGAATAATTAGTTATGCTTGCTTGACATGTTTGCATCTTTAATAATTAATGCATTTGTCTTAATTAACAACAACAGTATTTCAGCCTTGTTACTTTCTTTCTCCCGGAAAATAAAGTAGAAAAAAGGCAATTATGCTATAAATATTAATTAGACCCCCTTATTAAAAACCCAGATAATGGGCCATAGGGGGATCCATTTTATTCAGAAAAGAAAGTGGAGCAATATATAAATCTTTCTTGTCACACCTTGGTTGCAGACAGGTATGAATCTGTGCAGCCGCGTCTTCATTATGCCTGTTATGATGTATAGTTTTCAGAGATTATCCCAGAGAGTTGACCACACGTAGTTCAGCCAAACATTAATTCTGTCAATGAACTCTGCTGATTAATGTAATAATTATGCTTATGTTATTTAGCTGAATTATAAATGCCTTCACATTAATCATAGACTGGACCCTTTGTCCTTTTGGAAACATATTCTCTCATATGTGCAATGCCCTGAGCAGCAACAAAGAATAAAAATGGTAGCTTATATTAAAAAATGCATTAATGTAAGACAACGCCCCATCGCATTTTTAACTCCTTCATGTCTCAGGATCTGGCAACTAAACCGCTCATCACCAAAACAGATTTTTACCCCCAAATCCATATTGAAAAAACGTTTATTTCTATTCTTTACGTCTGTTAATTGAACAATTTCAGGAGGTGGCGTCGTATTTAACTTTTCATGGGTGGCGCCCTGGTTTTTGAAAGAGAGAGAGAGAGAGAGAGAGAGAGAGAGAGAGAGAGAGAGAGAGAGAGAGAGAGAGAGAGAGAGAGAGAGAGAGAGAGAGAATGAGCGAGAGAGAGAGAGAGAGAGAGAGAGAGAGAGAGAGAAAGAGAGAAAGAGATAGCTCAGCCACTCGGGGATGAGCCAAAAATGCAGCTGTCAATGAGCAGAGAGACAGGCGACAGGCATGACGCCCCTACGTGCCGGATGACTTTGGGAAGACTTTGACAGCCACCCAGGAAGGGAAGTTATTTTCCCTCCTTTTTTCTCGAGCTGCCGCATGATTAAAAGCCAAATGAGTGACACTGCTCGACACCCCAAATCAGCCCACTGCATTAATATTTCACACAGATGGCAGCTGTGTATCAAAACAACGTGCAACTAAGGACAAGAGGAGGAGAGGAGTGGAGGAGCAGGGTAAGATCCCTCTTTGCAATATGGCTCCATGTTCACCCATTGATGAGGACGCAGACAAAACCAACAAAATGAATAGAAAAGACGCAGTAAAGGACAATTCACATGTAATTCAATGAGAATGAAGATTGAATTGTAACGTATGGAAGTGTGGGTGGACAACATCATGACGTCAAATACAACACCACCACAATATGGTAGAGGGGTCACAGACATAGGAAATGCTATTTTGGCATGTGTTAAGTGTGTAAACTGAACGCAGCTTAACAAACGCTGATGTGAAGTCCAGCAAATGACGGCAGGTTGGAGCCAGTCAGTCGCTTTAGGTGACATAATGAACTTCATCGCTCTTATCTGGACACTGTGATGCGATGGAGGTACGAGCTGTTGGGGTTTGGTGTGTGTGAGGGTTGGGGGTTGGTTAGCAGATATGAAACACACACATATACAGACACACGCACAAGCAATGAGTGGGTGAGGGACAACCTCAATTGGAAACGTCTATATTAGGCAAAATGCAAATGCTGTTGATGGTGTTATAAATTCTGTGGACGTGACAGTAAACAACATCTCAGCTGTGATGATTAAAGTGTGAATGTAAAAGGAAGCAAGAAAAAAAAGGTGGGGAGGGGGTGTGGAAGCGTAGGAAAGGGTGTGTGAGTGTGTGTGTGTGTGTGTGTGTGGGGGGGGGGGGGGGGGGGGGGGGGGGCAGTTATGAGGAGGAGGAGGGTGGAGGAGAGTGAACACAGAGGCAGCAGAGATAACCATCGACTGAACCTGCATGGGCCCTCCAGTCGATGGCGGAACAAGCAGCGCTGTGGGGACCGACGGAGCTGCTGAGGCTTTGCTCCCGTCAATAGCTGTCAGTCCTTAACTGCCTGTCTGTCGCTGCATTAGTATACGCTCAGCACAGCAAATTCAACAACCATCATCCACTGACCTTCCTCACTGGTCACTGTCCTCCTCCACCCTCGCTACCTAATGTTCCTGCTCCAGGTTCCAAACAAGCGAGTACGCAGTCAGTCAGGCATCATTATGGAGAGAATACAGACGGATATGAAACAGAAAAGGTTACAGACGTACGGCGGCCCAGGAAGGAAGGTCTGAAATAGATAAATATACTTTATATTAATAATGAATGAGTGGCATTTGGGCGGGTAGTAGAGTGTGTGCGGTGTTTGTGTTTCTGCTATAAATCCTGATTTTTTTTCACACATACACATACATTTCAGTGTTCTGTGGTTTTTTCGAAAATGTCACAAAAGCTGATTTATAGTCTGTCTGCTGAGTACATTATTTGAGCCTGACAATCTTAATCATTCACACTTCCCACATACACCCCGCGCCTTTTCCCTTTTCCCCGGCCGTCACGGATTATTGAAATATAAAAATAAGTGGTAGAAGGAGGCCCCGGAGCAGAATCAAAATGTCAGGTTTGTACTTACAGCCCTGCGCTGCTAGACGAGGTCAAGGGCTTCAATTATTTGTGTACGCAGAGTCTGGAGCGACATGAAAGGTTATGTCACCCGCCGGCTGTTTACTCGCCATAAAACCGCACTGATACAGAACTGATAACGGCCAAATGTGTGTGTGAGAAGGGTTTGTATCAGAGAGAACCGCATGTGTGTAGTGTGTGAAAAGGCCAAAACTGAAAGGTGAACTCAGACACCCACCTCGCTCGGGCTACAAGATCTTTTTATAGTCCTGAATAGTGTTGCGATGCATCTCTACATCCTGGTATTTGTATTATACACTTGCCTTTGATATCTAATTAATCTAGTAGAAGACAGTTGACAATAGCAGAGCAACAAAGCAACACTGAAATGATTTACTTCAGTATTTACTTTGGTTATTTGCTTGTTTGCATTCCTGCTTTTCTTTTGCAACAAACCGTAAAAGAAAAGGTTGTCAAACGCCGCAAGGTTTTTATCATTATATTCACTGCCACTTTATTTACAGAAAAGCAAGTTGAACATGAGAGGCTGGACACAGAAATATGCGATAACGAATAGATCATTCTGAACACAATCACGTTGATGTATCGCCCTTTATACTGCTCTGAGTTCAGAATGATGGCATGGACACCTAGAGACATTAATGTCCTCTCTCTCTCTCTCTCTCCTTGTCTATCTCTTCCTCTCTCTCTCATTCGCACCCCTCCTCCTTGCCAACACCCACACAAGTCTTCAGTGCCAATAGAAGAGTTCCTGTAAAAAGCCTCAGAGTTATTGGGAGTGATATGAAATTTTCTAAATGTCATTAATTGACACCTTTTTCCGTAGGAGCTGTCAGTCTGGAGACAGAAAGGTCACAGCTCTGGGGGTGAGATATATATATGAACCTCCCCTCCTGCCAACCCGGTGAGTTATGGCTGTCGTTAAGGCAGGGGAATGGATGGAGGAGCCGCTTCTGAAAGCCTCTATCGATCCCAACCCGCGCTGCTCCCAAGGAATCAGTGGGCTTCGGCCCTGCGCAGGGTTTCCCAAGCAGATGCTGAGGGGCTGGCATGCAACTTTTTCCTGAACGAGGGGTCTAATAATGTACCACCCATGGAAAAACAATTTGGAGATACAGGAAAAAAAAGGTGTGGCACTTTTCATCCTTTGGAATTTTTATTTTTATTTTTCAGTAAGGATGGACAAGTCGATGAAATGAGACGTTCAAACACTGAAGTTCACTGGGCAGCTGTAAAGTAGTTTGAGAGTGTGAATGAAGCGGTTTCCTGTCTTTATCTCAGCACACCAACTCAGCAAATCTCATCAAACTCAAACTCAGGGTGGAATGAATGATGGTACATGGCCCTGGGCACCGTTCTGATTAATGAGGAACTGATCCCAGTCGCTCGAGGGAAGAAGCTCCTCCTCCTCGTCTGTGTTGGCCCTCACTGAAGTGCCTGTGGTCTTATAATAATCTTCCTGCTGTTCATCCTGCACCTTTAGTGGTAGTTTCAACCAACTACAAGGCAAGTGATTGATCTGTAAGCTGATCAAGCTCAATGAGGGATATGTCACATGTTCTATGTTTATTGGGTCTGATTCACAGTTGGTGACTTAACTGGGGCTGTTTAAGATCTGCAGGAGAAGGTATTCGTTTGCAAATTTGAGATGTCAAGGACCACAGAACAAAAAACACAGGATCCAAACACTCAAGTAACAAAGCTTTACAAAATATATACGTGAAACAATAAACTAGGCTAGAACACTAAACTTGGATTAACACACGTAGTGACCTTTACAGGACAAACTGGCACAGGACAAGGACAGACATGGACTACTTATACATGAGCTAAGGGCACACAGGTGACAACAGTCAGGGGCAGTGCAGACAATCACAAGAGCGGGAAAACACACAAAGGCTGGAAGTTAAGTGACCTGGAACGAGAGGGAAAGGTAAGTTTCAAAACAAAACAGGAAGTGCAAGACGACACTAGACACGAGAAACGGTAATTTAACGTGAGAGAAGAGGACAAGACATTAAACACTGCACATGAACTAAACTATAACATGGCGTGACTATGACTGAAGACGTGACATTAAATGATCTGGCGGGACATGACAGATGAGCGGGTGTTATAAACTCTATTTCTTGGCAGCACATTCAGATTATCAACATCAGCCAGAATCGCCGGCTGTTTGTCTCTTTTGGAATGAGATCCTGTCCCTCCCTTTAAAACAAGCACCTGCCTGCAATCTTGCCAAAACCTGTAAGAAAACAATTGATAAGAAACGAGTGATAAGTGATTAAACATGTGCCAATTTACAATATTGGCGGTGTTATTCAAAAGGACCAAAGGAAGTGATAAACATTGAAATCACACCAAATGCCCCAGTGTTATTTTGCTTTGTAAATTTGATATTAAGAACACAGACTAGTGAATAAAGACAGTAACACATTGTCCATGTTTCCATGATGTGTGATCACTGTGACACACACACACACACAAACGTGAGACGCTGACAGCAAAGTGTGTGTATTGCAGACACGACCAAATATAACTATGCCACATAACCACGAGTCATCAGGCGCCACTGTTTCCAAGATGGAGGGATGAGCGACAAGGAAGAGAGGAGACTGATGGGAAAGGGTGAGGAGGAGGAGGAGGAGGAGGAGGAGGAGAAAACAGAATGGGCACAAGAGGTATTCTGTTCTGTTCTGTTCTATTCTAAACAGCATATCCTGGTCTGCTCTCAAATTAGTTCATGATGTGAAGGTTGAATAATTACACAAAGATCAGAACAAAGCATTCTCTCTCTCTCTCTCTCTCTCTCTCTCTCTCTCTCTCTCTCTCTCTCTCTCTCTCTCTCTCTCTCTCTCTCTCTCTCTCTCTCTCTCTCTCTCTCTCTCTCTCTCTCTCTCTCTCTCTCTCTCTCTCACACATACATACAGTACACACACATACACACACACGACCCTATGCCAAATGGAGGCAGCCCAACCTAAACAACAGTTTATTCTAAACCCTAAATCTCATTAGTCTTGTGAAACAGGAAGGTGGCTTGACAGGGGAAAATGTTGTATCACTTCCTGCCACGTTAACATACACAGTAGCTTTCATGTGGTTCTGTAGCCAATTAAGGAGAACAAAGTCAATGGGTCGGAGGCAACCGAAAGAGCTGAAAGGCCATCATGAGTATATATGTAATGTACACACACTACTCAGAATTAAGTCATTTTATCCAAACGTGATGCTTTAAAATTGCACCGAAACATTATATCAACATTTAGATACACAGATATTCTCTTAGAACAGCCTATAGATGACAAGCAGACAAAAAGTGTTTACATCAGTAACTGAATCTGTGCATACATGATAGATACAAGCAAATATCTCCAATTAAATCTCGAGAAAGTAATACAATTTTGAGATACTTGTACTTTACTTAGGAATTTCCTTTTACTTCCCACTAGTTTTCAGGGAGAAACTTTTTAAATTCACATTAAGCTGTCGGCGGAAGTTTGCCAGTAAACACAAAATCATCAGATCGTCAGACTACAACCTAGTATCTCAGCATTGTCTTCGCTCAATAACACAACTCATTTGCAGAAAGAGTTGGAGGAATGATGCAGGTTGTTGAATTAGTCAACCTGTATAAAACTTGAGAAGAAACAAAAACCCTTCGAAGAAAGAAATCCCTCAAATTACTCCTGTAATATGTTCACAGATGATAAGTGAAGTTGACTGCGTGAGTAAAACTGAGTGTATTCTGAGTTGGGCTAAGATGATTGATGTCAGCTGTGTCCCATTCACGCCTCTGAGGTTTGACTCGTGTCTTTGGTTAATGAGGTTGTCCGACGCGTTCGCTCGCTCCCTTTAAAAAGAAACACCTGCAGTAAACTGAGGCGGAGGAGGAAGTGGACAGATAAGAGCTGTGAGCCCATTAAGTAATAAGGAACAAGAAACAGGGTTCCTCAGCCAACTTTGGGAATGTGACAAAAACCATTCTTCAAAAAAAAAAGTACTTTTACTGTTAATACATGAGTAAATCTAGATTGTAAATACTTCCTTTAACTTAAATGGAATTTTGAACACAGGATATCTGCTTGTGACTGTTTCTTTCTGTTACTGTATTAGTGCGATCCATCTTCCACCCAGTATATCAAGACACATGCATGTGCACAAATCTTTCCCATGGAAACATACCACTTTATTTGTGTGTGTTTGTGTGTGTGTTTAGGTGTTTGTGGAGTTCACCGAGCATCCAGGCAGTTACAAAGAGGGTAATTCGTCTGATCGGGCTGATTGGTCTCCAGCAAATAACTCACTACAAGATTAGAGGGGTAATTCCTGGGCCAGAACAGAAGCTGGAAGTGCTAATCAATGAAGCTGCCTCACTGACGAGAGGACATTTTGGCTGCTTGACCACTAATGTCGGATGGGAGGGGTTGTTTGCCAGAGTCACAGTGCGCATGTGATTTTTCTCCTGTGTGTAGTTGTTGTGGACAAACACTAAATGTGCATATATATAGTTTAGCTTTCACATTGTACATATGTATAAGTGTGTGTGCATGCATGCGTGCGTGTGTGCAGTGTGTACTTGCATGCAAGTTTTCAACACTTGACAGTTTGAACTCTTCAAACGTAATGTGTGATTAATGAGGCTGCTTTATAGTGGCAGTAGAGGGGGAGAAAGTGAGAGCAGACGGTGTGTGTTTGTATGTGTGTGTATTGCGGGGTGATGGGCTTCAGAGTCACAGGACCAGGAGAATATTGACATCTCCATTATTTACTGAGTGATCGGAGCAGCCAAAGGGCTGCTGATTAGAAAACAATAAATGCTGTTATTGGTGATTGGGGCCCGAGCAGGACATTGCAAATGCATGTCCAGGCCTTTCTAATTACTATGGCCACTGGCCATCACAGATCTATCTATCTATCTATCTATCTATCTATCTATCTATCTATCTATCTATCTATCTATCTATCTATCTATCTATCTATCTATCTATCTATCTATCTGTCTGTCTGTCTGTCTGTCTGTCTGTCTGTCTGTCTGTCTGTCTGTCTGTCTGTCTGTCTGTCTGTCTACAGGCAGGGAAAGTAAAGGCATAAAAATGCCCTCTATACCTGCATTATGCTGGCTGTCATTGTATATTTAGCTTTGAGTCTGTATCCTCTGCATACATTTCACCAGCAGCAGTCACGTTGTGACTCGCTCTCCACTGTGCTGCTTCAGTTTTTCACACAAATTCTGTTTTGGTGGCTGATTCCTGTTGCTTCAGAGAACAGAATCGATTTCCCAGAAGGCCTTTATTGAGAAACCTCTGTATGAAGTTCTGAGTATCACTGAAACTACCTTAACGTGGACTGCAAATTCTGCCAAAGCAGAATTACTTGGAATCGATGAAAACAGTAACTAAGAACAGTTTGGGCTAAATGGAGACGTGCAGGCGAGCAGAAGTTGTGATTCGTATGATGTTGTAGGCGACTGGCGGAAATAATGCTGCGGAAAAGGAACATTACGCTAAACATACCACAGCAGACATTGAAGTGCAGTGTGTAGAAATATGTGTTGACTTTTCTTTAACGGCAGCAACATCAAATTAACTCGGTAATGGGAGCGGGGAAGCATTTTACTCAAATGTAATGAAATATATTTGACGAATTAGAGGGCCTGGCTGTAATAATAGGTACTTTCTAATAAAGGCCTGCTAATCTCAACATCTCTCTCTCTCACTCTCTCTCTCTCTCTCTCTCTCTCTCTCTCTCTCTCTCTCTCTCTCTGTGAGTGTTTGTGTTGTATGTCGGTGCAAAACTGTAACAATCCAGCAGCTCTTGAGTGTGTCTTGGTGCTGTATAGCTCTTCTGCGCCACGCTGTACACAATGTGCGGCCCTGTTAGTTAGACTCTGTCACTGCTGCTGCTAGTTGCTTAACTCCTCTGCAGTGTGTCAGCACCAGTTCACCGTGTCAAAGTCTCCCGTGCACCAAAATGTAGTCTCAGTTGGCTGATATGTGGCAGAGGAAGAGGAAGCATAGCCACAGTATTTGCAGCGATATGCATTTTACTTTGCTGATATTTTACACGTGGATAAAGACGTAAAATAACAAACATGCAAAGATTATCGCTGAACTCAGCCTAGCAGGAGCTTTTACGTCTCCAGTGGTGGCAACCTTTAGTTCATACATGCCTCGCTCTTCTTTAGTCTCTCATTCGGTTTGCACTGAGTGGGGCGTGACTGCATTATTTCCTCATTTACACAACCGTAAATTTCATCAGTATGAGATCTAGGTGATGTAAACTGTATTTGATGGATAAACCCACCCAGTTAATTAGTCTCTCTCTCTCTCACACACACACACACACACACACACACTCCACCCTTGTGATAGCGTCTGAAAGCAGTTGCAGCCGTCTCTCGATTAGGTCGATTATTGCGTTTTGACGCCACTTGACGCCACATGAAAACACTTAAAGCATGTAGGCCTTATATATGTGAACATGGATTATCTTTTGGGCTTGACCGACTGCCAACTCGTCTCTGTGGACACATACATTGGTGCCGAATGTACAGTAAGCCTTGACGTTTTGGAATAAAATGTCCTCAGGAGAGTGTCGCTTCTTTCTGGGTTTTTTAAGTGTGTGACCTCTTGTGGAGTATGTGCACAGCGTGTGCATTTGTGTCCGTGTGTTGTATCTTTGGACAGATTGGTGCTCATACTGAAAAGACAGACAGACAGACAGGTAGACAGACAGAGAGCAGACATCTTGTTGGATTTATACCTGCATGGATATAGAATCAGAATTATCAGCACCCAACTTTAGCTGCACTGCTCACTCCCTGTCTGGATTTATGTGTCTGTTAATGTGAAGTGACAGTGCTGTCCTTGACTCCCAACACCTGTCAGTGGTCTGCAAGCAGCAGGGCCCAGCACCACACAGACACACACACACACACACACACACACACACACACACACACACATACACACGCACTCCAAAACACGGATATAAAAATACACCATCTTGACATTGCAGTAAGCTACTAATCAGATGGCATGTGTCACTGTGCTGCGAGTTGAGATGAGGACCAAGCGGACCGACGCATGCTGAGTCGACAGTTGCGAGTGTGTATGTGTATGTGTGTGTGTGTGTGTGAAAGTAACATCTGATGCCGTCGGATGAAGAGACCACGTGATGTCCCCTCACACGCAGGTATCAGTGTCTGTTTTCTGTGCTGTCTAGTCCGAGTCCATATGACAAACCTGCAGCCAGTTCATTAAAGCTTTGACACTTTCTAAACTCCCTGATTTCCTGGGTGAGCCCTCAGGAAGTGAAACGTCAGGTTGTTTATTCGTGGTAAACAGGGGAGGCGGAGGATCGCACAGAGCCCAGGGTGCCATCTATAGAAACTGTACTCAAAAAGTGAATTCTGGGAAGGTGCAGAGCAAAAGCACAATTAAAATGAGTAATAATTAGCACAGAGACAATTAATGTCCGCAGCGTGTCTCTGTGCCCACACAGTTACTCTGCTTAGAGAAGCTACAATGTTTTTTCTAACATTGAGAAATTGCGCTCATTAGGCATTTGGGTTTCCTACGTTTCCTCTTCCTTTGCTCCGTTGACGAGCTTCATCCATTTTTAAAACTCCCATAAACAACAAGTGCATTAGAGTCCGCGCTAATAAATCCATGTGACCACCCATACAGGCTGCGGCGGGTAAAAATGAACGCCGCTCTTGCGCTAATCTGCTAGGAAGGGAAACAAGGATGGCGCTACCACAATGGCCGCCGAGACAGTTAAGGGCGACTGGGAGGGGAGCTTGGGTTTCACACACTGTAATTGCAGATATGATTGGACAAGGAGGAGAACAGAGCTAACACAGCTAACCTGACGTTAGCCTTGTTAGCCTCATTAGCCTCGCTGTTTTAAGTCTCTCAACAAATCACAACAAAAGTGATTAGTGATGAAAGCTGTTGTTTGAAATTTGGTCTGAGATGAATTACGTGGACGAACTCATGAAGAATCTAAGGCTGGGGGGAAATCTGAAAAATGATTAAAATTGATTAAATTTAGACGTCTCTTTGAAGAAATTGTTTTACTATTCTAAAGTTTCAAAACATGTAGCGAAAACACACAATGTACATACAGACTAAACCAGACCTGTTTCCTATGGAAGATCTATAGCAGGGTTGGGGAACCTTTTTTGCGCTTTGAAAATAGCGGTGCGATTGAACACAAAACCTTTGTTGACCGGGGGGGGGGGGATCTGTCGGTCTGACGGGGGGATTGTAATCACAGTATAATCATTTATATGACATCATCGAAAGAGTGTCTTGCGGGCCGGATCAAACAGCCGAAGGGGCTGGAGGTTCCCCACCCCTGATCTACAGGATCAGAAGAACACAGGTCTCTGTTCCAGGTGATGTCACATGTACATTTTAGCACTTCTTCATTTACATTTTTACACGTGCTGATTTAAACTAACGAAGGTGTTATCTTGTCCGCATGCTAACCACTACCACATATACAAGGCATGTATGTGGCCAGCCCACTGCCTTGGAAATGATGGTGTTCATTTCAAGGCCTGAAAGTGGGAAAGTCATGATGTCACATCCATGTGAAGCGTTTCACGTCCAGACGTGACTGATGACACCTCGCAGTGGGGCGCTTTACTTTATGCTAAATATCTTCAAAGGAGATGTCTCAGAGTGACAGAGAGGAAGGAGGAGAAGAAGGAGAAGAAGATAGACTGTGACAAAACCCAAAAAGCTTTATCAAATCAGAGATCAAACGCTGAAAAGTGACAAAGGGCCCCCCACACACACACACACTTTCTAACAGCCACTCCTTGCCAATATTGATTCATCGTAGACAGTACGATTCTCACCAGCATCACCAGATTTACAGCAGTTAACGGCGCTTTTCTGCACTGTTTTTGTACAGGACGTATTTATGTTGGTTGCAGCTGTGCTGAAGTTGCGGTGGTTAGACGATGTACAGACTGAAAGCCCAAAAGCTGAGCAGTAAGATAACATCCCCTCTGACGATCGCAGATGAAAAGAAGAAAGGAAAAACAAATCTGTGCTTCGTCGAGTAGAGCGTGAGCAAAGTGCAACACTGCAATTAAGCTCACCCTGACATATTGTGTCACTGTGGAGCAAATTCAAGGTGGACTTCATCTGATTTGAATAGAGCAACATGTACGCACGCACGCAGGCACGCACGCACGCACAGACAGACAAAAAATACAAATTCACACGTGGTGCATAATGACACACCGCCAGGCTCATAGTTCTATTTAATATAAAAGAAAGGAGAAGAAGTCTGGGTGGGGGTTTGCGGGGCAGCAAGGGAGAGAGGGAGTGAAGGAGAATGAGTGACAGCGTCCCCGCCGCCCCAGCGCTCCATATGGGTGGGCGGGACCTCAGAACTGACGAAGCGTCGGCCTGAAATCGCCCATCTGCAACTTTGCAGGTGTTCCCAATGATTATATTATTAGCCCTATCCGCTGATCTTTGATTTTTTTACCTCTCTTTTTTTTTTTACGAGCTTTTTAGCAACCCGAGCCTTTCAGTCAGGGGCGGGGCCGCCAACATAAAATATATACATGCCTGGCAGCGCCATCTGCCTCCCACATACAACGTACAGAGGAGAGGAAGAGGGGACTAAGGATTTGGGGAGCTGTGTGTGTGTGTGTGTGTGTGTGTGCGTGTTGTAAATATTCTTTCCTTCTTTTCATGTAAGCATTAAAGGTCCCTCACAATGCTTGCCAAATCAGGAAAATCCCACAAAACAGGGACATTTCATATCAGAGTTAGTTTTAAATGAGTGTATAGCTGTTTAACTTTAGTATAAAGAGGGTTGAGGTCATAGTGAGGAGTCACGTACAGAGAAACGTATAGATTCAAACTTATAATATAGACCAAGCTTCATCACGCATCCATAAACCACATATTTATGCGAAACACGTCATGTGTACAAGTGAGGCCACATTCATTTGCAAACTGCCTGATGTCATCTTTAAGTCATTAGTGTCCAGATTCTAACAGTCATCAGATTCTGTCTGAGGGCTGAAATGGAAAATTGTCTGATTTCCACTATAACTGCTCGAGCTTTGTGTCTGTGTGTCTATGTCTGTGTGTCTGTGTGTGTGTGCGTGTGTGTGTGTATGTGTCGGTGTGTGTGTGCGCACATCCCATTACCTGTGTATTGCCGCTTTTTCATCTATAAATGTCTTTGTTTTTGTTTAAGTGTGTGTGTGTGCGCATGTATGTGTGTGTGCGTGTGTGTGTGTGGATCGCATTTATAGGCATGTTAGCTGTATGTACCATGCGCCTGTGTCAGTGCTCACGCAGTTGCTTGTGTCTTGTGTACAATAGTGCGCAGGTTATGTAGGTGTGTGTGTGTGTGTGTGTTTGTATGTGTGCGTGTGTATGTGTGTGTTGTGTGTGCTGCGGGCTTTGGAGCAGAGGGCTGTGCTGTAATAGGAGAGCAGGGCACTGTAATAATGGCACCAGTTTAATGACGACAGATAAATCAGTGTTTCCTCCCTGCCGCAGAGATGGAGCTGTCTGACACACACACATACTCACACACACACATGCACGGGCTGCTGCTCCCCCAAATGTCCCTCTGATGACCAATACACACATCCTGCTAAGATGAGCTAGTGGCAGACAGATATGCACACCCACACGCACGAACACAAACACACACACACACGCACGCACTCAGTTGCTCTGTGACATCATCTCCTTTGCCTCCTCTTCATAGGCCAGGGCCGAGATGACATCATTGAGCACAAACGAGGAAGTGAGAGCTCGTTGTGACGGCTGCTTCGAGCTTCTCCGGGCCGGACGCATGCATCACAACATCTGAACAAACTTTGCTGTGTGTTTTCTAATGGTTTGCTGGGTTCTTAGCTAATACCTTTTGTCCACTTTGTCCACATTCGTGTCACTAAGTTTGAAATGAAAGGCCTTCAATTCCAAGAAGTGTTTGCATCCTCAAGCCTCTGTGGCGTCGTTTCCATTTGTGAACGCAGCCTTACTCATCCCCCTGTAATCCCATCATGCCCCAGTCTGTCTCTTCCCCTCTCCCTCTCTCTCTCCCTCTCTCAGACTGGAATGTCGCAGAAGTCTGTCTCCGCTCTGTTCCATCATCTCTGGGGGGGATTCTCAGGGGATCCCGTGTTCGCATCGCTGTCCTACCACATGTTCGACAAGAGAGCCTTGTTTGTACACACATAACAAAGCGCTTGTCATTGTCATTGTTTGGTATTTGTTGTTTTTTGCAAGTGACGCTCTCGCCACTGCCGTCTGGATCCCCCCTCCTCTTCTTCTGATTGCACAACCACACTGTGTCTTGTCTTCAGCCTCCTTTGCCCGCGCTGAAGAACTCCACCGTTTGCAGGGGTTGTTGTGTGTTCTTCTTTGCCTCTGACAGCAGCAGCAGCAGCAGCAGGAGCAGCGGCGGCGGCAGCAGGCCCAGGATGTTTGGTAATGGCCATTTAGAGTAATCAATGGGGCCCTTTGAAGTTGTGAGATGAAAGCGTAGTTTGACAGCTAATGTGTGCCTGTCCTGTAACGTGAACAGCATGACGATGCCTGCAACGCTTTGAAGGTCGCATCAGGTTGGATTTATCCCACATTGAAGACTCACCTCTGCTGCAGAGCCAGCACAATGAACGAGCGGAGTGGCGGTTGCTACGTATTCCCGTCTTTCCACACACACACAAACACAAACTCACTTAGCGTCTCCTCCTCTCTCGTCTTCCACCTTTCTCTACCTCTCTTCTCACCCTGTTTTATATATCTGTCACATTGCCATGCCTCGTATGCAGCCCTGTTGCCGGTTTCCATTCCACACTCTCCTACAGAAACGCGTTCAAGTAAACATTTCACGCTTGCTTATGCTAAAGCAAAGTGGCAGCGGCAGGTATGTGACAGGCAGAGAGCGTTGCCCTGGGCTGCCATTGACAAACCTGAGCCGTTCCTCTTTCATGCCGGCTTTTATCTCCTGAATAATGGATTTGGTGATCGGAGGAAGAGCATTTGATGATACATGGGCTCTATTCATCAGAACACTCAGAGAACACACCCCCAGCCAGGAGGAAACAAAGCAACGCCGCTCAGGATTCTAATGTAAATGATTTGTGCTGAGATGAAAATGATCGCAGCAGCTTGCACGTTGCACCGTCTGCAGCTGTTACACAATTCTCATCTCCACGCCGTCCGTCCTGCGCGGCCAGATTCACTCTGGGACGGTGAGAGAAGCCGAAGCTGTGGAGCCAAAAAGGAGCAGAGGGGAAATAAAAGGAAAACATTTACAGAGAGGGATCATTTCCCACAACCACCAGAGGCCTTTGAACACATTCCACGGTGGTCCTCGACCCCTCTCAGGAGAGGGGATTGGGATGGATTCTGGGTAGTAGGCCTCTCCTTCTCACACACACACACAACACACAGGGTGGGGGGGCGTTATGTACAGGAAGCGATCTGAGTGTCCGCAGCACTCTTCCTCTCTCTCTGGGGGGCCGTTAACTTACTGCTGAGTTCTTTAGTATCGTGGAGATGGTGTATGTTTGCTGCGTCCGTTGGGAGTTAGCACTCTTTCTTTCTTTCTTTCTTTCTTTCTTTCTTTCTTTCTTTCTTTCTTTCTTTCTTTCTTTCTTTCACCCTCCCTCACCCTCTCAGCTCTGCAGACAGTCAGGTTAATCGTGTCTTGTAGCGTCACGCCACCACATGCTCCTCTAACCTGAAACACATGCAGTGTGTTCTGACAGCCACCCTCCTCCTCCTCCTCCTCCTCCTCCTCCTCCTCCTCTCTCTCTCTCTCTCTCTGAGCCAGCACACAGTTAAGACCTGGCAGCGTTTACAATATCAGTGACATCATTGCCGCCTCTGTGCCTCTTCCTGTCTTTTGGGGTTTATTGGAAATGATGTAATTGCATCAATTACTGTTGTTTTTGCTTAGACTTCAACTTAAAGACAAGACTAATAGTTTGTAAAGTTATATAACATTTGTGCTTCAAAGTAATAATCAGTTTGCTTTGACAGGCTTGGCAGAGGTACTGGGAGCTCGAATACCACAACTAAGATACTCAGAATGTAACTTTATTGATGTCCCTTGTCCATGTTATTGCATTAGCAACTGGAAATATGTGGTTTTTCACAAAAGATTATTTCTATCTTTCCAGGTTAGATGAATAATTACGAATAAATAAGGAATTGAAGGAGCTGAGCTGTGTGTCTTAGACATGTATAGCAGCAATATCACTGGTTTGTGTTCGTAGCTGCGTGTTGTAACAGAGAAATATATTTCCACAATGTCATTCTGTATTTTCATCGCACAATCCCTCAAAAAATGAATGAAATGTGCAGCTACATTACCTACAAAGGGACAAAAAGGTTTGGGCAGGAAATGAGAAATGTCAACGGTGCGATAATGTCCGTTTGTAGTTTTTGCTGCTCAGCGTCTAAGACGCCCCACTCCCCCCCACCCCCACCCCCCCCAAAAAAAATAAGAAGAAGTAAAAAGCTTTAAAATAAAAAAAGGAAGTAGTAAAGCAGCCTGACCTAGATGGAGACTTTTTGGTATCCGGATGGTTTTCTCCCTTTCAAAGTTCGATTCTTAGCGGCGTGTGTGTGTGTGTGTGAGTGTGTATGACAGGTAAAATCCGAGGCAAGTGTGTGTGCACCAGTCATTGTTGCCGTCGCACATTAATCCATGAAAATTGGTAAAAACTCTTAGCACAAATACTGGCTTGCTAAAAATAATATTAATAGTGAAAATAATGAAAAGGGCATGGTCGCATCCTGGCCGAGGTTAAGACTGTAAGAATGGAATCTCGGCGTGGATACAGATGAATAAAAGAGGAGAGTTTAGCAGAGGGACACTTCCCAGCGTCCCCCCCGTCCTTAATCACATTCTTTAAGTCATTGGTTTGATCCAGCTTCTCCCCCCCCCTCTCTCTCTTTGGTAAGCTCCTCTGTGTAAAATATCTCTGCGCCAGTAACACCACAAAGGCTTACTTATCTGGGCATTACCTATTAAAGGTTTAAACCCTCGCGTCTCTGATAAACACTGCCTATAAGGCTTTTATCTCCCCGCGGCCTTATCTTACTCTTGAAGGTCCTTTTCCCCGAGGTGCGGTAATTTGTTTAATTAAAGTGTCACTTTGGGGAGGGAAATACAGCCACGACCACGCCACCATACGGGAAGAACTTTGAGGTTATTCCCCTTCCCTCTGTCCGTCTTTCTCTCTTCTTCTTCTTCTTCTTCTCTCTCCCCACAGTCTTTGTCCACGGCTTAGATATAGATTAATTCACAGCTATTTCTTGTTTTTTTTGAGAGGCTCTGGGTCCTCCGATCCACCCGGAGCCCTGAGAGGATTTGGCTTTTTCCCGGACTAGAAGCTTGTGTTGTCAGCACTTTGGGTGATTTGCCTGTGATTTCATTAAGGAACCAAAATAACAGGCAGATGAAAAGGAAAATATAGCCTATATATGCAAAGTGCAGCCGCTTCGCCGGTGCAGTTTGTGCTCTTATTACCCACAATCACTCGCCTATACCCACACGGCCACGCTGCCTCTCAACAGCACAGAGAAATATTTGATCATTGCACATCATTGCAGATATCAGACAAACACTTTTTAAGTTTCAATATGTTGTTCCATAAAGTTCATGAATGCACTGATGTTGGTATTTTACATTTTATTCTGCAAGTTTGCTGTGGGTTCAGTTCTGGGGGGGATAAGATATTTTGAATGTATGGTCAACTTGTCAATGACCCATTTCTTGCACATAGTTTACTTATACTCAATTTGAGGTAATGTCCTGGATTCAAAATTGTGCCACAGTTTTAGGGTTAAAATGTACATATGTGCCAAAAGCAAACATGCTCAAAAATTGCGATATCAAAACAGATCCCAGCTTCGATCTCATTGGTCAAATTTCATCCTCGTCTTACACCACTCAGATTAGTTTGTTATAACATCTTCTCTCGCCCTTTATTGTCCACAGCACAAATACATCAAGCCGGTGACAACAACAACAACAACAACAACAACCTCAGCTGTGTTTGCACATCCTCTGGTGAACACGATGACAGGGCGTGAGACTGAAAGATTTATGATCTTTTGCATGATGCAAACACAGCGGTAAGCTGCTTTCAAAACAGGGGGGGGGAAAGGGCAAGCAAAGAAGAAGAAGAAGAAGAAGAAGAAGAAGAAGAAGAAGAAGAAGAAAAAGAAGAAGAAGAAGAAGAAGAAGAAGAAGAATAAGAGGAGAGAGATACAGCAAGATCAAATGGCGGCAGATGATAAGACATGAAAAATGACTGGCTGGGCTCATAAATTAATGGCAGAGAGGAAGGTTGTCATTATCCACACAGGGGCCCTAGGACAGAGAGGTGTGGTGCCCAGATGGTAGGGGAGAGATAGTCGAGGCCAACTTTGAGTAATTGATGACTCAAAGAAAAAGCACCGGCCCTCATGAGGGGCTGGAGAAAAACAAAATCACCCAAAAACGCAACTACGTCGCATCCCGTTTCTTTATAAAGCCTTAAGCAGGAAAAGGTGATGACACGTGCATTCTTTACGATGAAGACAATTTCTCAAGAGGTGGAAACATCCATCTTTTACTTTGAACACCCTCAAAATCTATTTTGAACAGAACCATAGTGTTGCTCAGGGGCCCAGCAGCAATCGCAGGCCATCATCTGGCATTCCTTAACCTTGATTAGATGCACACACTGCATGTTACCTGGCTTGGTGACTTTACAGTAGTTCCAGCACAGACGAGCTCTAGCAGTTCTCTTAATATCGAGTCAGATTGAGGCCAAAAACCAGATCCAAGAGACTCCGGCACTAAAACAGAACAGAAGAGATTTCCACTGTCAGCATTTAAAGACACTTGCATCCTTCTCTATCTTCCTCCTCCATCCCTCTTCTCTCCCCCAGCAGCTGGCTGTAAGGCTGCAGGTGTTGCTGTCTTTTGAGGATTCGTGCCTGCAACCCGTTCCGATGATGGAAAATGTTTATATGCGGTGCGGTACAATGTTTCGCTCCCGGATTCTATTCTTGTCATGGTGGAGAACCCTTAGAATCATTATTTACACTACGGCCCGACACTGCAACTTTTCCACGCTGAGACCCAGTCAGATGGAATTGTTTTAGGTTTCTCGCTAACCTGTTTAATGTAACATAACAGGCAGAGCAAAGTGATATGTTACTGTGCCGGGTGCCAGCAATGAAATTGTAGCTTGGCCAGCTGTATGGGAGCCACGCAGTTAAAACTAAACTGTGAAAATCTAAACTGGAATGAGGAGAGGGGAGGCTAAATAATGCAAGAGAAAAATAATTAAGCAGCTGTGTGTGTGTGTGTGTGCCTGTAAGAGTGAATGTAAAATCTGTCCGTCTCCGGCCTGTGATTGGCTCTCTCTCAGACATGTTTTTAAAGCCCTGACGCGTTATTAATAAAACAAACTCTAATAGAAATATCATTGGGCTTATTTTTCAATCAGGCCCAGCATCGCCGCAATCCGCAAAGCGTGACATTAATTAAAGATTGATGGCCGGGCCGTTCATCTGAGCTGCTGTTGATCCGGTAATTAAAATGACAAAAAAAAGATTTATTTATAGAAATTTGCTCAACTTGTTTCATTTCCTTGTCAGAAGGCCCTGATTTTCTGTCTTTTAATGAAGGAAATGAAGTGTGTGAGTTTTTCATCTTCCCACTCGTCCCACTCCAATCAATGGATTATGGCAGCATAAGCAGGCAGGCATCCATGCTCATGGGTTCAAGTCAGTCAGAGTGACAATGGAGAAGAAAGGGCCGTGGAGCCGTCCTGCTCATTAGGTTCATCCTGTTCAATCAAACTTTTCAAAGGGATAAAAGTGAAAGTTGACCTTAGTTCAGCAGTAATTTAGAAAGAAAGGCAAATACAAATGAAATAGCTTTGCATTTTTATTTTGGTAAAGTAATTATGTAGTCTCTTGGAGTTTGACAAGGCTTCTAATGAGTTCTCCCAGGACCTCTCTTTTATTTGTTTGTTTGTTATTTTTAAGCTTGATTAAGTCCCCTTGTATTTAGTGAGCACAATCAAATCAAAGGGGAGGAAGATTAACTGTGTACATTTCTCCTGCATATTTAAGGAGGTGGAAACGCTGTGAAGGATTATCAGTTCAAGGCCCATCTATTCTATTCTGTGTAATCCACCTGCTCCACATGTGATCAAACACATACATTAAATGATGTTATACATGTTGTTTGTTTTTGAATTTTCTAATACCAACAGGACAACCAATGCTGTTTATTCCTTGAGTGACATGCATCCGTCATAATCCATCCATCCAATTAGTAGTTGCCCAACCTATGTCTTTTTAGAGTGTTGTGGAACATATTCAACGACGAGACAGAACAATAAAGGCATTGGTAATGACATTCCTAGAAGAGCATACCTCCACCAAGGCTGAAAAAGCCAAAAGCCTAAAAGTAATAATTTAATTTTGCGTTTTTGTTGATCCCATAGTTCTATGTAAAAGAAATGGGTTTTTACTCCATCTGAGCTATTAGGAGCAGCGGGCAGCCATAGTACAGCATTATGGGACCACATTCAGAAGAGGCAGAAGTGTTAACTGAATCACACATGTTGCGTGTCAGAGGCTGCACAGGGCTTCAAACCATAGCTTCACTGTACCACCCGGCAATTATCAGTACCATGGGATAAATATTCCCTTTTGTCCTTGTAGTTTGAAATTGTTATTAATTGAATTGTTGTAAAAAATAAGAAAACCCATCTTGCAAATTCAAGGAATCATATTTAAAATTCCCAAATCTGCCCTTGGATCTGGATTGGCACAAAACTTTTATGAATTTTTCCCAGGCTCATGTTGTACATTATCATATATTATGATCTTTATTATCACCAAGAGCACATATTTTATACTGCAGAATGAGTAACAATGTTACCACAGCTCATCTGGTACATTACATTACATTACGATCATTTAGCAGACGCTTTAATCCGAAGCGACTTACAATAAGTGTGTTCAACAAAGGTAGATAAAAGAACTTCAGGTCACGGTAACTCTGCTCATACAAACCAATGAGTCACACACCACATTTTTAAATTTCCTGCTGCCTTTTTGTACACAGCATCTTATCACCAATATGTGGCATATGTAGTACAAACATGGCAAGCAGCCCGATTTTGCTGCAGTCTGATAAAGTGTAATTCCAGGAGGTAGCACCACACACACACATAGAAGGTAAAAAGATGTATTAAATGATTGTGATGACTGATGATATTACCTATTTGTAAAAAATGACTTCAATAGTGTAATGGTCAAATGGCGGGTAAGGATGACAGAATTATTAAAAGAGAAAGAATTGAGTAATTTCAGCACATTTATCAGTCTGCACATCAGAGCTACGCATTCACTTAATATATAGTGTAAATCTTACCTATCCCAAGGAGGTCCTTTTTATATTTCTTTATATTTTTATCCTATTAAGTCACAGACTCAAGAGTGTGTGCATTAAATCCGGATCCAAGATGGCAAGAAAAGGGGAAAGGATGTGGGGGACAAACGGATGAGATATTTGATCTTTTTATATATTTAAGATGTGGACAATACAGCGGGCCTGGTGCTGACCACAGTGCCGGTAAATGGGATCTCACCTCCACAATCTTTTCCCTGTGCTGACATGATAAATACATAATATTCTCCATGATGAATGCTCTTTTTAAAGTGTGGCTGCGATAAGATTCCAGCATTCATATTTTTCTATCATGTTAATGCGTGGAGATAAAGCGTTGCATCCGGTGTGCCGTTTGGGGCCAGCGGGCCAGCCCATTGCTCTCTGTCTGTGTGTAAACAGATGGAGGTCTGCAAAGGTGGCGACATCGGGAAGAACAGTGCTGCACGTGTGACAATTACACTGGAAGACCAAAGATTCAACCACCACTATTGCAACTGTGCTTCTGTTGGTGTAATTACTTTATCAAATATTGCTATCAAAATAAAATAAAAATAAAATAAAAACAATAACTTTAATAAATTAAAGTCCTCGGGGAACCACCCCTTATTTACAAGTGGAAAAAGGATAGCAGATAATTGACCTAAGCCTCAAAGATTCACCATAAATCTTAAAGTTATCTAATTAATTAACTAATTAATTAAATGGGAATAATTTAAAGATTAGTTTTGCGCTCGAAATCAACCTGGAAGGGTGAGACTTGGCGTGAGCAGAGGCTAAGATCATAAAATATTCAAAGCAAACTATGTCAGACACTTCTTGTTATAATATGAAAGGATTTATTAACTCACAATAATAACTAAGATTCATCAAGATAAATATAATAAACCGGAAAGACACAAGACAATTGCAAGAAGCTCAGATAATAACAAATTCAATCACACAGGAAGTAAAGATTGTTTGTGTGTGTGTGTGTGTGCGTGTGTGTGCGTGTGTGTGTGTGTGTGTGTGTGCGTGTGTGTGCGTGACATGTACAGTGGCGAAGTTATAAACACACCCACGGGTGGAGTTCTTTGAGCTAAGGTTTACAACCAAGATGGCCGATTCAGTTTTGTGTCAATGAACCTGGTCGGTGAGGGAGCATGTGTGTGTCTCAACACCACGGGGGGTTTATCACCCGAGAGGAGCAGAGAGAGAGAGAGAGAGAGAGAGAGAGAGAGAGAGAGAAAGAACATGCAGCATGCAGGTTCTGTGCTGAAAAGCACGTTTAGAAAACTTAAGGAACACAATAACAGAAATATTAAACATAGAAAATATAGTATTCCATAGAGTGTATATATCTACTTAGATCAAAATCTGACTCTAGATCTTAATCTGCCCAAACATCAAAGCCTTACTTAATAGAATCACTTCAGTTTTGTGATTCTCTGTAGCATCCATAGGACAGCTGCACTGAGGGTCCACTGAGTTGATGGTTTGTCCGTTGTGGTGAGCTTTGCTCCAAGTCTTCAGTGAATCGCTGCTTGGTCCACAAGTTGAGTTACGGTCAGACACTTTTGAAAGCAAACGGAGGTGCAGGCCTTAGAGGTTATGTGTTCACTGGAAAAATCCAGGGTTGGGTTTCTTTCTCTTCCTTACTGCTTGGTTGGGCTGGAGAGAATTCTGAGTTCACTGGAACATCCAGGGCAAGTTCTTAGGTCCCCTTTCTGCTTTGAATTGAGCTGGAGAGAGTCAGCTTGTGGACCTGGTGGGCTTTTTATACTGCAAATGACCTCACAGACAAGGGATAACCTTTTGGCCAATGTCGCGGCAGCTGAGTCTATGACATATTCACATCAAGGTGTGAAGAGGGGGTTGATCCACTACAACTCTGGGGATTGTAGTTTTTTAGCATGTTTTGTGACAAAGGGATTCCATGCCGTATCAGAGTCAGTCATGTAGGGACAGGCTTCAAAAATGTGTTGGTGAGGCCTACAACACATTTTTGAAGCCTGTCCCCACATATTTACAAGCCAAAAAACAGTGTATGCCCCAACACTTCCTACAAATCATCTCCATGTTTAGGCCACAGTTACACCTTGTATTAAAATGTGATCTCCATATCTGCATTCTGGATTCTGTTTGGATCTGATGTGGATCTCATGTTTCCTCCTTGCACAATGGAAAAGCCATTTATCAAAACATTTTTGCGCGGGCTGTTACTGCCATCATTCCAGGTGCAGGTACCGATGTATGCCCAATTAAAAATAACTTTATCAATAAGATGGATCGTTGCTTTTCTGTACCAGGTAACATGTTTAATCACATCGAGTCATCATATTTGTAACTTCAATTCACTTCAGGTTGCTGTATAAAATATTGAGAGAAAAAAGCTAGGCAGAAACTACTCTGCATACACAGCTAGTACCATGACTGATGTCCATACTGAAAGCTTTTGAAGATTCTCTTTATACCTTTAGGAGGAGACACATGGAGCCACGTTCCCCCGTTTACAGGTCCCACGTAGATACAGAGGCAGATGTGTGCAGTAAATAAGAGAAAAAAAGCCCCAAATCTGCACATATGACTGTGCACATCACTGTGCATAGACACACACACTCACACACTTTCCCACACCCTTGTGGCTCGTGGGCACAGATGTAAGCGTGTCTCACCTGAGTCCCATAACATCACCTCATTCAGCATCACAATACGGCTCACTAGGCCAAGAAGCGCCCCTTTGTCTGCTCTCTCTCTCTCTCTCTCTCTCCCTCTCTCTCTCTCACCCTCACCCTCGCTTGCCTCCATGGCACTTCAAAGCTTCTCCCATCATCTTGGCAGGTTTACATGCACCCTGGGTCCAATTAGTCCTTCAAACACCCTGCGGTCAGCACACAATGTATGGCCTAGCAGCAGTAATGCTGTTTAGATTCTGATGCTTTCATATACATTAGTCTAAGATGAGAATTTAGTAGTGATTTAGTTGTGAAGATTGTTCCGATTGTTCCATATAAACAAAGCGGCCAGACTCGGCATGGTTTATGAGCATAAAGCTTCGTCTTTGGACAATTTTGCAAGTGAGCATGACTTTCATGGTGCTCTTGTCCCGGACAAATTGAGAGATATGACTCTAGCCAGGCCCTTAGAGATTGTAACTGGGTGAATTAAATTGCCTAATTGCCATTGTTGCCTAGGAACCTTTAAATTTCTAAATTATTGTCTAGCATCTTCATCAGTCAATATTATGACACAATGAATAATTTAATCCAGTGTTCTCTGTTTTCCTCTAAAAATCAATGACGCCCGCCACAACGTTTGAGCAATTTTTAGCTTTTATTTGTCCTCTAAAACTGTCTTTTGCTAAATGATACTGACCCTTTGAATCTTTTAACAGCACAATCAATAAAGCATGTTTATGCGCAGCTTGCAAAACCATCAGTTTGGGACTTTTGAAAAAATATGCCAGCGGCTGCAGCTTGCTAAGTGCAGAATGCTAGCACTAAATCTTGGGAGTTAAAGTTTTACTGGAGCGTTATGGGTAAAAATGCCTTGTCAGCCATCTGCCACCTCCTCTCCTGGCAGCCATATTTCCAGGTCTGCTCAAGTCCTGGGAGAGAACACTGCATCGCCACCCAGGGCCAGCCGCCACTATTACAGCCCTGCACCAAGAGCTGAAAGAGAGGGAGAGAGACATGCGGAGAGTGATGGGGAGAGAGAGAAATAAAACTGACTCGCAGAAATACAGGAGACAACTGCAAACTCAGGCAGTTTGATGATGACAGCGTACAAGCCGAGGTGTACGCGGGAGGACAGAACATATTGCGTTGATGTGATGCGAATATGTTTTTAACGTCCACTAAGGCTACTAACTGCCTCATAATATGTGATGGAGGATGCATCTGCGAGCTTCAAAGGTGGTAAAGTACCTGCATAAGAACATTCCTTTGAGAAAATGCATCGTCACATACTTTCCCACTAGGTTAGCTTTCATCAATCTGCAAAGTCTGCTGAATTCCAACAGTGATTTGGTGTTGAGGGCTTTACCCAGTTTGCATTTGCATCCCCGTCTGTATCCACTTGTGAGAGGTGAGTGGAGGGGAATCAGAGGCAGTGCAGGTTAGAAGCTTTGAGTGGATTGTGTATGTACAGTTACAGACTGGTGTCGCTGTTAGCAGTGACAAGCAGAAATGAACCTGTGACACCCCCAGAGACTCTTGAATGGGTCCAACACAGGTGGAACATAAGTACTAAATAACTTCTAATGTTAAACAAGGCCCCATTTACGGCACTAAACTGTGATCAGAGAAATATGCTCAGGGAGGGCTTTGTACGCTTCGTTTACACGTCAAAAGCCTGAACTTGTTGATATTATTACCTCAGGACATAGATAAAAGCTTACATATAACCTTCATGTGTTGTTGTGCTGCTCAGATACAGCTTCATTTCCTGTTTTTGTGAAGATTGATGATGGGTGAATATGTAGAATAAACCGACATCATTGACTGCATTCATCTTGGCTTGGCCCAAAGAATCCAGGGACAGCAGAAATTTGACTGCAACCAACAAGACTCAAAAGTAATGATCAGAATTGAATGTGTATTTTTACTCCCTTGTGACCTTTGACCTTTTCCAAACATAGTCTGATGACTTTTCTGACCGTGATCTACCGGTGTGCCAACTACAACCACACTTTCAGCATATTCCTCACTCATTAGCACTGGGCTAGAACTTTGACCTTGACCTTGACCTTGACAGCTAGGAAAATAAATCAATAGCAGAGGTCCTGACACTAACCCCAACCAACCTGCCAAGCTTGATCCAAATTTGACAATAACTGTATGAGATACTCTGACAGCAACAAACAGTGATTACTTAATACAATAAATGCATATGTGGTCAGATCTACGACCTCATATGATGCAATCATAACACCTGCCAGGACACATCGCTCATTAAAATGATTCTGATTCAGGTGTAGCAGATTGCTATAAATGGGAACCATCCAATCAGAACCCTAATAACAAGAATTCCTTTAACATATTGGTTTAAATGTGAGTCAGACAGCAGATATCATTATCTGGGTAAGAGATTTGGAGACAGAGATTATCATTTACTGCAATACAAGATGTAAACAAGGACCAAATACAGTTCCAGTTGTGTTTATATTGTTAGGATTGAGGGAGGCAGTGAGAGAGAAGAAGACATGTGAGGACTCATGACAGGGAAACTGTGAGTTAACAGCAAGCTTTGAGCTCTCTCTTCCCTTCTCCAGGTCCCATAATGAACGGTGGCTCTGACCCTGTCAGCCTGACAAGACTAGCAGCTTAATGTGTTGGAGAAATGCAGGATGACCACAGGAGGGAGAGCGGAGGTATATAAATAAATAAGAATCCTACATCAGGGCCTCACGTTCCACGAGGCCTCGCTAAATGCTAATCATGGCTGATTAATCAGGCTGTAATTCCAGTGAACCAAAAAGGTTCGCCAGTCAATTGTGCAAAATTAGCCCTTTCTCACGTGTGCCGTCACATTTAGTGATGGCAGGGCAGCACATTAAAGCTGATTCAAGGCGGTAGATCACAGCTGAGCCTTGGTGCACAGCACATCCAGGCAGAAGCCTCAGAGCATCCGTCTCTCTCCCACAGGTCCACACATTATGTTGCTTCACTTAGAAGAAACAATATGTATTGTGTTTCACCCTCTGTTGTCTTCTCCGTCGCTATTGTGTGCCTCAAAGCCCAGGAAAGTGTGTTTTATCGGCTCACTCACTCTAAGTGCTGATCAAACACTGTTTGATGCACTCGCTTCTCTTTCTTAAACAAATTGCTTACAGTGGAATTGATTCTCTGATGTGTCGAGGGCTGGATCTGCTATTTACACTGGAGATCATTTATGTCATAATTGCTTCCGCAGTGGAAAAAAAGTCAATAAAAACAAGTCATTCCCTAACACACTAAATCTTGACATCTTATTTTTCCAAAGATTTTTGTCAATCCGGTGAGAGAATTTCGTTCACGCCTTTTAGGTCTCACACTGTCACAATGTCTTAAAACAAAGCTAAATAACACAGATTTCTGAAGCAAAACACAACACCTCATTCTTAGAAGCTCCTCCTGCAAGAATGTGTGTGTGCCAGGGGGAGGGTGGGGTTGGAGGAGTTCCCACATTTATTTGTATGTACTTGTGTGTGTGTGTGTGTGTGTGTGTGTTTATATTGCATGTGTGAGTATTTGCCATGAATTATCCAGAGGAAGTGAGATCAACCCAATGCATCAGCAACTACACACCACCGACGCAACGCATCCCCTATCACCCCCCGCGACCCAACCCCCCTTCCTAACCCCACACACACACATATACATACATACACACACACCAAGCCCAGCACAGGGAAGAATTAGAGCGCTAAGCAGTCATAAATCAGCAGACCCGCTGATCTTTCCTCTTCCTGGAGACAGACAGACAGACAGACAGAGACATGGGGTAGGGGGGGAGTTGGTCTATAGGGGAAGGGAGGAGGAGGAGGAGGAGAAAGGAGGTACTTGTAAATCTCCTCTGGATGATCTAAGGCTCGTAAGTTTGTGGTTTGGGGGGAGACAGACTTAGGGAAAACACCTTAACACGTGATGTTTAAACAAGCCATGAGGAGCAGGAAACACATGCTGCACGGCGGTGCTGTTACTGCTGATTCAGTGCTTCAATTAAACCTTGGCTTTGGAAAGGAGACGCCCTCTGTCATAATCTGGTTTGCCTGTGGCGGGGTCCAGGATTCAAACAAAAGAAACCTTGATCACAGTGGTATTGCTTTAGTGACCTTTACTGTTGGAAACATGGCCGCTGTCTTCAGTCTTGTAGTCCCGGATTGCATTTACGCTTTGCATTAAAAAGCTTTCTCTCATTCTAGTTTCTGCATACATCTGATCAGAAATCAGCAAGTTCCTTCTTATGCAATGGAAGGAAGTGTCAAGAAATTGAGCAAGGTGACATTTTTGCTTGTGGGTGGATTTTCGATCAAAACCTACCACAAACGGAGAAGTGCTTCAGGTAGAATGTTCATTTATGGACTGATTGATACTGGCAATCAAAGGCAACTTGGGTGTTCTTTTTAACTAGCAGCTCTCGTTTCAGTGTCCTTTCACACTTTCTTGTGTAAGGGTTTCTTGTGTCTTTCTTGTGTCAAGTGCTGCTGTACCAGCGTCTTCAGTTCTGAATGCCACCATAACCTCCAAGTTTGCAGGCGCCATGGTGAGTACCATCCAGCAAGTATTGTGCTGTTGTTTTTCTATGGGTCATATTTATGCAAGTCCCACAGGCAAGCCAGTAAACTTCATATGAGGCAGAACACATCATGTCCCTTCAGTGTCCTGGTTTCTGGCGCAACGGTCCAAAATTAGACTGAACCAAAAGGGAACCGAGAAATGGGTTGCCAACTGTGTTCTAGGACGTGTTCATCAACCACCTCTACTTGGGCCTTAAGTACCTTGCTCTAACTTTAGTTTTTTAGACTCAACTAATAACCAGCATGTGTAAATGTTGCCTGTTATCGTTTTGAAACAATCAACTTACCCGACCCTTTCCACCCCCCCCTCCCTTGCCTTGGCCTGACATGCCTGAAACAAATACCATCTGCCGCGCTTGACAAAAGCAGCCTTGTCTGTCCACTTGTCTGAGGATGTGTATGAGAGGCGGAGAGAATTAGCAGCATCGTGTTCTCTCGCTCTTGTCTGTCTGCTGCGGGCGGCTGCGAGCTGACAGCGCAGCAGCCCGCTACATGACATGTATGCATTCCTAGTTGCTCCGCCGTTATTAGCACAATGCAAGGTAGCTGCCGTCAGTCTCACAGGGTAACGCTCGGCTCGTGCTCGGTATACAGCAGACAGGGAGATCTCAGAGGTGGAGAGGGAAAGCAAAGGAGCCGAAAGGAAAGGAGATGGGCGGTTAGGAGGGTGATGCAGGGGGATTGATTGAAGAAAGTTGATAGAAAGAACAAACTGAGAGAGAGGGAGAGAGAGAGAGGGAGAGAGAGAGCGAGGGAAGGAACAGGAGAGGGCTGTCACGAGTTCTTGTCATATGTCCGATAATTAAAAATCAGATTTATTGGCATGCATCAACAATCTCAGAGGGTTTGCACTTCTCTGCTCTCTCTGTCTCTGTCTTACTGTCTACCTCACTCTATCTTCACTCTTCCACGGGGTAAAGTTTGCTTGACAGGACCAGATGATGGAAAGCAGGGACCCTTGTCTCTTCGGCTGCTATATCACCCTCTTAAGTCCAATCATCCCTCCTCCTCCTGCCTCCTTCCTTTATTGTTATGAATGTAAACGGCCATCATGCCTGTGCAGACAGGAAGCAGGTCACTCCTGATGGCCACCAGCCACCCAGGAACCACAGAGGGTAACGATCAGACAAAGGGACTGATATTTAAGATTTAAGATTTTAGATTAAGTTTATTCATCATGTTGCATGCAATTCACGCACAAATTACATGCAATTGAAATTTATCTTGCACCCCCTCTTACATATCACACACACAAACACATGCATTTCAGAGGGGGTGCAGGGCTCCTCTGGTGTATTTGTTCATGAAAAGGAAATGATTACACTCTGGGAATAGATGTTTGTTGTGTTTGTTTATATGTACAGCCTAATAGCACATACAGTGTAACAAAGGGCTTTACAGGACCACAGGACAAATGGTTCTGGGCACGGCCCAAAGCTCTGGAGGAAGAGGTGGAAAACCCTTAACATGCTGTTTATGGGGAAACTTTTGGAGAGGCAATTCAAAGGGAGATTCCCTCTCCTCCAACGGCCAGGTGTGCAATAGGAGCCGAAGGTGGGAAAAGACATACATTACAAAGGGACAAAAGAGATGCGATAATACAAGAAAATATAATAAATACATCACCTGAGTCCAGTTTCCCAAAGAGAATCTAAAGTCCACAGAGATCTGAGAGACTCAGCGCTATACTTGCAACCAGCACACACAAGAAATCATGGCCTCCAAACAGAGAGTTTGCCAGCACCACAGCTGTGGAGACAAGAGGAGTGTTTTCCTGCTAGAATGTTCCAAATTTACGCCTGTCAGGGAAAAACGCTTCCTAAAGTTCCCAGCAAATACATTAACAGACTTCACCGAAACAAGGAACGACACGCGACTGCAAATCGTCCTGGGAGACACGACAAAATGCAGCAAACTGCCAGGACAAGACAACACATAACACACACACACAAATAGGAAGAGAGAGACAAAACAAGCATACACCAAAAACAAAATGTGTTTGTTGACATGTGTCCTGATCCAACATTGTTCTGAACAGTGTTGCGCTCAGTGCTGCCACATGTGGCTGGAAGCTGCATTGCATCGTGTTTTGTACATCAGAGTTGGATTCAGTGGTATTGTGGTTCTCAAAATGTGCACACCATTGGTGCGTCTAGCGCCCCCTGCTGGTGTGCCACATGATACACATACCTCTGCTTTTATAATTGTAGTAAATTTAACATTTCCTCCTTTCCCACATGATGCACTAGACCACTCTAAGCTTTATTATAAACTCTCCATTTCAATTTCAAATCTGTTTCTAATCTAACAGTGGCAATTCTTCACAAATGCTTTTCAACTTAATTGATCCATGAAATAGTGGAGTTTTCGCACTTACGGGAATTCAGCCTATAAACAGGTACATTCCCTCTAATCAGTGTGCAGTCTTTCTCACCTTTTCTCAAATTACTCCTTTATGGGTGCCAAATGAATTGTGCAGCCAACCACTACATAAACGCACACCGTTAAGCACTCAAGAATTTTTGTGATCGCTATTAGCATTCTACCCACGTACAGGCTAATTGGGTTTTCCATTAGAACACAGGTCTGCTGGTAATGAGTGAGAGACGCCGGCAACACAATGAGGCTTTTTACCGGAAATTATGTGATGTAATAATTTTCGTGCAGATTGATTGTAAAGTGAGGTTATGAAGGCAGAAGGATTAGATTTAGGGCTACAAACACAGAGGATTTCAAATTTTGTGGCATGAGAGTTATTATTGATTGGTGTGTGAAGTCTGACAGCAGACTGAATATGGCTGATTAGCAGCACCATTAGGTTTTCCTTTTCGTCTATGGCTATTGTTCCATTCCCCTCTCTCTCTCTCTTTTTCTGTCTCTCTCATTTTCCCGAAACACACACACACACAAACACAGGCACATGGCCGGACCTGCAGTGAGATGAGATGACAGCAAGCTCGGGGCTGTCTCTGTTCCTCACTGGTGAGAGTATGAGAATAGAAGATGGGTTTGTGCATATGGAAATTGTGTGTGTGTGTGTGTATGTTTGTGTGTAAGTGTGTGTGTGTGTGTGAGAGAGAGAGAGAGAGAGAGAGAGAGACAGAGAGAGAGAGAGAGAGAAAGAGAAAGAACGAGAACGAGCAATGAGGTCTGGGCAGATGACACCTCTATGGCCCAGTGAGACAAGCGCAGCTCGACAGGCGTCAGAAAACACTCAGTCCCCTTCAGCGTTCGCAAACACCTGACACACACACACAGGTGTAAACGCACACATAGGCACGAGCAACTCAGACACTTTCACGCACACACACTCACACACTTGTGCAGAAATGTTTTTAAAAGAGAGAGCAGGAGGGCTGTTTTGGTTTGCTTGTGTCCACATGTTTGTATGTGACTCTGCAGTGTGTGTGTGTGTGTGTGTGTGTGTGTGTGTGTGTGTGTGATGAATTGTTATTCAGCAAAAATCTGAAAGCTCAAATGTTGCTGACCAAATACACACCACTTTTACAGTATGTGATCTTACTCTGCAGTGTGTGTGTGTGTGTGTGTGTGTGTGTGTGTGTGTGTGTGTGTGTGTGTGTGTGTGTGTGTGATGCTGGTTGCCATACCTTGGAGGCCAACAGATGCTGCCTAGCTCGCTCTCTCTCTCTCTCCATCCCTCCCTATATTATCGTTCCCATTCTTTCCCTCTCTGCCTTCCCCTCACCCCCCACCCCCATACGGTGTCCTGCATAATGAGCCCGGCTCATTTTTGGCCTCCATCCAGGAAGTCGGGGAAGCATGTGAAGCCGAGCGAAGGAGACTGGTGGTGTGGAGAGGAGAAGGGGATTAGGGAGGAGTGATGGAGCAGAGGAGGGAGGAAATGTAGCTGTAAGGAGTAAAATAGAGGCCGCAGGCTTCCAAATTGCCTAAAATCTGAAAAGCTTCAAGCTAAAAGTTAGAATCCAGTGTTAGAGTTAAAGTGAGCCACCATCATGGGCTCTAACATCAGCGTGGGATGAGATTGGACCATTCTGAAGAGTGCGATTCATCTCGAGTCAGAGGGTCAATATAACAGATTTATAGCAGCATTTGCAGTCAGAATGTTCGGCTGGTTGGTTTCATATTTTGACCAAGTTTCAAACAGAGTGGAAGGCAACAATCTGAACAGTGGAAGTAACCAAAGAACTCAGGAAGAATTTAAAGTCCTGATAAAACAAATCATAAAAAAAGATTACTAGAGATAAGAGTGGAGAATCGAGCAGACGGAGTCCACTTCTCCTGTTTTGCTCCTCAAAGACCATTGAACGAACGCGTGAGAAAAGTCGTTTTCGTCAGAAAAATTGCGACACTTTCCAGCTGACTCGTGTGTGGATTTTCTGCCAAAACACAATGGCAGAATAACTCGGCAGGCTGAAGTCTATTAAGTGCGACCGGCGCGAGCTCACTTGAGAACGATAAGGACGCCGTGAAGGACCGCAGCTCCATCCAAGATGCATTTCACTTCTGTTGTTTTTTCCTCCTCTTTTCCCTCGTCTCCCCTCTGCTTAACAGAGCAAAGTGCTTTTAATTTGCCACTTTGCGAAGACGTCCTGTTTTCCATTTAAACAAGCGTCTCCATTGGCTCGCTCGCCCTCCCAAGAACAACAGCAAACAGTTCAGCACCCTCTGTTCACTTTTTAATGGCCTCCTCTCTTCGGTTCCATCCCCGGGTTTATGTTACACAGGAGACGGCCGAAGCGTCTTCCTCAGCATTTCCGCCGCTCCTCTCTTCAATCTCTCCGCGCTTAATTCGCTTTTAACTGTGTTCGCTGGAGTCGTTAACTGATTAAGCAGTTTAATTAGGCCGCACAGTGGAGACACGGCACCGGTGAAATCCAAATTAAAGCACAACAAAAAAGACCAAGACCCAGCGATAAGAATGATAAAAGTAGGAATGATGGGGGCATCAAATCTAGAACCTCTGTTTGCCTTAGCAATGCACAGATACAATGCTTGGTCACTCTTCTTCTTCTACTTTTTCTTCTGGACACATTTTTGAGGATTCCTGCTCGAAACCATATGTGTGCTTCAGCAGAGTTCATCTTTTTACTTAGGTATTTCTGAAGCAGTGAATGTCAATGGGAGGAATGATGTCATGTAGGTATTTCATATGTCCGAAGCCTTTTCAAAAAACCTTATTTGTGAATTTTTCTGGTACTGGTTTCGTTCCAAAGAATTATAGGAACTATTTTGGGTTCTGGAACCAAAATGAAATGAAAATGAACCAGGGTAGTTGCTTCTCCAGTGGTGTAGGAACAGCTGGGTGAAGCTTGCAAGACAGAACATTGCTAACTGGTCAGAAGCCATCGTCCCAAGGTGGAGAACTGGCAATCAAAAAGATTGCAGTAGTTTAATCGCAACCCAGAATTAAGTGTCCTACAATTTAAAAAAAAATCAGGTATTAGAGACATTCAAGCTTACAATCAGCCTGATCTGAGTTGAGTGTGCATGTAAACAAACCTTTTACTAACAAATACAATTAGAAAGAAACATATAGTTTAGTTGAGTTAAACGATATGAGATATTGACACAGTGTATCGGCAAAGTCGGACTAAAAGTATTGCTGTTGGCTTTCTAAAGTCTGGTCAGTCTTACTTGTTACAGTACAACAAGGACGAGTTGCGGTGATTACATTTGGAGGAGCTGGTGGCCGTGGAGTCTTCTTGGCTGGTCCTCTTACACCTCCAGCAGGAGTCCGGCCTCAGGGAATATGCTGCCATTATAGGTGAGATATCCTGTGAAGGCCCACAAGCCTGGCACTGGATTACACATCAGCCCCCTGCAGAGATGCCCAGCAGGGGGGCAAATAAGCAACGCTGCCTCCCTGCAGCCAACCTGTGCCCAGGCTCGTCCCGCAGTGCTGCTGGATCAAACAGCTTTAATTGAAACAGCGCTGTTCATGCAGGAAAACATTGGCCCATGCTAACACACACACACGACACACACAAACATACACAGTGCAGGGATGTAGCTACACACAATAAAATAATAATAACAGTTTGGTTTAGAATTTTGTTTTAATGCTGTTGCATTAAACAAGTGACACTTTACAAGCGTTGATTTTTTGTGTATTTTGATTAAGGCAACAATGTGAGGTCGACTGTATAAATGGGTCAAATAGGATCCCATTGTCTGCCAAATATAGTCCATACTGTATATGTAGAAGTACAGCAGGTGTGTGAAGTGCTTCCACAGAATCCTAACAGCATTTTCACTCCAACAGTTTGTTTATATGCTTCAGTAAATCAAGTTACAGACACATAATCTAGTGCAACTACAGCAATTTGCGGCATCTCCAATCTGATTATAGAGTTCATTTAAGTCCTTATTCAGAGTAGAATCAAATATTTGGTGTGCATGAATATTCAGTTGCGAATGCAGCTAAACTTGTTTTCAAATTTCTAACATGTCAAATGTAGCCTTGTCTGTTTTCCTTTGTGTTAAGTTAATAGTTCCAGATAAAAACATGCATATTTTTCCTTCAATCATGAAACTGATGGTCTTATTTGTCACATTAAAAGCTGAGCTGCATTACATGCGTTACTTGGGTGGAGGGAGGGGGTTCACCACTAGCAGCAGGTCTGACCTCTGACCCTCTAAGTGGGTGCAAGTCTGGGTCAAGAGGATCCACAGTAGGTCAAGGAACAATAGCAAACAGTGAGGCTTCGAATAACAAAAGATACCAATGATGTGTGGAGACATTTTAGGCAAATTAGTCAGGCAGGAATTATGAAGCCATTTTGAGACATTAAGCCAATATAAACACGTTGTAATCAAGATAATGACAACGTGTTGGTGCTAAGAATCAATAACTGTCAACACTCACTTGGTTGCAAGCTGTCATTTTCTTTTATGGTTATTTTGTGGGAATGTAGCATGTGTGTATAGCGCGTACATATGGAGTATACAGAATATACTACATTGTTTTGTCTCACGTCTTCGTGCTTCCAAACTCAAACCAAAACCTGGCTATTATTCTTGGCCCTGAATTTTAAAGATTTTGAAATATTGAAGATTAATTGTGGAAAAGTCATGAAATAGAATAAAAAATTGACTAATCAGGTGAATTCTTTCTTTTTATAATTTATTTATTTTTTCTTTTAACCAAAACGATCCAACAGTATTCAAAAATAGTGTATAAACTAAAAAGTTGAAATAATTATTTAATATCATAGAAATGTCTGGAATCATGTAAAAGATAGAAGCAGGTGAAAAAAGTTAGTAATCCCCTTCGTCCATACAATAAATAATATCAGCCGTGTCGTTGTGTGCAATTACAGCATCTGAATGTGTTTCACGTGTTTCTCTCTATTTGATGATTCTATGATTCTGGCTGCACATATGATTTGAGCAAAGGCATCAGGGACACCATGTAATTTATGGTTTCCATCTTGGTGCAGATGAAAAATAATCAAATCTAAATAAAATGCAAAGAGGAGGAAGTGATTTTCTAAATGATGGCTGCTGGGTTTGGGGAGTTTCATCTGACAGCTGAGCACACTGTCTTTATGGACAACAGGAGGATAGAGGAATAGAGGAGGAGGAGGAGCAGGAGGAGGGGGAGGAGGAGAAAGATACCCAAAAGGGGGCGGTTTAGGGGTAAAATGGTGTAGGGAATAGGGGTGGGGCCGTCTCACATTTGGGCACTTTACAAGAGTAAAAGATCAATTCTGCACACACACACACCCACACACGCGCACACACGCACACGCACACACACGTACACACGCACACGCACACACATACGCACACACACACACACACACACACACACACACACACACACACACACACACACACACACACAGATTCGCGGTCGCCCTGACAGGCTGAGACAGAGCATGACATTTAAAAGGAAAAAGCTGACATTGACTCCATCACTGTCACCCAGGCTGCCATAAAGCAGCTGGAAATATTAAAACATTTTTCATCTGTGCCGCTCGGGGTTATTGGCACCAGAAATTGTTTTCCTCTCTGTCTGCTGCTGGCCTGCTCTGCCGCAGCCCTCCCCCGGGACCCTCGCCTGTTACCGCCGCCTCACAACATATTGGCAGTTGATGTGAAGCTATCCATGTACACTTGCCACTCACAGAGTCTTTATCGCCTTCCACTCTCCCTCTGCAGCAAATGCCTCCCTCCCTCCCTCCCTCCCTCTGCTATCACACACACACAAACACACACACACACACACACACACACACACACACACACACACACACACACACAAAGCAAAAAATTGCTGAGACATTTCCGTACAGTCATTTTCTGCTTTTTGGAATAAATGGTCAGACAATGAAACAACGGTTGAATCACTGAGGGAGAGGATGCCGCGTGCGTTTATGATGATGCCTCAGTTGTTGATAACACAATTTTTCCTGCCATGCGCATAATCCTCCAACAATCTGATTACTTTTCCATAAAATTGAGCTCTGTTTTTTCCCCTCTCTCTCTCTTTCTCTCTCTCTCTCTCTCTCTCTCCCTCTCTCTTTCTCTTCATCCCCCTCTCTTTCCTTTTGTGTCAGATATAAACGCCTTCTCCCCCCGCCAAGACCTTCATTCATTTTCATCTCCCCCATCAGCTCGCCATCTCTGTTTGCATGCCGCGCAATCTAGCGAGTGCGAAACGTTGATTGCCCGATCCTGGCCGGCATGTAGCGGATATTCAAATATGTTTTTCAAATATTGGAATGGGTCTCGCTTGAATTATTTGTCCTGACACCAAAAAACGCTCATCACTCGTCACAAGTCAAGTGCGTAAACATTTTCAAATGTATTTGGTTTTTGGTATTTTGGTGTGTAAATGGAATTGCTCTGTGTGTGTTTCCTTTGGGATTGAATATCATTTTTCACACATCACACAGGAAATTTCACACATCACTGTCCGTCTTGTCCTCCAATCTGTTTTCCGTGGCGGGTTTTGTGTCACGAAATACTCAGATACAAAGCGAGTCTCCTTTCACTGGTGTAACGTGTTCCACCATCAGAAAGCAGCACCATGAGATAGAAGCTGGTCTCTGTTCTAATGTGAGACAACACAATGTAACATATATCTAGTATGACTTTTTTCTGTGTAAGATTTGACATTAAGATCTTTGAAATTATGAGTTACTAATGCTCCATGTACATCAAGAAGTAACTTAGTATTAATTTCCCTGATTTAATGTTGTGACTATACCAGCTTTACTTATTGTGAGCAACAATGTGACGTTTGTGAACTTGTGATAGATGTGTGGTAACAGCTCAGTGTGATGCGTCGGTTGCATGAGGGGTCAGGTTGTTTCAATAGAGGGGAACAGTAACTAATAAGGAAGCATTAAGGAAGTAATGATCAGTGACTGTATGATTTAAACATTTTGCGAATCATTTTTTAAATGAACTCATCATTATACACTACAGTTCTTCTGAGTTTTGAAATCAAGCACAGACTCAGAGCAAAGCTATTTCCAACAAAAATATTAATCATCATAAAGAGAGAAAACCACAGTTTGAGAACCACCGATTTACCATGGAGACATTAAGTCAGATATTGGAGAAGTACCTGTTAGATATTCATTCATTCATTCATTATGGAGCAGCTCCTCATTTGCCCCTTGTTTGCTCGTTAAATTTCCAGAGCAACAATTACAGCACACAGCAGTAATGATGACACTGTATGGAATACATCATAAGCACTCTAACACAATTTCACACAATGGCTGTTACTCAATTTCTTTGGAAGCAAAACTGTGAATCATATAATATAACATATGCTGTGTTCTTATTGTTGCTTCACATACCATATGTGCTTGTGTGATGTCATGTAGGTACTGGTAATCAACCTTTATTAACGCCACATATCATGTTTCCACCTATACTGAGCAGAAATGAAATTGTTTTATTGTATTGGCAGATTACTTCAAGTGTCAAGAAAAAAATAGATCCAAAGACTCAATACGATATTAAACAACGTGTTCCAGCGGACATTATTCTGCCAGCGTGGCCGCATAGAGCTGTACAGCCTAATCTAGTGTGTACTGGCTGACAGGAAGTTTCCCTTACGACTTACATCACCTAGGACCGAATGAGCGGCAGAGAGAGCTAACGTGTGTGTTTCTTTAGCCCCGCAGGCTGACTTCAGGCCCGTGGAAGATATTTGCAGCTAATGCTCGCCAATGAGAGGCCCAAATGGTCTTATTACAGCGGCTCCCACAGCGCGCGCTATACGTCAGGTAGGAACACGCGGCAAAATGGAGACCCTGATTGTTCTGGGAGCAACAGCGCTCATTACTCAACGTGCCTTGCTTGCCCTCTGTCGCTCTATGCAAGTCTCTTTCTTCTCCCTGTGCCTTATTTCTATCTGACTTCCTTCTTTATCTGCTTCACAGAACCGCCACCCAACCCCCACCCACCGCCGCCACCAACCCGATTCTCCCTCTTCCAACTTTCAATCAGTTTCCGTGAAAGAGAGAAAGTAATCAGGAGGGGCGACTGGAGAGATGATTTTTTTTTTTTTATCTTTTATAAGTTTTGAATATAAACAGCACTTTGATGTAATGTGGAAAGCTTTGGATGAGGTGAGTGTTGAATGTTGTCGCTGTTGCACCTTAGCAGCCTTTTGGAAAAAATGCTAAATTGCCACAACTGAAGTTAAAAAAGTGTTTTACATGAGAAAACACCCTTGTGTCTTTTTTCAGCGCGCAAGCTATTTTTCTCCGCACACATGCCCCTTTGCATATGTAGCATGTCTGCATTTGTGTGTGTGTGCCATAATTTCATGCACATTCTCACCACATCTGTGTCGTTCCTCACATTTCTTCTCGTATGTGTGTGTGTGTGTGTGTGTGTGAGGACACACTATTGGTCGCCGGCACGGTGAACTCTGGTTGACCTGGAGGGGGGAGGAGAGGGGGGCACCGCCAGGTCAGTTGTCTATTGGTCAAGATAGATGGCGGCCAGCACCAATCACATTACATGCATCCCCTCCAGCCGCCAGCCTTGTTAGTGCAGTAATCAGTCATTGTTAGAGACCTGTCCTCAGGCCGTCTCTATCTGGCCTTTCAGACTATTCTTACACAAGTCTATCTGCGCTCATGTACATACCATCCCTTCCTATGAGGTCATACACCTGTCTGTCTGTCTGTCTATCTATCTATGTATCTGCAGGGGTTCACTTATTGCCTCTTCTTCTTTGTATCTGTGCATGTAAAGGGAAAGCCAAATGCAGGTAAACCAATTGACACCCTCAAACAAACACACACACGCGCACACACACACACACACACACACACACATGTACACACTGCCGCCAGCCGCCTCCTCAGCCATCTGCTGGGTCACGTGGAGAAACGAGCTCCACAGCATCAAACGCGCTGTCAATCAATCAAACAAAGGAGAGAGGGAATCATGCATAGGTACATAGGTATTTTTACATATTGTGCATAATATACATGACATAATATTTCAGTTCAGTTTAGATCCTTGGAACGAATTGACACCCACTCACTTTTTACCACATTAATGAATGAGCTTCCATGTGAATAATCAGGTCAATGCGGGACATGACCAGGTTCAGATCAATATTTTACCACAGCTAGATGTAAGTGTCATATTACCTAAAATGACCTGTAGATGTAGGGGAAAGTCTTTTGCACACTGGGAAGTTTGCATGCCGATGAGGGACCATGAACGCACCACATTAAAGTATAAAACACATCAGAAATGATGGCCACATGACAGTACAGACAACAAACCAAACACACATATCTACAGATGTGTAAGCAGCAGGCACCCACACACACACCCACCCACCCACCCACACACACACACACACACACACGCACACACACACACACACACACACACACACTGGTGGGCACATACATGTACACACAAACAAATGTCCAAAACTCAATCACGAGAGGTCGTGTTTGTGAGTGGGGGAACAGATTCAATTAGTGCGGTATTAGATACGGGAAATGATTTCTGTCAAAGCCATCTTTACCACAATTATGATATGATAATTATGCGTTTCATTATTTATGTGGCGCAGATACAAGGCACCGCGGTGGCTTCTGATTGAAAACGCCAACGGAGCTGGGAAAGGTAGAGGTGGCACAATGGAGGGGAAGATAAGCATTTCAGGGACTACAAAGGAGAAAGGGCAGATAACAGCCGGCATTCTAGAGGGTTCAAAACCCATAAAAACCCAACAACCCTGCAACTAATCTGTCCTTGGTTAGGCTTAAGATCTAAGCTCATGTTTTAGGTTTGAACACAATATACTGCATTAAAGGATAGTGGTCAATTGGATCATTTGTATTCTATGTGTTCAGCATTTAGTGTTTGCAGATCTAAACTTGAAAGGGGACTGCAGAACAAACAGTGTCAAAGGGCCTCGACCTAAAGACCTAAAAACAAAAACCAACGGCGCCGTTTGCCGTTTCGACACATGCACTCTCTCAAACACGCCACTTAGCACAACTTCCCCAAAGCTGCTATCTGCATGGAGGCAATTGAAGTAAAAAACTCTGCCAGTCTTTTTGACGGCAACCATAATAGACAGCGACAAAAGCCACGCCGACTTTTTCTATTCACACTCCATTAAAATGCGCCGCGGCAGATGCGCGAACGCACCTGCAGTCACACACACACGCATGCATACAAGCACGCACACAAGCACGCACACACATGTATAAACACAGCCGCGCCGTCCTGTCACTCTCTTTTGGAGCTTCCAATTTGCCTCCCATTCTAGCCCTCATCTTCAATGTTAGCGGTATGAGAGTCCCACGCCACCTTAACATAGCTAAATCCACGGCAGGCCATCGGCGTCTGACAACCGAGCCTCTCTGCGGAGTTCACTGCCGGTTTAGGGAGCTGTATATTCCAATTAGCTGCCAGGATCCTGGAGCTATGGATAGTATACAGAGGGAGTCACATTCAATTACAGCCGGTGTCCACTGTGGATTAGTGTGTTTTTTACCTGTCCTCATGCATAAAGTAAATACTGACATTCCCATGTGCACTGGTGTCAAAGTGTGTGTACGTCTGTGTGGTTAAAGCTTGATATCTCTGCATCAGTGTGTGTGTGTGTGGGTATATTTATGTGTGTGCGTGTGTTTATTCGCGTGCATTAAATGTTTCTTTATCACAGCGGCATCATTCACATTAAAAACAAAGCCAGTTACGTGCCTGAGATGTGCGCTTGACAGATTATGAGCGGAAATGCCAACAGCTTGTGAATGATGGTCAGCAAGCTGTCCTACATAACATCCAGCTTAAGGCAAATAAAAACAGCTCAAAATATGTTAATGTATTCAGGCGAGTACAAAAAAAACAAAAAAAATACAATAAGTGCCATGTTCATTCCCATATATCATTATTTGACTTTCTTTTGATTTCCTCATTTTCCGTGACTTATTATCACATGAAAATAATCACAAATTTATTTTTAAAGCCAATGCAGGGCGTGTTTGTATTGCCGCCGTCTTTACATATCAGAAACCGTTTGATGTGTTTTTTTGAAATGCATTCCTTGAAGAAAACAAAAGGCGTGCATAAATCAGCAGCTAGGAACGCAATTAGTCAGTCACAGTGATGGGTAAAGAATAATTATCCGGAGGCTGGTCTGCTTAGGGCTTCTTCAACCACTCAGCCCCCCAGTAAAAATAAATAAATCAAAAGAAAGGGGGTGATGCAGGGGGATAAAACATTATTTCAACCAGCAGGGATAAAACTGAACATAATTATCAATTAAAAACACCACATTGTTTCACAGCTTGTTCTGCATGCGAGGCCAAAGCAGTTGTTGGTCGTCCGCATCCCCATACTTTCTTTTTCTCTCTCTCGCTTCATTTTTCTATTTAAATTTCTGTACAGTTCAGCAAATTCCGTAATTAATTTGGCTACCATGTCCCAGTTTCTGCAGTTGCCTCGGTTTGGACAGGATAAGAAGATGCCCTAGCAAGACTCAAAAAAAGTTAAAGATGGTGCAACCCAAAGAACAGGTCAGTGAACGCATCTTAGAACGTAGTGCACACCTGTTACCTGAGGGGTGATTGAGAGAGTGACTAAGGCTTAACTTTGGGATAAATAGGAGGTCAAGGGGGGGGGGGAGAAGGCGAGTCATCTTCATCTTCAATAATTACACAGAGATTTTTGCTGTAAAAGTTCCAACTATACTGAAGTATACTGGTTCCTTAAAGTGGTAGTTGGGAATTTTTCACATATTTGCTACAGCTTAGCAATGTAACTGATACTCGAAGTTTGACACGCTTTTACAAACATGCATGAACGCATCCTTCAAAACAAATCTTTAGCTTTAGCTCAAATGGAGTTGTTTGGGGGTACATAGTATCCACTTGCATTCATTCTGGTGCGGTGTCAAGGAAGGAGTTGATTTGATTTGGGTGGTCACTGAGATACTGATGCTAAAGGTAATACCAAATGCTAGTGACTCAAAACAATCTTGATACAACAGTAGGTTTTGACAAAAGAAAACAAATCCTTTGAAATTCTTAAACTAGTGCTCCAAGTTCCTCCAACTTTACCCATTTATGTTTGATCTTCTTGATCATTCTCGTTCACACAATCAAAGAGTTCTCTTTCAAACTATTAACTTGGCGATCATCTCTGCTCCTGCTCAGTAAACGCTCTGTCACATCTGGTCCATCTCCCTGGAGTTTCAGTGGTGCCATTCTGCAGCAGATGCTAAATGGAGCCAGTATGGTCACCCCTTCGTCTAAGCCTCTCCAGGAATTTTTGCATCTTTCAAAAACTCCAGTCAGTCAGTTGTCAGTCAGTCGTTCTCTGTTTGTGCTTCTACTGGGTCATTTATTCCATAACACATTGTTAATCAGATGATATCCAGCACTACCTCCCACTAAAAGTTGATGAATCAGCAGAAGTAACTGGTAATGACTCGTCTTTCTGTTGTTAAACGGATGGATGGCACAGAACCGCCCCACAGCTCAGTGAATCAAACCCTCAGATCCCTTTATGTGGCTCTCCCTCTCTCTTTCATTCTAAATTAGACTCGTATATCCACATATGTCAAACGGCCTGGGTGTCATTTTTGAATCACTCTTTCAATAACCAAGTGAGAAGCGAGCAAGAATGCATTCAGGCATTGTGTTACGCTAAAAACTATGACAGAAAAGAAGCCATTGCTGACCTTCTCTGATCTTGTAAAGGTCATAGAGGCATTCGTCTCTTCACATTTGGCCTTTTGTGACGAAAAAGACAATTTCCTGCCTTCAGCTAATTGAAAATCTAGATACTAATCAGCTCTAAAGACAGGACTGTGTTACCTCTATACATGCTGCTCTTCACGGGTCTCCTGTTGTGTCTGTGTCTGTTAATGTTTTTGAAATTAGAATGAAAGTGTTAAACATGTCTTAACTTTGTCTTTAAGGTTTTCAGGGATCTTTCCTCATATTCCTAGAGGGTTTTGGTAAATGGTCAGGAAGCATAGCGACCTGCTGACAGTGAGTCTTTTGTTTGGATCTTATCACCTGATAACCAAGAGATGAATTGTGACAGTCAAAGCACTTCAACCAGCCACTCTCCCAGTCAAAACCAAAACATGTGGTCACAGTTTGCAGTGCCATGGATTTGATATACTGACTTACTGCAAGTACAACTCTGCTCCATTTAACTATGAGCCAAAGAGAACATAATGGCACCTATTTATTAAAGGCTGAAAAACAACATTCGCCTTTTTCCATTCCTTGCCTATTGTCCACCTCTTCCATGGCTTGAAAACATGCCACTTCTATCTTTCTCACTCTATTGCTAAAACTTGGAGCAAAAACAGTGTAATTCACAGGGCAAACTTTCCCTTCTCCGATACGTTGATTTGATATACTCCAATAGAGCCTTTCTCCCAGACACCATCAATTGTCTATAGATTTTTCTTAGCTCTCCTCGGAAGAGAAACAAAGGCAGGCCCCGAGAAGCCTCCAGCCTAAGAGGCTTTATTGATATCGATGTGGGGGGAATATCGCCCATTTTCACCAGGGGATCAATCAGCCCGTCACCGCTTGCTTTACGAGCTGCGGCCTCTCCGCTTGTGGGCCCGCACTGTGTATTTGTGTGTGTGTGTGTGTGTGTGTGTGTGTGTGTGTGTGTGTGTATTTGTGTTATCAGTGTGTGCATGTGTTTAGATAGATAGATAGATAGATAGATAGATAGATAGATAGATAGATAGATAGATAGATAGATAGATAGATAGATAGATAGATAGATAGATAGACAGATAGATAGATAGATAGATAGATACAACGTTGTCAAGCAAAAGATCAGAATAAGAATCCAAGGTACAATAGGGTTGTAAATGCAAACCTGAAGTTGAACCCACAATCTCCATCTGTGTCAATAATGGACCCTTCATTCTGCTCGTACACCAGTGCGTGGACGGAAAGCCAAGGAAAAAAATGGACAATATCAAGAAGGTGACAGAGAAGAGGGAACAGCAAAAGGGTCATCGCAGAGAAGAAGAAGCTCCCAGGAACCAACAACAACACACCTCTGTGTGTTGTGGGTCCTGGGCACCAGGCGATCTATCAGCCTGTCACTACCATCAGAGACCCCCAGCAACACACAACATCCAGGCACACATTGAAGCTGGACTGTTTCAGTTTCTGGGTCTGGGCTCAAATCCGATTGGAACCAACAGGATCGAGCCATGGATTGTGTTGTGTCGTTATACAGTTTTACCGCTCGCCCATTTAATTCTGGGCCAGCAGACGGGGTAATCATTACCTTCCATTCTCTCACTCTGAAGTCCACCACAGACTATCTGCATATCATAATTCAGAGCAAACCTGAACAAATCATTTTTCCATTTGGTTAGCTGCCTCCCTTATCTGAGAGGCTTAGCAGACAGTTTATAATTCAATTACAGAATTGGGATATGTTATATTGAGGTAATTCAGGTTAAGGCACTGAAGATGAAAGCCTCCTCAATATATACTGAGAGTGTGTGATCACTGCAGTCCACCTCATAGGGAGGCCACACAGCATTACTACCTACCTATATGTTCCAGAGTGTTGGAGGGAAAGTTGTGCTAACATGTGACTTTGGAAATGGGTATGAAGCTTAATTCTTCCGATTTAGCAGTGTAATGTATCATTTGTATGCCTTATACGATGTGCCACTTGATTTTCTTACTAAATGATTTTCTGTTCTGCTGGTTATTTTGATTGGTTTACTGCCGATCTGACAATTCTGTGAGTTCAAACAGTGGAGAGTTTGAAGGACGTTGGTAATTACAATTTACACGTTTAAAATAATTAAAAATGACAACTTCGCAGGATAGATTTTACATCACGTCTGGCAATTGTGTTGTTAAATTGTGGTTGTGATTTGTTGCTAATTTGGGACGAATGTTCAAAGGTGTCATGTAACAAGTCTCAAGCGCAAGTTACATTTTAGGTAAATAAAAATGTTCTGGGGTTAAATCATACCAAACAATTCTGACTCTGATGTCATTGTTATGACCCCCCCCCCCCCCCCCCCCCCCCCCCCCCCCCCCCCTCAGCGGTGGCTGAGATTATTTGTGCTAATTGAAGAGATTAAAACACGAACAATAAACTAGTACACACACTGTCATTCAATACAATGAGAGAGGCACAAACGCGCAAATATATACAGTGACATGTGGATGGGCGTACAAACTAACACAGGGAGGAACACACACACACACACACACACACACACATATGTTCATGCATGCACACACTGCGGCCCCTTGATACCAGTTAGAGCAGCAATGACTGTGGCTGTTGCTTTTCCTGCCAGCTGGAGAATGCTGATGGAGTGTGATTGTATGCAAGTGTGTGTGCATTTTCTGTTCTGAGTGTGAGGCAGAGATGAGGGGAGAGACAGAGAGAGGGAGAGAGAGACAGAGAGAGGGAGAGAGAAAGACACAGAGACAGAGAGAGGAAGAGAGACAGAGAGAGAGAGCGAAAGAGAGAGAGAGAGAGAGAGAGAGAGAGAGACAGCAGTGTGGGATCATCATGAGCAAGCAGAGAAAGGAAGGGGGGTAGGAGGGGCTGCTGCACACCTGGCATCCTCCACAGATGGGCATAATCATCTCCCTCGCTACCCCCACCCCACCCTCTGTCATTCGGCACACACACACCCTCTCCTGTCCCCTCATCCTTGCTGAAGTATTCACATACACACACATTTGTAAAACGAGTAAACTCGTACGGCGTTCTTATTCAAGCAGCAGTCACAGAGTTTAGATTGTCTGCAGTGGTCCAGCTGACAAAAACAATTATATTCTGTTAGAGTCATGGGAACCTCTACCTTATGTTTGTTTGTCATCCAAACTTCACTCCAGCATTCTGGCTGTTAATATTAACTCAACCATTCTGTTTTGTCATACTGTCATACTGATTAATCCAAATCAGTGATACAAAGCGATCCGCACTGGTGATGCAGATTTGAGCACAAGAATCTGCGTCTTCAGCTTTTGAACTTCATTTTTAAAACTTAAATTTTACTCTTACAATGCTTGGATTTGTTCTTCCATAAGGACAATCAGATCGAATTTACTATAAATCAAGGTCAATGTCAAATTGACTTATTCAAGCATGTAAACCATCAATCTGCACCTGCAACGTCCATGTTGCATTTCGCCGTACGCCCCTCGTACATCAAGCTAAGGGTGATCTACACACAGAGAACAGTGGAGTACTATCATCCACACAGACAGTATACACTTCTTACTGTACTTTTTATTCAGTGATGTTGTGCTGTTGTTTTGTCCTTAAGCTTGATCGAAAGTAAAGGACGGAAATTTCCACCTCACATTTTGAGACAAGAAAGCATCGCTGTGTTTAATCACTCTCGAAACGCTCGAATCGCTTCCTGATGTTGTCTGCGTCAACACATAAAACATGTTGAAAGCTGGAGAATCAGAGAAAGTGGCGGAGGAGCTTGGATGAGTGCGGTTTGTTAAGCAGATTTGGACTGAGCTGAGCAGAAGCTAAATGCTTACAAAAGACTGTGTGATTTATTTATCAAAGGAGAGGAGAAGAAAACCCAGAGCGAAGCTTGGCAGGCTGAAGAAGAAGAGGGAGCAAGTGTTCGTTTGGCTCGCCCGTCTTCCCTCCTCCCCTCTTCCTCCTCTCCTGCTTGCCCCCCACACCCCCCACCCGTTCTCGCCTCCTCCCCCCCTGAGGGGAACCAGCCATTTGCAGGCAACAAAAGCAGGCCACGGCCAGCAGGCTTTGATGTTTACTTTAGCAAGCCCGACCTCCCCTGCTTCCCGGCCTCCGTTGTGTCCGTCCAGGTACAACAAGCTCCCCCGCCGCCCTCCCTCCCCTCCACAACACAAGCACGCCCAGCACGTCCTCTGAGCTTGACCCCAGGGTCAGGGGATGTCCTGCACTTAAACCCCCTAAACCCTGCAGACCTCCCCTCCTGCCTTTCCTCTCTCACACCTCCCCTCTCCTCATCCTCCCTATCTGACTCTCACCTACTGCATATCACGCAAACACACATATAGTATACACACACACACACACACACACACACAAACCCTACAGGAGGGGAGCATGAAGGAAATGACCACAAATGTTTGTCTCAGCAGGTTTGATTCTTTTATGACCTCATTTCTGCTTTCAAAATGTGCATTAAAACTTTCAATGTTGCTTTTGATTGTATGCATTGTGATGGCAGTTATGGTGGTGTTTCAGGTTAGACACACACAGCAATCACAAGCAACTGGCATGTGCTTGTGTTGTTTACTGGGTCTCTGTTAGTACGTGTGTACATGTGTGTGTAGGTGTGTGTGTGTTTGAAGTCATCACAATTCATGTACATAACCCCAGCAGCAGTGAAGCAAGAGACAAGGGGAGGAGGCAGAGATGACGCTGGGAGGGAGGAAGGCGAGGGAGGAATTGGGCGGTGGGAGGGGAGCGTGTGTGTGTGTATGTGTGTTTGGAGGTGGTGGTGGGGGGGTTGCACATTTCCTTTCACTGGCTGCCAATCCATCAAGGCTCAGTCTACCGCTGTGCGGGCCGACAGGCAGCACAGAAAAGAACAAGGCCCGGCAAAAGAGCCCCGTCTCCACGGCCATCACTCATCCCCCGGCAGGCTCTGAACTCTCCGTGACCTCTCCATAGCCTCTTCACTAACTTCCACTCCTTAGCACCTAGTTAGCCTTAAAGATGCAGACATACACACACCAAGCTGTGCGCGCCGTGTACTCACAGCGTCTGGCTGCCGTCTCATGGTTTCAAAGTTTTCCACGTTTTAGGTTCAGAGGATAAAGCCGAAAGGGATAGATGTTCGGAAATATCAATAGTTTCTGTATGAGTGTGTGTGTGTGTGTGTGTGTGTGTGTGTGTGTTGGGGGAGGGGTGCAGCAGTGGAGAGTGATGTCTCATCCCTACAGCAGTGCAGCCTCGCCCTGACAACCAGATTGTCAGACAGGACAGAGGAAACACACACACACACACACGCAGAGGAGAGCTGAAATCGACTTGCCACATACACACAAACACACACACACACACACACACACACACACACACACACGCTGCAGAGGGGTGGTGAGAACACTAGTTGACATCATTAGGCCGGACACATTTTTGTCACGCTTCCAGATTCGACGCGTCTGCATTTTACTGAATGCCAACTCCGTCTCGCTATTTTCTTCTTCCCTTCCTCCCTCCCACGTTCCCTCCATCTCTTTGTCCCGCTTACATGTTTAATACAGGAGACGCGCGGCTCATCAGAGCTGTCCAGACACCACTTTGTGTTGGTGCGGGGAGGAAATAAAGACCCAAACAAAACCCGTGAAAAAAAAGAAGAAGAAGGAAAAGAAGAAGAAGAGAAGAGGGAGACAGAAAGAGAGAGAATGCAAAAACAAAACAGCGCCCTTGAGACCGTCTGCCGCGTAGTCAGAACACTCGGGCTCCAATCTGAGCTGTGTGTGTATGTGTGTGAGCGGCCCCTTTCCCCTGGATCTCTTTCTAAATCAGATCAGTCCTTTTCTCTGTCCGTCCTGCGTGCATTAGGTCTAATCCGGACGTAGGAGTGATTCATATTTACATCACAGCGTGATGGCGTGGCTCCTTTTTCACCGTGTCCTGGTGCTTTAATTGCGTTTTCTTATGTGGTCTGTTTTTGTTTTGTTTTCTAAAAGGTTCAGCAGAAATACAGTGATGAGTGTGTGTGTGTGTGTGTGTGTGTGTGTGAGAGCTCAACAGGGGAGAATCTTGTTACCGTGATGAAGGCCTGAGGGCTGTTTGCGTCGACAAGGCTCCACTATATCGCATCTTAGGCCTGCACACGCTGCAAAAACAAGCAACCCACCATTATCAAATGAATCCTGCAGATGAGTAAATCAACGTGACGCCTCCATACGTGGGAGTTTTCAAAGTGCAGGCTGAGGACTCACAGGTGATACAGAATATTTTAGAGTAAAATATCAAATGACTCATGATTGTGCATGTGAATCCTGTCCAATTGTCCTTTCCTGATGCAAACTTACAGTCCCCTTGTGGCCATGGAGCCTGTAGCAAACTGTCCACTCATGCCTGGTCTATGCTGATATGTTCTAACCCACCTAATCTAATCCCACATTTACATAGTTTAATGTCTCTAATTTGTGTTTCAGACTGTTTGGGAAGATGAAAGCCAACGCAGCTCCACTTGGACACCAGTCCATGACCTAAAATGGCCTCAAATAATATTAAGATCAACTCAGTTCTTCGTCTTCTTTCTTGATATTTAAGGCAACGATCAGATCTTTTTTGGGGATGTAAGAGCCTTCAAAGGGCCCACGTTGCTCGCTATCACTGCCATTTTCAGTGTACTTTTAAATTGAAGGGAGGCAGCTCACACTACCATCGCAAAAAAGCTCATGTCTGCTGAAACACCATCTGAGGTAAATCATGTTGGTAATCTGATCAGCATGAATCATTCTCTGTTTCAAATGACTCCAAGAAGAACAGTAAAATCTAAAGGTTAGTAGTTTGATGTTTATTTGTCTAATCAATATGAAAAGCTAATTTTAATTTGACATAAATTAATAACCACAAAACACTGGATATGGCAAACCAATATGAGTGTTAGCAGCTGATTTTGTGTTTTTGGGTGCATGTGCAGTTTTAGCAGCACTAAAATACCGAAAATGCAACCCAGCATTGGGAGACAAATTCAAATAAATGCAAACCTGATAAATGATGCTACAGTACGATCACACGTGTGCCTCAGTGTGTATTCGTGGCCGCTTGTGTGCAGGTGAGGAGACGTCTTTTTTTGTGTGCGTGTTTCAGCTGGGAGACGGATGCACTCGCCCCCGGAGTGAAGGGAGAAATGGATAACTCACTAACATCTGGGCGAGCGACAGTAAAGCGGGATTTAGTGTTAGCCCCGGGACGGCGGGGAGAAGCTGTGTGTCCATTAAACGCTTTATTACAAAGCCAGCAGCCCTATGCTAACTCACTTAGCCTAGTGTGCAGGAGGCTCTGCTCAGTGGCCCCACAGCCTGTCAGACTGCCTGCTACTCCTCACACACACACACACACACACAAACACACACACACACACACACACACACACACACACACACACACACACACACACACACACACACACACTCCCTGCTGCAGGCAATGTTTCCTGCCTAACTCTGGTTAGCCCTGTCAGTCTCATACTTCGTCCATATGTCAATCACGCTACAGAAAATGTTCCCGAGACAGAACAAGGAAAATGTTTGAAGTCGACTTGTAGAATTTTTTGTAGAATTTTACGCTTACATTCATAGGGGGGGGAGGCAGTAGCTCAGTGGGTAGAGCTTCCGCTTGGGAACTGGAGGGTCGCCGGTTCGAGTCCCTGCCAAGGTGCCCCCTGAGCAAGGCACCGAACCCTCAATTGCTCCCCCCTCTGCGTAGGGTGGTAATGTAATGTAAGTCGCTTTGGATAAAAGCGTCTGCCAAATGCTCGTAATGTAATGTAATAGGTTAAACTTACACTCATTTTCCTTAAGTGTGTTCAGTTTTCTGTATTTTAAAATGGTGACATTTGAAAGTTGATTACATAAAGGCTTTGCTCTGTGTTGTTTAATACACTGATCTGGATCTGACAGATTCAAATGAAGCTGCCATGGATTCTGCTTGATTGTCTGCCCACAACAAAGCTGATATTTGGAAACTGAATTGATATTTAATTTGTAAATACCTTCAATATGAAACGGTGCTGAGAACACTTTAAATAGATTTATAATTTTTTTCTAATTTTTAAATTGACCCTTGACCTTTCCACCTCTGCACATCTCTTCTCTCTATACTTTCCTTATCAAATGAAGTAATTCCCTCATCTCCACTATCTGACAACCACCCCCCAACACACACATTCACACCTACCCTTACACTGTTCCAATCCAATTGCTTTTTCTCTTCTATTCCCTTCTCTCCCCTCTCTCTCTCTCTCTCTCTCTCTCTCTCTCTCTCTCTCTCTCTCTCTCTCTTGCACCTCTCCTGTTCTCTCCCTCTCCTGGGTCGGATGACAATCAAATGAGTCACCAGGCATCTTCTGAGGCGACGTTTGAGGCTGGACAGTGGACGTTAACCAGCCAAAGTGGGTACGGTGGCTATCACACTTCAAAATCTTAATCATCGGAAGGTTACTGTCATATTGTGTGCGTGTGTGCGTGGTTGTGCGTGTGCGTGTGCGTGTGCGTGTGCGTGTGGTGGGGGGTGGAACTGCAATCCCTCATGGTTTGTAATCTGGCTGCAGTCACAAAACTCAAACATGCTGGTGAGCCACGTGCAAGTGACGACCATATCACCATCATTTTGCTTTTAATGGACAATGGATGTACAACTAGCTGGTGTGACACAGCAGGAGCTATTCAGCCACAGAAACATATTTAATAAAGTTTTCCTTGAAAGCCGTCATAAAAATGAAGACCTTTTCCGTCCTCTGGTAGATTATAGTGGAACAATATCTGGAGGATATTTTAACTGTATGTGGATAACAATTGTAATTCAATGACATATCTAGGCCCATTCAGTTGATTATTCAGTTTATTTAAATGGAAGGTTTACATCTTGGAGCTGTGCCTCTTCAAACCCGTTTAAAGCCTCTTTAAAGTGCCTTAGTATCTACGCCCTCAAGATAATTTGGTTGTGCTTTACTTAATGGGCAAAAATAATCTCAAACTTTAAAAACTAAACATTCAAAACGTCCATTTATAAACAAACCGTGGCTTTTCTTAGGCCCCATTTGATTTGTCAGTCACATTAGATCGTGTTCAGCTGAGGAGACCATATTTCAACTTTGCTTACTTTTTTAGCAGCGCAGCAATTTGAGGGTTGACAGGTCTATGTGCTAAAGCCCTGTCAGCTGGCCGGGGCCTGATTCATATTACACCTCAAACAGGCCAGAAAGGAGACTGGTAACAGATCGTCAAACCATGACATTATGTGAAGGACTGTCTCATTATGGGTCCCCGCACACCATTTAAAACCAGCATCTTCCCCGGAGTGTGTGTATGTGTGTGTGTGTGTGTGTGTGTGTGTGTGTGTGTGTGTGTTTCCCTGCTCACTTGCTAATGTGTGGTAACTCAAATTGCTCAAATTTGCATCTTGCATAGGGAGCATGTGCATATGTACACCATGTACTTGTATGAATATGTGCACCTGTCGTTGTCAAAGTTAGTGTGAGTGTGTGTGTGTGTGTGTGTGTGTGTGTGTGTGTGTGTGTGTGTGAGAGAGAGTGTGTTAGGACAGCTCCTGCAGCAGGAAGAACAACTTGATGCCCTGTGTTTGGCTAATTAAGACAGCAGTCGACAGAGAGAGGGAGCTGAGAGATGGCAGGGAGGTGCTAATTCATAATTGACGTAATGGTTGAAATCTGTCTCTGAGCTTTTTTAGACACACGCACACACAGAGACACACATACACAGACATGCCTGATCACTTCAGTCTGATTAGCTGGCACACACCTTTGTGTGAATAATGAAAATACACACCATGTACCAGAATCCTTAATGAATAGCAAATCTCCTGTAACCCAACAAGTGCACACAGGAAGACACACACACACATGCATGCACACACTGGAAGCGCAGAGACATGAGCGCACACAGCACCCAGACACAGACAGACATATGGCTGTTTACCTATCTGCTGTATGATGCTGCAGAGTCCCACAGCAAACAGATAAAGTCAGTGTGACATTGAAGCTTTATTGAACGTTATCTTATCATATCCTATTAGTCAACTGGCGGTGTGGCCCGTGGAAGACGGGACATCCCTCTTTCCTCTCTCTGCGGTGTCCTTAGTGGGAGTTCATTCTTCACGGGCGATTTCTTCTGGGGGAAAAAAATAACGTTGCTCGCCACTTCTTTTTAAGTGTGACTCATTACTGTGTGAACGCTTTTCCAAATTGTTCACCTTCCTCCTCCAGCAAAAACAACCTTCATTGTTTTTGTTGAATGGCTATTACACGCACACCTTTCATATCTCTTTGAGGATGTCCATTGAGCTGTCATGGTGGAGGGATCACGCATTCTTGAATTACAGCTACTTTTCCAGTAATTGCGCAAATGTATGATTTGTCAAGTCACACGTCTTGCAGACTGAATGTGAACTTAAAGGACCATTCAGTATATTTGCAGTATAAATTACAGCTCTATGCACATAATACTGATGCTAATGTATCTTTTTACAGCATAAGAAAACATTAATAGAAGATATTAAGTTTCTCTCAAGTATGTGTCGATATATTAAAAGGTTTGTTGATTTAGCAATAAAAGCTGATTCCGAGTGTGCTTTTGAATTTCAAAGAGAATAATTCCTGAACCAATGTGAAACATGTTATCTTGTTTTTTTGTAAGATGAGTGTAAATCTGAACCTGTGGAGAATCAGATCTCTGACAGAAGGACTACAAACCTGTGTACACACACTGCATCATCAGTGTGCCCTTACACACCAGGAATTCATTTTGATATGAGCTCAGTTGAGTCTGGTTACAATACAGCCACAATGAAGATACATACAATCATGTACACACAAGGGACAGAGTGGTACAATAATGCAAACAGAGATTTAAATAAATCCACATGCCACAGCTCCATGACAGCTTTGATCAGTCCAAATGTGGGCAAACAGCAATTTCGATCTCACAAAATCCCATCTGAACATCAGGTTCCCCAAAACTCTGACAAGTGTAACCACAACCAATGACTCCTCTCCGTTCATTTTCTTGCATATGATGGATCCTGTCGTTCAGCATGTATTGTGTGATTGTAGGCCATCACGTACTGTCAGTGCAGGCTGACACGTTAGATACGCCGAATGCAGAATCAGCTTGTCTTCGGCATGTTGGGGCTGTCTTTGACAGTGTAGTGCTGTCTGTGTCACACTCTAACAGACAGCCAAATAACCCCTTGGCAGTGTAAACAAAGAGAGATTACACCCTGGTGAGTGGAGGGAGTCTGCCTGTATGCTCCGAGCACTGAGGGGAGAAACTGACGATGGGTGGTTACAGCAGACAGAAGGCATTCGACGGCAGAGAGATGGAAAGTAGGTAGACAAACCAGCAGTGGGATGGCAAATATGGCAGATAATGGTTAAAAATACCCACAATGCACAAAAACGTCAACCTGGCCTGACTTGGTGGAAAATACACAGGCAGAAAAAGCAACGTGAGTGACTGCTGCCAGTGTTTACAAAGTACATTTTGAGAAACTGCTGCTGAGAACAAATGAGACTAAATGAGATTAGGATATGATTTGTTATGTTGTGGTCTTGTGTGTTTTTTAGAGGAATCTGCCAAATTACTTCATAAAAAAAGATATATATATATAAATATATATATTTATATATATATATTTCAACAATGACAAAGAAGGACGCCACTGTTTCTCCAGCACAAACATTGCTTAAGTGTTCCCACAGCCTTCGTGTTATCCAGCTCACATCAGCGTGTCAACTTGAAGTTCATTCATTTTTCTGTTGCAAGATGGTCATCAACTGCATTAAAACAAACCCAACTCCTGGAACAGATGGTCATGGCAGTAACATCAGCCATAACAAGCTAAATATTTTTATGACAAGCTTTAAATACAGAAATACTTGGTGCCTTCAGAAATTCCGTCACCTACTTTTGTTACAATAAAAGGAACTGATTTCTTTGGCTTGCGTCTCGTTTATGTTTTCTCTATTCAAGACAAAGCTACGGAGGGAGAAATACTTCTACTTTTGTTATGTTTTGGGTCATAAAGAACTAAAACGCGAAGTAACCACCCTTAGACCACATACTTTTACTATCTCTTATAACAATCTCTTATATCTCTTAGGTACGTCTGTTTGTTTGGATAAGGCATTTAGCCAGGTAGTGCCTACCAGTTTGCTTTATTTTACGGTTTCCCTCTTGAAAAACTCATCGCCCATCACCCAAAGGCTTGATGAAATATAAAAGATATATTGAAATATTGAAAAGCTAAAATTCCCGCGCACATCATGGCGAAAAGGTGCAAAAATAAAACACACTACGACTGCAAGCAGGCAAGCAAGAGCTCAAATCATACTAATGCTGCTCAGCCTATCTGACCCGCGCTGCTCGATCTGACTCACCCATTTCTGTGCCCGTCTCCCCACTAAGGTACTGCCAAATCTCCAAATCCTTGAAGACTGGTGTGTGTATTGCTCTAAGGCAGGGGTGGGGAACCTTTTTCCTATCCCTGGCCATTTTGATGTTTGCTTCGAAATTAGCGCTGCGATCTGCCAGTCTCTCCCGCAAGGCCCACAGGCCCGAGGTTCTCCACGCCTGCTCTAAGGCTTAAGCTGAATGCTGGGGGATCAATACTTTCTACACTGCCTGGCCACCTGGATTTAACTAAGCAAATAGGTAAGGCATTTCCACACGCACAATGCGAAGGGAACTCAAGGGAGTGGGACTGAACAGCTGTGTAGCCCTAACAAAACCACTAATCAGTGAGGCTAATCGGAAAAAAAGGCTTCAATTTGCTAGGGAGCATAAAGATTGGACTAGCAATGCAAGAAGGTCATGTGGTCTGATGAGTCCAGATTTAGTGTGAGTGATGGCAACCAACTGGACCTCATCTTCACCACTCTCTACCTTGTCCTCCTCTCTGGACAATCTCTGCCCCCTTATCTCTAGGCCTGCACGCCCAACTCCACCGGCCCCTTGGTTGTCGGACTCGGTGCGCACTCAGAGACGGAGCTTGAGAGCGGCTGAGCGCAAATGGAGGAACGGCAAACTCCTGGAGGACCTTCATGCATTCCAATCGCTACTTTCCTCTTTCTCCTCCTCTCTCTCTGCTGCTAAAGCTGCCTTCTTCTGCACGAAAATTCAAACCTCTGCTTCCAACCCCAAAAAACTCTTTCAAACTTTCTCATCCCTTCTCCAACCCCCACCCCCTCCTCCTTCCTCCTTTCTCCTCCCAGACGATTTCGCCAACTTCTTCGACAAGAAGGTCAACGACATCCGATCCTCCTTCCATCATCCGCCAGCAGTCCTGTCTCTACCACCCTCTCCATCATCTCCCTCTCTGTCCCAATTCTCTCCCCTCTCTGCCCAGGAGGTCCTCCAGCTCATCACATCTAGCCGCCCCACCACCTGCTCTCTTGACTCTGTCCCCTCCTCTCTCCTTCAGTCTGCTGCACCGGATCTTCTTCCCTACCTGACCCACGTCATCAACACGTCTCTGGCCTCTGGCTCTTTCCCCTCTGCTTTCAAGACTGCTAGAGTCACTCCGCTTCTAAAGAAACCAACTCTTGACCCTTCAGACATCAAGAACTACAGACCGGTATCCCTTCTACCCTTCCTATCTAAAACTCTTGAACGTGCTGTCTTCAATCAACTGTCCCTGTACCTCCACCAGAACAACCTTTTGGACCCCCACCAGTCCGGCTTCAAGGTGGGCCACTCGACCGAGACGGCCCTCCTGGCAGTGACCGAGTCACTCCAAACTGCTAGAGCGAACTCTCTCTCCTCTGTCCTGATTCTCCTGGACCTGTCTGCAGCATTCGACACGGTGAACCACCAGATCCTTCTCTCTACCCTTGAGGGAATGGGTGTCTCTGGCTCTGCGCTCTCCATGTTCGCGTCCTACCTGACAGGTCGCTCCTACCAGGTAACACTGAGAGGTTCTGTTTCGAAGCCACGTAGGCTCACCACTGGGGTTCCGCAAGGTTCGGTCTTGGGCCCTCTTCTTTTCTCCCTCTACACAACATCTCTTGGTTCGGTTATCCACTCCCATAACTTCTCCTACCACTGCTATGCTGATGACACCCAGCTGATTCTGTCGTTTCCTCCTTCTGACGCCCAAGTGGAGACGCGCATCGCTGCTTGCCTGGCAGACATCTCGGGGTGGATGTCGAAGCACCACCTGAAGCTCAACCTGGACAAGACTGAGATGGTGTTTCTCCCAGGGAAGGGCTGCCCGCACCGAGACCTGGCCATCACCATAGATGACTCCGTGGTGACGTCTACTCGGACCGCGAGGAATCTGGGTGTGACCCTGGACGACCAACTGTCGTTCGCGGCAAACATCGCTTCGGTGACGCGTTCCTGCAGATTCCTCCTCTACAACATCCGGAGGATCCGTCCCTTCCTCACCGACAAGGCAGCGCAGGTGCTGATCCAGGCTCTTGTCATCTCCCGCCTGGACTACTGCAACTCCCTCCTTGCTGGCGCCCCGGCTTCCGCCATCAGACCTCTGGAGCTCGTCCAGAAAGCTGCTGCTCGTCTGGTGTTCAACCTTCCCAAGTTCTCCCACACAACTTGCCTTCTCCGTTCTCTACACTGGCTCCCCATAGCTGCTCGCATCCAGTTTAAAACTCTGGTGCTAGCCTACAGGGCAGTGAAAGGAACAGCTCCTTCATACCTCCAGGCTATGGTCAAGCCCTACACCCCCGGCCGACCACTTCGCTCTGCTGCCTCCAGGCAACTGGCTGCCCCGGCGCTCAGCGGCCCCTGCTTGCGATCGATGCGGTCACGGCTTTTCTCTGTTCTGGCACCTCAGTGGTGGAATGCTCTCCCGACTGATGTCAGGACAGCGGAGTCGCTGCCCATCTTTCGCCGCAGGCTGAAGACCCATCTCTTCAAGAAACACTACCCGGATCCTCCCTCTTAGGACATCACCTACTCTGTCCTAGCTCTTCTGATGCTCTTGTTTTCTAATCTTTCATTTCTAATCTGTCCTTTTGTTTTTTGTTTTTTCTCATTCATCATAGTACCTAACTTATTGCACTTCTACTCTAGCTCTAGTTATGCTCTTAGCTGTTGGTTTAGGAAGGAAATGCGCTTACGATTTCTTGTGACCTGAAGTTCTTTTATCTACCTTTGTTGAACACACTTATTGTAAGTCGCTTTGGATAAAAGCGTCTGCTAAATGACCGTAATGTAATGTAATGTAATGATGGGCGCATCAGGGTAAGAGAGGCAAATGAAGTGATGCACCCATCACGCCTACTGTACAAGCCTGTGGGGGCAGTGCTATGATCTGGGGCTGCTGCAGTTGGTCAGGTCTAGGTTCAGCAACATTATGTGCCCAAAGAATGAGGTCAGCTGACTACCTGAATATACTGAATGACCAGATTATTCCATCAATGGATTTTTTTCTTCCCAGATGGCACAGACATATTCCAAGATGACAATGCCAGGATTCATCGGGCTCACATTGTGAAAGAGTGGTTCAGGGAGCATGAGACATCATTTTCACACATGGATTGGCCACCACAGAGTCCAGACCTTAACCCCATTGAGAATCTTTGGGATGTGCTGGAGAAGGCTTTGCACAGTGCTCCGACTCTCCCCTCATCAATACAAGATCTTGGTGAAAAAATAATGGACAAATTAAAACACTGGACGGAAATTAATCTTGTGACATTGCAGAAGCTTATCGAAACAATGCCACATCGAATGAGTGCCATAATCAAAGCTAAAGGCGGTCCAACAAAATTAGTGTGTGACCTTTTTTTTTAGGTGGCAACTTTTTTTTTGCCCAAGCAGTGTATTATCCTGAGAACTGCATCTGCTCACTGATTAGAGCTCAGAGCTGCAGGGTGAAAATATGTTGTAGCAAGTGTTGATGAAATGTGTATATCTAAGAGAGCTCCCATACCTGTTCCGCACACTGCACCTATGCTTGAAATAGGCTCCTGTAACACGCCGTGTGTGTGACATCATCACATTTGATATTGGTGTGTATTATTACTACAACAAGGTAAATGAAATTCTCTAAAATGAAGGCAAGCTATACTTTCTCAAAGTACTGACTAAAGTAGCATTTTTATATAAACTGAACTATAATATCACCTCTTCAAAATGATGGATTCCTATTTAAAGGCTCTGCATAAAACTTAAGCTGGTAAAAATGCCTTAGAACCCACTGGACATGGCCCACTACACAGATCAGAGGAAAGACTGCAGTCGAACAGCTCAATTTGAGGGCAGAAAAGCGATGTTGGAGATGAGCTACAGAGATGAAGTGTGTCATTTAGCTGCTGCTCTTATTAGGTGCTGGTCGTTTCCTATAATCACCATTACCTGCAGTGCAAGGCATCTAAATGAACCAAGAGGGGGAAGGGACTGAATCTGAGCTATAAGCATCCTGTTTTCTCTGTCTGTGTGTCTGTAATCTAACCTTGCTGTCTTTCTAGGCCAGCTGGGAAACATGACAGTGTTTGTGTCGGCGGAGCATGATTGAGATCGTGTCATCTCGCCTAGCCTAGAGCTCCGAGTGCATTATGGGTATGTCTCACCATTATCATAGACATTTGGTATATCTGCAACCAAACGCTACCTCCTCTCCATTTTTCTCTCCGCCCTGAACAGTTCATATGTTACTGCTTGAGAACTTTCCGTTTCAACATGCCGCTCTTCTTCCTTAAATCACCAGCGTCTCCTCCGTGTGCCTCTGACAGCTCTGATCCTTTACTTACTCTTGCACCTTTAATTCGAGGTGACCTAAACTCTGACCCCTTGTCTTCCCTCTACATTGGTGATCAGCCTCTCACGGGCACAACTATACTTCATATTATAACTTTTCAGAGCAAAAACACTGTGCAGGGCTCCTAAAGAGAGCTTTTGACAGCTTATACCTCCTCTTGGTAGAAGGTATAAAAGGCAATTGAGCGTTAATAGACTACAACTCAGAACACAACAGAAACTGATTGAGTCCTAGGTGCACATATAAAGTATACATCTATGGATTAAGAGGTGTGATGTTAATAGAAACCAGGCAATGAGCAACAGGTGTCTGCAATCACAGCTGATTGCATGTAGAGTGGATGCCATGATAACACACAGGAAAAGTGAACACGCTCAGGCCCTGGAAATGTTCATAACAAATTCAATGTAGTTGAAGTAGAGAGAGAGGGAGAGATAGAGAGAGTTCAGAGTTGTCAATAGATTGTGTATAGGCTGTATTGGCATACAGCTCCGTGGCCCTTCCTCCACGGGGAAGGTCTGATCATAACCTGATCCACCTGCAGCCCCTGTACAAGGCTCTTGTCCAGCGGCAGCCTGTGACTACAAGGACAGTGAGGAGATGGTCATAGGAGGCTGACGAGGCTTTGCAGGGTTGCTTTGAGGTTACAGACTGGGATGTGCTCTGTGACTTGCATGGAGAGGACATTGATGATCTCACGGACTGTGTAACAGACTACATCAACTTCTTCTTCTCGGGAGTAAGCTGTTGGTGATGCAGGTTGACTTTCCCCTGGTTTCCTGGATAGTGGACTATCTGACTGGTTGGCCACAGTTTGTCAGACTGCAGGGATGTGTGTCTGACACTTTGGTGTGCAATACTGGGGCCCCCCAAGGTACGGTCCTATCACCATTCCTGTTCACCCTGTACACCTTTGACTTCCAATTCTGCTCTGAATCCTGCCACCTGCAGAAATTCTCAGATGACTCTGCAATAGTGGGCTGTATTACCGAGGGGAAGGATGAGGAGCACAGGGGCGTCATTGAGTGTTGTGAGCTGAATCACCTGCAGCTCAACACTGACAAAACTAAGGAGCTGGCAGTGGACCCCCGCAAGAAGAAGTCACCCCCCACACCTGTGTCCATCAATGGGGTGTCTGTGGACTGGCAGGTATACAATTAACTGGGAGTCCAATCGGAAAACAAACTGGACTGGTCTAGGAAAGCTGAGGCAGTGTACACGAAGGGACAGAGTTGACTCCTGAGGAAGCTCCGGTCCTTCAATGTATGCAACACCATGCTGAGGATTTTCTACCAGTCGGTGGTAGCCAGTGCCATATTCTCTGCTGTGGTGTGCTGGGGCAGCAGGGTGAGGTCAGCAGACGCCAACAGGCTCAATAAGATCGTCAGGAAGGCTGGTTCCGTCCTGGGGTTTGAACTTGATTTGTTGGCGCTAGTGTTGGAGAGGAGGATGTTGCGCAAGCCACATAGCATCACCACCAGGTGCTGGCCTCATACAAAAGCACCTTCAGTAACAGACTCATTCGTCCCAGGTGTACTACTGAACGCAACAGGAAATCCTTTCTCCCTGTGGCCATCAGACTTTATAATAAATCTACCTCGGGTTGGGGATGGACAGTTGGGACATAGGGATCTGAGGCCTTGCCCCAACTTTGTACCCTTGTCCTCCTCCATTTATGTATTTTGTTCCCCTATTGTATGTACTTTGCACCCCTTATGATGTGTACTTCATTATCTGCATGCATTCTTGCACGTTTTTTATTGCATCAGTATAGGTGATTTCTCGTTCTTGTTTCAATCTGCACTGTACTGTAACTGTTGCACAGTAATTTCCCTCGGGATAATAAACTTTTATCTTATCTTATCTTATCTTATTTGGCAGGGAAAAGTGACTCACCTACCCTGTGATCACCTACATCTTTTGAAATTAACGTTGCACTTACATGTGGGCCCCCCCATCCATGCTGTTCCTATCAGCGGGGATCTCTGTCAGCAGACCCTACACTGGCACTCTCTGTCTGGGGCTATCTGTGTCTGCGCCCCCATCCTATCGCAGCTAATAGGCTTGTCAGCGCCGTGACATTGCCGGGTCAAACCATGTGACGGTGGTGGACATCACAGCCGTTTGCCATTAGCGGCTGTGACTGGTTTGTACCATTCTCGCCCGCCATGACTGCCCCGATCTGCTCGCTCACAGGATGACCATGATATCATATCAGTCAAGAGGTCAAGGAGGAGTTGCTCTAATGAATACCTATAGGGAAACGGTTTAATGCGCATCCCCTTTGTGCCAAATCGGAGTCATTGCTCTGTTTTGAATTAATCACTGAGGAGACGTGGACGGTTTAGCATACGCTCGGCAGGAACCAGAGGTGGCGTGAGGTCAGCAGAAGCTTTAATGTGAGGGAAGAGTCAGCAACAGGATGATTAATTAGTTAACAATTTATATTAATGTACATTGAAAGACCTCCACTTAGAGCGCAATTAATTCTAATTAAAAGAGCTACGGTTATGTCGGCAAGTGAGGGAAAAAAAAGCTGAACAATATAATCAAGCTAATTAAAAGGGGGTGGTCGGAAACCCCGCAGTTATCAAGAGTCGCTGATGCCTGAAAATCAAGTTGATCCATGAGTTTATGCACAAACACGCAAAACAGCTTGTTTTACACACGAGTCACGACCGTGTCACAATTCAGCATGAGCGCAGGCGATACGCTGACAAAGCAGATAGGATCAGGACACACACACACCTTCATATACGTTTGGCAAGTGCTAGGATTTGCAGCTCCTCCACTACAGATGGAGCAAAAAAACATAGAAAGCATAATTTCATTCCATTTTTTCTATCCGTTTGTTTCTAGCCCTGTCTTTCGCTGTTTTGTTTAAGTTTAAAATCCCCATAAGGCAGCGGGAGATTGACGTCCGTTCGGCAGAGTTCACGACGGAGGAGCTGGTGTGATGCGCTGGGCCCACCCAAAACTGTCAAGGCCAACAAACAGCTTGTCTCCTCCAAGCCGCCAGCTGAGATATCACCACGCGTGTCACTGCAAATGGACCACATCCTCTGTGTGTGGGTTTAAGTGTGTGTGTGTGTGTGTATGTGTGTGTGTGTGTGTGTGTGTGTGATAAGGGCACTCACCTCTATATGACCTGATCTCACTCTCTCTCTCTTGTATCTCTTTCATTCTCTCTTATCCCACATCTCTGCTTTTGTCACCTAAATTCAATTTGCCTTCTTTCCTCTTTCGCTCCACACTGTTGCTCTTGCGCACACACACACCCACACACACACACACGATGAAGACTCGCCGTGCCAATCACCCATCACTACTTTTACTCCCTGTGACATCCTTCTGTCTGTCAAAACACTACACTTGTCCCACCGCTGTTGCCGTATGTCTGACGATGTTCAGGTTCACACACACACACACACACACACACACACACACACACACACCAGCTTTTTCACACACCGTCTTCATGTCAGCCCTGTTGTTCCTCTGTGGTCCTCTGCCTTGCCGTCAATCAACCTGTCAGTCATTTTGTCGTCATGGGGGTTGTGCTGATCCATCACGCCAGCGGGTTAATTTGTCTGTTTGAGAGCCTAACGTGGGTTTCCTCTCGGTATCGTGGGATCTACTCGCATGCCACCATATGCCGACACCAATAGTACGATTGCCACATTGAACTGCCGAGGAGCTCAAAGCTTGACAGTGTTGATTGACATCATATGATGAACCTGTTCAGCAGTAACACAATGACGGATGTGTGAGACTCGATCTCAGGGATGGTTTAGGAAATGATGGAAAAGAGCAGTGGGGGTAACTTTCTCTCTCTTTCTCCCGCCCCCGCAGCCCCCCTCCTCTTTCTGCGCCTCTTTATTAATCTAACTTTGCATGTCAAAATGTCAATTCTGTACCAAAGGGATGTGACAAGCCCGAGGGCCCGGGGGGACGGCTCTGAATAGAGGGCCGTGGTGCAAATTGATTTTGATTTTCTTTCAAATCAGTCAAAGTGTTTAACTCTAATATGAGCTGATCAGAGAGCCACTTGGAGCACGACAGGACGAGGAGAGCGGGACAGTAACTGGAGAGATTAGCCCTGTCACTCCAGAGATCGGCACTCGTCAGTGTAGCTTGCAAGTGCACACACTTGCAGACACACGCGCACATTATTGTGTACGGCCTATGGCTACCTTTGAGGCTACAGGGGAGTATGGGTGAGCTGAGTGATGTGTCATAAATGCAGCATTCAGGAAATTGTTATCCACATGAACTCATCAAATCTTATTTAGGCCTGTTCACAGTATTCAGAGAAGATTTCCTGTTTGTTGCCTTAGAACACTGATCACTCAAATCATTCGCAGCAATGCTCCCAAATGGCTGCCAGGGAGAGAGAGAGACTGACAGACTGACTGACTGGCTGCAGCTTATAAAGCTCATCAGTCAATCAGAGCAGGTAAACCTCATCTCCCTGACGACACTGAAGCCTCCAGGAAAACCAAGGAGCCTGCAGATACAGACGTCACACGAGGATAATGCCACTTAAAAGTTCAGGCCACTCAGTCCTTACGTCTGTCTGAGTGCCTCAGCAGGGAACCTCAGCCTCACAGCAGGAGAGAGCAGGCAGATGAGTGGTTGATTGATAATTAGATGCATCTACCACTAATAGAGAACTAGCCAGTGCTGAACATACACTCAGACCCTACCCAACAACATACAAGAACTAATCAAAAGGTATTTGCTAAACTATTTAGTAATTCACTGATTGACTTGGAAAAAGGATGGACATGTTTGAAGTTAAAAGTTTTCTGGTGAACTGTAACACAACAATATCAACCTCCTAGTAGTTTATCATCAGATGAAAAGCTGCTCAAAATAGCAATTCTAGGAATCTGCACATAAAATGATTATGAAAGTAAACGTTGTTGTGTTGCAGGGTGTTAGGGTTAGGGTGTAGATGGCTGCTAGTATACCATTCTTACTTTGTTGAGACAACATTTCAGATAAGGCGATGATGGACCAAGATGCCCCTGGCTCCACCACTCAGCACACTTTCCCCCCTCATTTGCAAGACCTTGATGGCCTTGAACCCTCTGAGTGAATGGGAAGTGATAGCATCAAAGCCTGAGCTAAGCTAGTCCTGTCAGCCAGAGATTCCCATAAGGACGGAGGAAAGGAAAGAGAGAGGGAAAGAAGCAGAGACAAAAGGGAACTTTTGAAGGAGGAAAACCGGCTCATCCCATCAGTGCAGCAAACGCCAACCACCCCATCCTCATTACCACAGACTAAGCTGGCGTCGCAGGCTGCAAATACTAAGAGGTAAAAAGCCTCTGGTGCGACAGCATCACTGCTCTTTAAATATATGCATATGTGGTATATCCATACATACACAGAGTGATACCTCACTGTAACTCAGGAACTCGCTTTCATGCCATATGTATATATATATATATATAAATATATAAATTTTAACAGGCCAAAGAGAGGATTGGAGGCCCATTTCCCATGAGGTCAGCACTTTCCTGCAGCAGCGGGGGATGGGCTTTAAGGTGCCTTGTAAAGTGCAAGGAGACAAGACCTAATAGATTGATACACAGGTTTTGACATGCTATTTGAGTGTGCAGGCCCTCTGTAATTGGCCACGTCATCATGCATTATATTAACGATATATAGAGGAGTGCCCTGAGACGAGTGTCTTGGCCCGATCCGTCAGCCGTCAGCACAAAGTGTATGTGACAAGCCTCTCTGAGAGACGAGAGACGAGAGAGAGAGAGAGAGAGAGAGAGAGAGAGAGAGAGAGAGAGAGAGAGAGAGAGAGAGACATGAGGAGAGGTACTTTGAGTATAAAGTATTACTCTGATGGACGTTTGAGCTCTAACTCTCTGGTGTCTGGTTTTAATTCTAGCAATCAGTGTCTGATTTACACCTGGTACGCCAGGAGAACAGAGTTAATTAACAGGTTGGGGCATGAAGACCAAAATGCATGCTGCATCTGAACCTAAAATATGAATTTGGTCTATTTTATTCCTCTCATTTCTGGGGTCAAACGGGGCCTGGATGAGTTTCACCACCAAATCTGTCTTACTCTGTATAGCCCACGACCCTGAGGTTACTTTATTATTATATGATTTTGCATGATTGTGTTTGTTGTATTATAAAGTCTCTCTCTCTCTCTCTCTCTCTCTCTCTCTCTCTCTCTCTCTCTCTCTCTCTCTTCTCTCTCTCTCTCTCGCTCAGTTGAGGGTGCCACTGTTTGTTATTGTGAGCTTGTGTGTGCTGGTGTGTATTCTGTATCTGCATGTATGGTGCTGTGGATCTGTCGACGGGCCAAGCAGAGTGAGCTTGAGCCCCAAATGTGGTCAAACAACAATTACAGAACTCCATTTGGCTCATCCGCCTGTGGTCATGGTTCACATTCTGTTATGCTATTGTTGACCCTTTCCGAAGCCACAAAAGTGCACTGGTTCAAGTGTCTGGCTTACAAACAGGATGTTCCATGTACTAGCTTATGCTGACATGTAATTTTCTGCTCAGTTTAGATTTAGTTTTACAAAATGAAATTAAAAGTGTTAGATGTAAATGCAATTCTCCCAATCCCCCTCATGTGAGTGCTCATGGGAGGCCTGGGTTGGATTCCTGTTCCATAAATGCTGCCCAACCCTCAGCCTCCTATGTCTCATCTTGGTGTTCTGCCCACTGTGTGTCCTCTCCTGGGACCCAGCTTACTTGCCTGCTTTCTCCAGCTTCTTGTTTGCCGCCAACTCGCTTCATGATGGACCAAACTGTGGGTAGAGCACCTGGATAACACCTGGGAGGAGGCCAGGGTTTGTTTCCCGTTTGGTCCATCATGAAGATGATAACACACTGCATGGGGAGCACAGTGGGTCCATGGAGTAAAAGAGTCTCAGGAGATGAAGAAATAGCCCAACGCTGTCCCTTATGAAGACATCAAATGGACAAAAAGCTTCCCAGTACAACAATTGAGCAGTATGAAGAATGACTGGCATGAAAGGAAATCAGTTCATCAATTTTGATCAGATTTATGAATTGCTTCTTCAGCATTGACAAAAGGTTTCACGATTCAGAGCATAACATCTCTGCTTATATCTGTGAAACTATAACATATCATGATTATGTCCTGAAGAAGAGACCTATTGTTTCATGTAAAACAAGATGATACAATGCTCTGTTGGTGTTTGTCTTTTTCATTTTAGAATGACAAAGTGCAGTTGAAGGGAGAGAACTTTGAGCTTTGGCAAATGACTCAATAAAGTAAATTGATAAGTTAAACTTTTCAACAGATCAGCCTGTGATGACATCATTGTGCAGGTTGGAGTTTTGATAGCTGTGAAACAAGGATTTGATTTAAAAAGAAAGGAAGCACATTTTCTAATCATTAGCTGCTGTGGGAATTAGATTTGAACTTTGCTCCTCGGGTACATAAGAAAATGTGTCCAGCTTATTTTACACCGGAGGAGAAATAATTAAAAATTCTCACCTTGGGTCTGTTTCGCCAAAGTCCTGCTGCGTAATGTGAATGCCACGTGTGTGCATATGTGGAAGTGTGTGTGTGTGTGCGTCTGTGTGTGTGTGTGTGTGTGTGTGTGTGTGTGTGTGTGTGTGTGTCCGCCTGTGCGTGCGCGCATACCTGTGATGGAAAGAGTGACTCCTCTGATCTTTAAATTACCTCTGAAAAAGAGAGTGCTGACCTTTACACAGAAGTTATATAAAGTTCAATTTAACAAGCCCCCCCTCTCTGTGATTTATTAACCTGAAATCTAAAGTGGGGCCGATTTCTTTATTGCTGTGCCACTTGGTTTTATGCAAGAGGGAGGCGAAAAGTAACACCTGTAGCGAGCAAGCGAGAGGGAGAGGGGGAGAGAGAGAGGGAGCGGGCGAGAGAGAGACGTTCATACAAGTTTCTATAGGTGTGTGTTATGTGTTTTGTCTCCACAATTCCCCAGATGAACATTAATGCTCTTACTTTAGCGTCGAGTGGCAGCTCCGAAAAACTGCTTGAAAAGCAATCATGGGAAGTGAGTCATGCTTGTGTGTGTATGTGTATGTGTGTGTGTGTGTGTATGTGTGTGTGTGTGTGTGTGTGTCTGTGTGTCAGTCCATTTTTCTCCACTTTGGTGTTTGGTTTTCATTGGCTGTCGGTGTCATTTCATCCCCCTCACCTCTGAACCAACTCTCACTCTGGCTGTGTCTCTCTCTCTCTCTCTCTCTCTCTCTCTCTCTCTCCCCACTGCCCTCCCCCCTCTTTCCTCCCCCTTCTTTCCTTCCACTGTAGCGCTTGATCTCTAAAGAGTCGGTTTGTTTTCTTAAGATGGGGGAGGGGCGATCACGGCAAACGGAGGTAAACAATTGAAATGAGAGAGTGAGTGAAAGATGAAGGAAGAAGAAAGCGAGAGAGGGCAAGAGAGCGAGAGAGAAGATGGGAGGAGGGAGATATCCAGCGAGCAGCCGGGCGGCGTTTTGAAGCAGGAAGCTGGCGAGACAACAGAGGCAGCTTTATTCCACAGACACAATGAGCCAACGCCACAATGGGAGTCCTGCCGAGGCCGGGGCCCACAACTACACGAGCAGCGTACACACACACATGCACATGCACACACACACACACACACACACAAGCACGCAGGATTACTGTGAGCACACACTTCCAAGATCCGCCCCACAAGAGGGAAGGGAGGGAACACTTACACATACAAACACTTATGCAAAGCACATCAAGACACCAAGAGAGAGAATAGAACACAAAAGCTACCGCTGCCGTGTGTGTGTGTGTGTGTGTGTGTGTGTGTGTGTGTGTGTGACAAAGGCTTATTTTTTGCGAGTAGTGCAACGTTTGCCCTTTCATAATAGCTGTGGGTGTATTGTGTCTGAAGAGCTTTTTGAGAGATGATCCCAGTATGAGCGTGAATGGAAGGTTAGAAAAGCAAGTTTGGAGCAAAGCGCTGAAGGTTTCTGCTTAAACTAAACTAAAAAAACAAAATGTTGTCTCTATACGAGATGCTTTTTGTCTTTCTTCTTTTTCCTCTTTCCTGCGGTACACCTGGGCCTCCAAGCCACTCGCCCGCTCGCTCGCTCCTATGCGTCTAAAGCTGTCGCCACGGATTTGCATAGAAAAGCCGTTTGCATATCAAACAGCTGGGACGCAGAGCTCACATCATCTTTCATTGATTTACAGGGAGATGCATGTTGCGCTGACACGCTGGAGTGCATGTCCCCTTTACCTCCATCTGCCCTTTGTGGGCATATCTTAAATGATCACCGGCGGCTGTGGCAATGGCGCGCCAGTGTGTGTTTGTTATAGCGTGCGTGCGTGCGTGTGTGCGTGCGACTAGTCTGATTGTGCAACGACGTGTTTTCAGTGCCTATGCTGCTACTGGCGTGATGGACAACGTGTGCGCAAGAATGTACCTTCACACGCAACCACACGCAACCACACACACACACACACACACGGTTAGCCTTCTTCTTGACAGGTTGCAGTGTGGCTGTTAATAAGGGTATTCGTCACGCCAGCGGCACACCATGACAGTTCGCTCTCTGACCAGGCTGCCTCGCAATCGTCCCTCAAATATGAACTTATCAGTTAATTATGCTCGGGGACGGACTCGATTGGCTTGTCAGAGATGCAGGTTAGTTAAGGGGAGGAGGGAGATCTACGATGACGACGACCTCACCTTCCTGACAAAACCTCAGCCGGTATAGTCAAAGCTTCGTGTCACTCTTCCTCCTCCCCTTCCTCCTCTCCTTCCTCTTAACGGCGTCGGTTTGTAACACTGGGCCCTTTCAGCTTCAAACATCGCCTTCAGGATGTGAGCTGGTTGAAGCGGCTTTTCCATTGTACCCTGCCGCAGTTTAAGATCCTCCATTTGTTTTCATTTATGAACGCCGTTTTGCAGGAAGTCTTTTTTCTTTGGCCGTCTGCTGGTGGGTAAGTGTCTGGTGAGAGCTGCTGAGCTGTTTTGCATGTTGAAATCCCATTCCTTTGCTCGCCCTAAATTAGTCCAGTGTCTGAGGTAATGAAATCACTCACGACATTAGGAAGTAACTTGGCATTTCTTTTTATTTCCTGTGCAATGCTTAACAGTTCTCCTGGGGGAAACAGGCTCTTGCCAATAAAAGTTCCACCCTGGCATGAGCTGAGCCCTCACAAATGAAGACATATGTCACTAAGGGAGAGAGAGAGAGAGAGAGAGAGAGAGAGAGAGAGAGAGAGAGAGAGAGAGAGAGAGGCGAAACGGCCTGGAGAACTTTTTAATCCAGCACATACCTCTCTGTTAACAAAAAGGCCTCATAAATTCAACCTTTCCAGTGAGACACAAATGAAATTTGGAGCCCGAAGTTTGGGCCGTTTCTCTCCTGGATGATTGGAATGAATATGGGGTAGTTAAAGTTTAATATCCTATTATGTGTGTGTGTTTAACTTGCCTGGTTTTCCTGTCTCTCTCTCTCTTTCTCTGTCTCTCTCTCTCTCTCTCTCTATCTAGTTTTCAGTTTCGATCATTTTCAAGAGCTTCTTCTTGGACATTATCTCAATAGTTTTAGAGAGGAAACAGGGTTGCGATGAAAATGCTCTGAAGAGATCGACTCAAGGTTCTGCACCCTCTGTAGAACTCTGCATCTCCATTTTGGGTTTCGTAATTAGATTACAGAATTTTTATAACATTATTACACCTTCCTTTAAAGGCATCCATTTTCAGTATTTGCATTTCTTTCACATTTGATGTATCAATAGGGACGGTGCTTCACATCTTTAGGACATTAATGTGCCCACTAAATTGCCTGTAAGTGTTAATGAGTTTGTATTTGAGTTGACTCCAATCTGAATGCTGGGATACGATGTGGCCCTCATGACCCTGTGCTGCTTTAACAGGCTGACGCTCTGACATGAAAGACTAAAGCTGTATTGAAGTAAGCTCTTTCTCCTCAACGTCCACAGCTGAATCATTTCTGTACAAGAATAGACTCATACTCATGTAACGCTTTTACTTTCACACACATTCACCCACACGCTACACAACGACATTACATGCAAGGAGCCAACCTGCACATCAGGAGCAGTTATGGGTTCAGTGTCTTGGTATTGAATGTTCCAATCCCTAGATGACTCTGTCATCCTGAGCCGTGCCATCTCTACTATAACGGATGGATTCCTTCAACAATAACCAAAAGGCACAAACCACAGTGAAGCTGACATGATGAGATGGCAGAGAGGTGAAGCCCCAAACCGCCACCACGTAATGATGCCTCTTACTTCTTCCTCCCCCTATTTCCGTTTACCTGCCGCGTTTACCTCTCCCTCTCCACCATGACTGTGATAAAACCCTGTAATGTGCTGAATGTGCCGCACACACACATTTCACATCTGCATCACATTCTGATGTGACAAGCATGGAGAAATAATTGATTACATTAATAGCTAATTGCTGGTTCATAATTGGATCTGACTCAATTAAAAAACCTCTGGGTGATAGTAATGAACCAGAGTGCATGCTGCACCATCCAGTCAGAAGGGGGGGGGGGGTGCATGATACACCTGCAATGCTAAATCATAAGCGCCTCACTAGATAGAAGCTGGCCTGGGAATGCTTTGTGCTGTTTTTGCAATTCCTCAATGCGGATTTATATCTTTTGCTTTGGGAAAGGTTGTAATATTTCACTAAGCGTGCAGTGGTGGGAGTGCACACGCAAGGGTGTGTGTGTGTGTGGGGGGGGTGCTGAAATACGGTATCAGCATATATTGTAATTTCATTTTGATAAGGCCATGCTTATAGCCTGGTATGGCTCATCTTTGAGTGGAGAGAGGCGGGTGTTATTTTACATATCCCCCCCCCCGACTCGGGGACACTGAAGCGCCATCATTAGCAGGGCGGCGCTAAAAGGGGGATAGGATCTGCAGATTGGGACAGGTGCTCGGCCAGAAGACGCACATCACAACACACAGCGGGACGGGGCGATAACACAAACTCTTTTTATAATGTTTATGTGCTGTGAGTGCTGCTGTTTGTGTGTGTAGCCTAGATTGTATATGCAGATGGATACGCTTTAACATTCTTACACAACTGCGTCATGATCTTCCTGTGTGTGTGTCTGTATCTTTGCATCTTCTATTGCATTTGCATCCTTCTGTGTGTTTTCGTGTATGTGTGTGTGTGTGCGCGCGCGTTGTGTTCCCTACCTCTGCCTGCACTGTCAGAATTTCCTCTGCGAGCTGTCTGATCGGGTCGGGCCTCGTCAGCCTGTCACAGAGGGCTGCCGTTTCATTAGGGCTGCCGCTCTCCGTCCGTCCGCCCCGCCGAGCACGAGAGCTCAAACACATGCGCAAATTAAATCGACATCCAAACTCACTCCCATATACAAAGCAATTTAAATGATATTCATTAGAGCGATGACAAGTCCTGATGAGCCTTTCAGTGCTGCAGAGAGGAAGAGAGAGAGAAAGAGAGGAAGAGAGAGCGAAAGAGAGAGAGAGAGAGAGACAGAGAGAGAGAGAGAGAGAGAGAGAGGGGATGGAGGACTCTTTTTCCTCCCGTCAGCTTTTTGTCAACTCTGTTTCACGGGCACTCAGGCGTGGCGCCCATCAAAGCACCTCCACTTAAATAAAAGAAGAGATAAAATAATAAATAATATCCACGTTGCAAAGGACTTCCTTCCTCCTCTCAGATGCGCTCACCTGTCCAGTCCACTTCCCTCCGTCTCTGGACTCAAACATCGATTTGTGAATCTGTTTGTCGATGGAATATCTTTGTGGTGGATTTGCGTCTTTTTTGCAGCTCTGACAGGCTAATGCTGTCGCTGCGCTGCTTCTCTACCTCCCTCTATTATTTCCTCTCACTTTTTCAGGTGCGAGCCAATTAATTGGGGCCTGTCCTCGCAGCCCCTAATTAACCCCTTCAGGACTGAAATTACGCTTAACGCCGGTGATTGAGGCCAAGCCTGAAATTACCCATCCTGCTCTGTGGTAATGACAAAATACATGTTCCCAGCTTGAAATGTGAGCGCAAGTGTGTGTGTGCGTGTGTATGCGTGCACATGTTTGTGTGGCGCTGGTTTTTCATATGTGGGTGTGATACCCCTTGATTACCACTATCCCTTTGTTAATGCTACACACATACAATACCTCCCCTCTCTCATTAGCATACGCATAAAACACACACACACACACTTAAATGCATCCACACACACACACTGTGGGTAGTATGCTATACATTGTGTGCAATATGTAATATGTTTCTACAGCCATTAGAGGCCTGCAGACCCCACTGAGGGCCTCTCTGCCTTTTGTTCTTGCAGAGGCCAGCCATACACACACACACACACACACCGGCTCTGATGTTGTAATCAATTTGTGCGACCAGACGTGGTCTGGACGTGTGTGTTAATTAACGTTCTTGTGGGAGGAAATAATTTAACCGCGATAATGAGCTTGAAGAGGAGCAGTGAGAGGGGTGTGATCTCTGGGATAGCAAGCAAACAGAGGAGCCAGCCCCCCCCAACACACACACACACACACATAGACACACGCACACCCCACCCTGTGCATTCAGACGGTCAGCAAGGACGTGAGAGGTGAGTTTTTGGAAATGGACGAAAATTAAAGCTGACAGTCAATTCTTTTTGTTGTTGCTCATCAAGCAGTGAAAAGGCCGGAGAAATGTGTTTTGAGCTAAAATATAAAAACTTTTTGATTTAAAGAGTTCTGCATTACAGACATGGCTGCTTTAAAAAAAAATCAACATTCTGATGGTGTGGTATGAATAAAGGGTTAAACTTGCTGCTTGGGTTGACGCCCCTCCTGCACATCAGAGGCCAACACACACAAAGGAAAGCACAGGTCGGTCAGACTGAAAGTGAGTTTGAAAAGAGATCTGTGTCACACATACTTTATTATTTCATGAAATTGTACCGATCACACTGGCAGCCCACAAAGATCCATCAGGTGGATCAGCAGCCATCTTTGCATTATGACAATCACATGTTTTAAACAGGATTTAGGATCTGCAGCTGTTTCACAAAGATCATCACTGTATATTCTATGCATCTACTAGTCATGCAAATTGCGCAACATCCTAAAAACTTAAATGTAATCTGTGTCAGACTTTACAATATCAGGTTTGATGCGTGTACCATCGTGCGATGAATGGTTGGTTGAATCGCAGCAGCGTGACGAGCAGGAAAAAACAAAGTGTGCAGACAGAAAAGAGGGGTCATCAACCTGTCATCCATCTTGACAGAGCAGTCAAATTGTGAGATTTGAGGCCAAAATTTCGGACTTTTGTCGCAGGCTGCCTTTGATCGCATGAATACCAAACTGGCTCTCTGTGTTCGTGTGCCGTACTGTAATCCAGGACCACCATTCTGGATTTACAACCTAGTACTTCATCGTCATACCATCATTACGTGTGCAAACCCGAGCACTAAGACAGCACTGTCCCGTTTTTTCCTACATTTTATTTTTGCCTCAGAAGTTGATTTGTCTTTTCTGTGAATACATTCCCAGATTAAAACTGTTCAATCCTCAAATCAAGCGTAGGGACCAAACGTGCCGACGCTCGCTCCCCTCTCCCCTCCCCCTGCCTTCCACAGTTCAGCTGCAGTGTGATCCGGTGATGACTGAACCTCCGATGAGATAATTTACTGAATGTAGCAAACAAGATCAAACCGGTGTGCTTTTATGGTTTTTCACCTCATGGCTAGCTACTAATAGAGTAATGATGAGGGCAATCAATAGCTCCTCATACCCTCTCATCCCACGATCAAATGATCTGCTAGAGCAGCATTTAGATGCGCATCTTCTGTATCAATCTGTACTGATGCATTTCCATTTCAATCTAATTTGTGCTAATTTGCTGATACAGCAGAAGGTGACTTTAAAACACAACAACCTGTGTTGTGCATATCCGTGTGTGTTTGTGTTATTAGCTTAGCTCTGCTGCGTCTATTACATGGAGGCACAGCTCATCCTATTGAGCCAGGTCACACATTTGACCTCATCATACAGCTTTGCTATCAGCGCCGTAGGCACAGCAAGGGCAGGTTGGGGTCCTCCACAACATCAACACACATATATATACACACACATACACACACACATACACGTGTTTTCACACAAAAGCTCATGCATGTAGGGGCAGATTTGAGCACTGCAGGGTTTGGTAAGTGCTACTGTGGGTCAGATATAATGACACTAAGCATTTTCCCTTATCACCAGGGTCAGCCTGTCTCACCTTTGACCTCTTGAAATACTTAGTCATCACAAGCCGGAAAGCAACCTTCCGGTCATTGGATTTTTCTCTTCGTGAAACAAAAATCGACTAATAAATAAATAAAACGAACAAGTGTTCTCTGGCACACAATGTGATTCTCTAGTCGAGTCTGAATCAAAACATCTTGAACCTCACAAGATGTTATTTTGCCTTTAAAGTTATAATTTCTTATGTAGAATACTGCACCCTGAGGATGCCCCCAGATACTCCTCCAAACACCATAAAGCCCGGTGAGATGCAGCACTTCCCCCCTCGTCTGCTTCAAACATAATACTTTGGCCATGTCAGGCAAAGCTTCAAAAACAATTTAAAATCAATTATGGACCAATGTTCAAAGGACACGTGCTGTGCGATCACAACCTCAGATGTTCCAAGAGAACTTTACCCTTTATGATTCTCATAAATACCACAGTGTTGCAGTATTTGTGAGGATCCTGGTCCAGCATGTTAGATCTTCTAGAGGTGTTTCTTTGGGGACTTGTTTGACTGACATGCATTCCGGCCTGTCAGAGTTCTGGTTGTTACGTGTTCTCGACATCCCCTATCAGGCAGTTAAAGGTCCACGCTTGAAATACTGACTGGTAAATGTCATCAACCACACCGTGTGTTTGTTTTCCTTCTGCAGTTACTGAGTATTACCAAGCAAGTGCAACAAGAATGTCTAGCCTCTAAAAATAGCAACAACTCTACAGCTGGTGGAATGACTTGTTGTTACGCTCAGTAAAAATGCTCTAAATAATCAAGTAATCATGAATGTACCTGAAGTTTGGCCTTTCATATTTAATTTAGCCTTAATTTAGAGTCCCACTGAGATTAACAACCTCTTTTTCAAGGCAGTCCTGGCCAATACGAGCCACAGAAACACAATTACCCAACACGACTCCGACCATAACAACAGAGAAACCATCAAACTGAATACCAATCAAGTAAAAATACAATAACCTAAAAAACAACTAAAGATTTTTATTTGCCATCTCTCTAAATAATAAGCACTAAGCAAATATGTACATCAAATTAAAGTCATCAATCACTTTTAATTGACCCGCATCCTTCCAAATAAGCTGAAAATATAAAATAAAAAATAAAAACTACAGCATATTGTCTACTTTTTATGTGATTTCATTTATTCCGCTGTATTTCTTAGAAAATATTTCAGAAATATTTTTAAGTTAAATCTACTACCTGTAGTTAAATCAAAGATAGCAATTCTCTCGACTAAACTGTCCGCCAGCGTGTAAATTAAGATTACGACCACTTGGGGCAGATAAAACATGGAAAGACTGCTTACATGAATTCATCTATGAGTTTGCTAATTCTCTCTCGTACTTAAACTTCTAAAACAAGATGTGCTTTTACTTTAATACAATTTTGAGTAGGTTTAGACACACACACACACACACACACACACGGCATGTACGTGAGCCTGCAAGCAACATCCAAAGCTTATCTGATGAGCAGCACAGCTAACCAAGCCAAGATCAACAAGGCTCGCACATTCTCTGTATTGTTCCTATAGGAGCTGGAACTGATAACATCTCGCAGGGGAGAATAGATTATATTTGGTAATGGATACGGAGTGAACTCACTTACCTGCAGCTCTTCCTCTCTCAGGAGAGCTCCACGCCTGATTGTGCCGCGTGTCCGCAGATGAGGGGGGCCACGTACAGTCTATGAATCATGCGCTTGGCCATCGTTTTCACATCTAAACATCTTGAAATCTGGCTTCGCTGTAATGATGTGCAGGCTTGTACTTTCATATGCTCGGGAATCTTTCACATAATATTTCTTGTTTCGCTTTTTTGTTATTTGGAAATCACCTGTCTAGAGATCTACGGTATGAAAAAAAGAAGGCAGAAAGAAGTTCACACACACACACACACAGACACACATGCATGTTTATGTGTGTGCACCTGGGACTAACATCTGTCCATAATTATTTATTAAACTGCCTTACGGAGACAAAGTCTGCATTTAAATCGTATGTGTGTTGTGTGGGTGGGTGTGTGGGTGTGTGTGTGTGTGAGAGAGAGAGAGAGAGAGAGAGAGAGAGAGAGAGAGAGAGAGAGAGAGAGAGAGAGAGAGAGAGAGAGAGCGAGAAAGGGAGAGAGAGAGAGAGAGAGAGAGAGAGAGAGAGAGAGAGAGAGAGAGAGAGAGAGCATTAAGGATAAAAACAGAAGTGATAAAAGTGTAATTGAATTCTTAATTTGCTCTTGAATTTATTTTATTAAACCTTGTTTTAATAAAGACGTGTGTGTGTGTGTGTGTGTGTGTGTGTGTGTGTGTGTGTGTGTGTGTGCGTGCGGTCTGATTTAATGGAGTGGATTTGATAAAGGCAGAGCCAGGATTTAATAAAAACAAGCTTGATTTGATGAACCTCTTTACCATCCATCACAACTCTGTCAGCCGTTTATCTAATATTGGGATCATTTTGTTGTATTCGGCGTGCGTGCTGGCCAAGATGTCAATCAGCGGCGTTATTCTGCTAATTGAATTAGCACACCTGCTGTAAATGCACTGATGCTGTTAGCGCGCCTGCTTATGGGGACACGGTGGCGGCGGCTAACAAGAGGGAACCAAGTCTTTGCTTTACTCTTGATAACTTTGCTTTTTTGTCATACACACTCTGTAACGCTTAACACACAGGTGTGGCTGAATGACACACACACAGAGTTGTAATAAATGAAACAGATTGGCCGTATCTTGTGATTGCAGTGATAGCAATGTTAGCTAAAATGGAGATGACGATACACACACACTATTTATTACACAACAGAGAGATTTACACACACTAATATAGCACTTTTAGTTACTGTATCACACACACACACACACACACACACACACACACTGGCACAGTCACTGAGCATGCGTGGTCTTTAAGTATATGTGTGTGTATGTGTGTGTGTCAGAGCATGCGGCTGGGCTTCTATTTGCGTCTGCGAAGTGTGTGAGCTGTGTTTGCAGCGTTTAGAGGAAATTACCCTGCCAGTGTTGCGGCGGCAGATAGCGGGTCGCCTCTCTGGGCTGCTCGGCATATTGATTTCTTGTTGTGAAGAGTGCTGTTCAAGCCCCATTTAAGATTTCCATCCTGCCTGCGGCCCCTGAACACACCACCCCGCTGTAAATTAGGGAAATTGCACATTCATCACGCGCGTTATTTTAAGATACTTTAGAGAGGAAAGGGGGGAGATCCATAACGCTGTGAGTAACCAACGCAACGCAACGTCAGGCTGACTGATTGTCTTTGTTAAGCCGGCGTGCGTTATCACGATATCATTTAAAAGTAAACGATACCTGGGTAGCCTGTACGAGAACCATTAGCTACCGTGGTTACAAGAGAAAAGGCCAGGAAAGCTATTTTTCAGTGAGGCCTTTGCTTATTTTGTGGCTTTTCCTTCAAAATGGCGCACCAAGATCTGAAGCAAGCCAGCCCCACTATAACCCGTAAACAAAGTCAATATTCGCCTTGTATCTGCCTTAAATGATTTTACTTCCACTATAACAACTGAATTCATCATTGAATACCATCAACATCAACTTTTAGTCCCAATAATGTCTTAATGTGACTGGAGTTCGGTGTGCAGGCTTCAGTGACGTCATCCTCCTCTATGTTCGTACTTCTTATGATGAAGATTCAGATGCTGCCAAACGCTGGTTTATTATCAGGCACTCACTCCACTTTGGTCCAGAATACAAGTCAGAACAGCAACGAACGCTCTCTGTATGAATCTCCTCCTTATTCTTCAGGCTTTGCTAGCTGAATACCTGGTAGATACCTGGATTAAAGAAACCATGGCGCCCCTATTGGCCTGGGGTGATATTACACTTTACTGAATACAGACAGAGCATCTGAGCTGAGCCTGACGTGAATTAATGTGATAAATGCATTCGTGTGGATTAGGAACTTTTGATTTAGCTTTATTTTTAAAGCTGCAGTCATTGATTATGATCAGAAGGGGCATTAATATGTTTTCTTTTACCTTGAGCGCTTTTTTCTTTTCAATCAACTTCTGTGTGAATCTGAATTTTTCTTTAGACAAGTGGGGTCAAGGAAATGTTCCAGAACATTGATCAAGACATGGCCTTGGTTGACATTTTGCTTAATTAAAAGAAATGTCTCAATTAAAAAAAAATGTATTTGTATTTGTGAACAATCACCACAATTAATTTACACAAAGAATTTGTTTTACAGGACTAATTTCACAGTAATGACATTAGCCCTGTATGAGATTTGAAATATATTACAGGTTTAATGTGAACATACTGTATATATGTGTGTGTGTGTGTGTGTGTGTGTGTGTGTGTGCGCGTGCGGGCGTGCATGTAAAAAAGGGAACATCAACCCTTGTAGGCATATATTTTTTAAATACTTCATTCAAACAGCAAGTACGTGTCATTATGCTCCCTTCCAGCTGTTTCTGTGACTTTGACATGTGGCTTTCCACCCTCCTGGCACAGTTCCCATAGTCTTATTAGGGAATCTAGCCCAAGAAGCCGCTCAGACTGAATTTACATATGCCATTTCAGTGATCTGAGGCATCCGCAGTTGTACAAATGAATTGCGCTCTCCAAAAGCAAGACATTAGCAAATGTGGGCTTTTAATAATGTTTCCAAGCCGAGATCTCCTGTGAATTAATGCCTGTGAGACTTTGTGACAGCGAATCAAAGAGCAAGCTTGTTATTTCCTTGATATTTTACATCCAAATAAGCTGAATTTGTGGTATAGTCCTGCCAATGCTAATGCTGTGCTCACTTCATAAACAGAAGAAGAAGCTGAGGAGGTGTTTGCATGCTTTAATCAGGTCAGGTCCAACATAAACAAACTGCAGCAGACTAGTTGCGAATTCACGCTCAGTTACCAGTTTAATAGGTACACTTGCACAAGTAATCAATACCACCGGGCTGCAGTAAATCCTCGCTTTGTGAGGTTTATAATGTGCCGCTTTTATTGATACTGCGTCATAAAGGTGTCGATTCAACTCTCTCGGTACCTTTGAGCCTGTACTTAGTGGTGGTGTAGTATTGACTGCAGTATACGGCACAAAGGTTCAGAACTACATTTAGCCGCACCCACCTAGTGTAGTTCCTTCAGCCACTGCCTTACTTGCCTTACCGAAACTTCATGTATATTCACAAAGTACAAACCTACTTTCCACAGGCAAATCCGTGATCTTAAATGCCTGCAATGCCACGGACCAGATTGTTTGTGGTTCCTGCAAAAAGAGGGAACGTTCCTGAAGTCCAAAAGGCAAAATCAGTGGTGTTCCCAATATCCTCTCCTGCTCACATAAACAGAGAGAAACATGGCCCTATAAAACACATGCTCAAGCCACGATACATAGAATATGGCCAGTGGGTTATCCAATATTGCCAAAATGAAGAACAAGCAGCAATATAAACACTTTCTTCAGCCTTTTCACCTTCTACAACAACGCATGAAGCTGTCATTCTTTGGGCTCCCTGTCAGTTGCCAGATGTGGTCTTCCCTGGATCAGTGCTGTTGATTGGTTTTATGTTCAGCGGTGTGTATTATAACCAATGACAATTATTCTTCTTCATGGGGAAATAAATACAGCAAGCGAGTATGCGTGTGTGTTTATGTGTGAGTGTGTGTGACAAATAGAGAGGCGCGGAGGAAGAACGAGCAAGATAGAGAAATGGAAACAGAAAAAGAAGTGCGAGACGGACAGAATGCTCTCCCTGTGTGTCTTTGTGCGAAGGAGTGCGCTCGCTTGTACTCTGGCTTTATTTGTGTTATGCAGTGTGATTCCTTTGTGCCGGGTAGATCTTCGGAGCTTGTATTCCCACCCCTCCCACGCCCCCCCTGCCTGCATTAGATAAAGCTATCTGGATCTGCAGCACACCTTCCTCAAACGCATAAAGGACTGGCTGTGTGAGCGGCTTACCATCGTGAAGGCGCTCGCTGTGTTCCTGAGGGATCCTGACGGTTGCATTGTGTGGGCTATAATGAGGGTGTGGTACATTGGCACAGAGCACCATCTTCAAAACCACTATTAAGATGTTAATGTTCACTGTTAATGTTCATAGCTGGCTAAGGACATAAGGCATTTCTTTTACTGTCAAAAGCCTCCCTGTTGTATGTTTACAATGAAAATAGACCAAAAGACATTCATCAGTATGGCTTTTTATAGGCGGACGGACGCTTAACTTGCGTCAAAGTGAAATAAGTCTTGTGCATGCAGGTGTTCTAAAGGATAAAGCATCAACATTTGTGTTGTTTACCTCACTATCATAAGTGTCTGGAGGCCAGATTTGATTCAACGTTTTACTTCACTGACTGTAACTAATGGGCTTTACCAGAGACACCGACTACACTGAGATACACAGTAAGAAATATATATGTAAATAAATGTCTGTGTGTGCATGTGTGTGTGTGTGTGTGTGTGTCGGTCGTGGCGGTTCCCATTGTCTCCCACATGCTAGTTTTGAACCTTAATAAGCCCTCGCCTCTGCTCGCCTCATGTGAAGGCAGGCGGAGAGAAAATGGTTTTCTTACACTTCAATTTCACGCATATTTTCTTTGAGGCTAATGAGAGCCTTAAATACGGTGCCAGACTTCAGGCTGCACCGCTGAAGGCTGACATTTTCACACACTGTGGCACCTTGTCACCACAGATGAAGTCCTTCTACCTGGCTGTTGAGATGTGTGTGTGTGTGTGTGTGTGTGTGTGCGTGTGCGTGTGTGTGAGTGTGTACGCGCCTTTGTGTGTGCGCGTACACGTGAAGAAGAGTTTTGAATACAGATCTGTAGAATTTTGTTTTTGTATGACATGCAGGTGTGTACTTGCCCATGCGTGTTTGTGTGGAATATTAAATAGCAGAACGGACACAGAAAAGAGCAATCAGCACTCAAGTCTCCTTGTGCAATCTTCAGTGGGTTTGTGTCTTGATGTTAGTGTATGTTCACTTTCCCACCAAGTACCACATGCGACTGTGTAGATCATATAGGTGATGATTCATGGAACATTTCCATTGTACACACACTCCTTTATCTGCACCGATTCTCCTGTAGATCTGCGTACTGAAAGCGTCTCTCTGAGACGTCTTCCTCCCCCTACTTCCAACTCTTCATTCTATTTTCTTCATATATAGCATAATGTTATGCGGTGTTTATCATCAAATTGATAGTGATACAATTCCTATTTAATCACAGCTTTGGACAGGGAAGAGTATGAATAAATAAACACTTGAAAGGACCTGTTCATCTTGTCAGCATTGTTGTCATCTCCCATGAAGCCTAAACAAATATGTCTGCCAAGTTTCTTACCTTGCAGAGAGTAGTCACAAAATGGACGTCTGAGGTAATTATAGAGCAGGAGATATGGAAGGGAAGATGTGTGTGTGTGTGTGTGTGTGTGTGTGTGTGTTTCTTTATACTTCGATATCCATTGTGAGAGAAAAAATGTGAGTAGGAGCTTAGCTGTGCTCTGGCTGTCTGATTATTGGGAGTAAATGGATGAAATATACTATATTAGGCTTTCGCTTGATGCTATGGATATATGGCAATCGGTCATGATTTGGCTGAAAGGTCACACCTGTAGAGAGGAATCTATATGTATGAAGACATCAGTATCTGATATTTGGAATTTTAGAACTGAAATATCTTAATTTATTAAGTCCCGGTGTAACATAGGTACATTTTTGTTAACAATCTTAACAATCTTAATGCCCGAATCCTCTGCATGACAAACAACTTTTTATTATTTCATGTTTCTTCATGGTAAACCCTTGCATTGCAGGCGTGGCGTTTTAAATCGTAGCATATGTCATCGTCTAAGGCGCTGGGACAAAAGAAGAGGCTACTGGGAAAGCCCCACAGTGATGGTGTCTGTTTGCATGTCTGAATGTGTGTATACGTGTTTGCGTGCGCAAGTGTGTGTGTGTGTGTTTGTCTCCCACACGGCCTCACTGCTGCCACTCACTGTAAACTAGTCTGCGGCTCGTCACAGACAGACGTTGACACACTCCTAGTCTAATGTGCTCATTAGGGACTGCACAGCACACACATAATTGATAGCCATGACACACACACACACACACACACACACACACATTATTGCAAAAAACAGGTTCCTTTTTTAATGCTGCAGTAGAAAACAAGGTTATATGAAGTCATATAATGGGTGTTCATTGTCAAGAACAACAACAACAGAAACGGAAATAAGGAAATGAAGAGACTGACGGCACAGAATGCATAACAGTATCTGTGCTGTTTACATGCTGATATTTTACACATAATGATTTTTTTTCATTTCTCTACACTGGCAGCTGTCAGTTACTTCAGCAAATTAACTGCCAAAAATGTAGCAGAACTTGTCACTCAAGAGGTTATCGTAACCATGGTTACCTTTTATATCCCCCCCCACTCCAAAAAAAAAGAAGATAAAGCTGCAGTGTGGTTTCGTGGGAGAGTAATTAGACAGAACAAAAAAAACAAAACACAAAAAATAGGACCATTCCAAAAAAAAAAAAAAAAGGCATTCAACGATATGAAACAACCAAGAGTGCTTATAAATAACAGATTACATGTGACATTTCTTCATAAAGTAACATCTTCTTTGTACAACCATTTTAATATCTTTTTTAGTGTTCATACAGCGGCACATGTAGAGTAGTGTCTGGTAAAAAGAGTCTTTAACCCTTTGAGCACGAGTTGGGAACCAAAAAGATTCACCTGTTGTCTTTTTTTTTGGCCTCCTCCCCTTTTTCAGCGTCGTTTGATTAAATAACACATTTATAAAACTACTGTGCAAAATGATTTTTATTCATGTCTTCATATAATGTGCACTAGCAGATAGTCATAATCCTTTTAAATTAAAAATATAGAAATGATGCATAATTTAGACAAGAATTAGTTAATATGTTTTATATACATATTTTACATAGACCTGAATTAATAATGGTCCCCGATCGACCAAAGTAAAAGACTAAAGATTTCTGTTTTTTCCCTTTCGTAATCACGGAGTCAGGATGGTTGCGTTGGGAATGCGAGCATTTTCCAAACGAAGATTTAGCCCATGATGAAAACCTTGCACTGAAGAGAGAATCGCCTTTTCCAAAATGCTTTCACGTGTGGGAAATACAAACAGCGTATCTGGGAAACAGACATCACATACAAAGTGCGCTTATTGTCCATCCAATTCTTTTTGTCAAATTCCAACCCGTCAATAGTGTTCAGATCTTAGGCGTAGAAGTGCTTCGACGTACTCAGAGGGTTAAATTTAAGATGCTGACACCAGCACAAAAATTAAAGGAGAAATAGGGAGAGTGAATAAAGAAAGAAACAAAACAATCATGGAAAGTGCACCAGATTTGGTTATAAAATGTTAAACTAAAGTTTCATTTAAGCATGCACCTTATCACAGCCCAGTGATGCCCAAATATAAAGGAACTTAATTCATTTACACAAGTTTCAAAATACACACCACTTCATTTTAGAATCTCTTTTTTATACCTTCATATACTGTTCATATCTTTTCAATGACGACAGCCCCCATCTGCACATTGTGGGAAAGTCCTTCTATTCCTGTCAAAGGAGAGCACGAAACACAAGAGAAACCAAGCATCTTGGGCTGAGGCGAGGCTACCTCACACAGGAATCCAAAGGAAAACAACTACAAAAGAAATAGAAAATAAAACCATGTGCCAGAACTCAAAGCAGTAGTTGTATGGCATCTTTGTGCAGTTCCATCACTGAAATGGTCCGTTCTTTTTCTTCTTTTTAATCTTTTTCTTTAAAGAAATGTCCATGGAAAGGCTAGAGAGACAGAGCGAGAAACAGCTGGACTTTACTAAAGAGTGCAGCGTCGTCCTCAGCCAGTGCTACTGTTTCTCTTGCTCGCACACGTACATGAGGTGGTCCTCGGGGGACTTCCCATGAGTTTTGCTCAAGTGAAGCTTGACCGCGTGCTTGCTCGCAAAAGTCCGATTGCAGAGCTTGCACTGGTATGTTGCTGGGCTGTCGTCGTCGTCAGGGGACGGTGAGGGCGAGTCAGTTAAGGGCAGAGAGGCGGGTAAGGAGGACGGCAGAGAGATGGGTAAGGAAGGTAGAGAGGAGGGAAGCGGGTGGCTGGACTGGTGGAGGTTGGAGAGCAGTTTTTCAGACAGTCCTTTGGCGTGCCGTTGCTGATGGTGATGCTGCGATATCTGACTAAGCAGCTGCTCCCCGGAGAGCTTGGCCAGGTCTCGCAGACGGAAGCCCAGGTGGGACTCCAAGTGGCTGACATAGGTGGACGGTGAGCGGATTTGTGAGGCGCAGTCGCTGCAGAAAAACACAGGGTGACCCGAATCCAAGTTCTTTAAGAACTTGGTGCCACCGGTTCTCCTTAGCTGGTACTTGACATTAGCCAACCAATGGGATATCGTAGTCATTGAGAGGCCAGTGAAGCGGGAGATGTGCATTCTCTCTTGCGGGCTCAGGTCCGACATCATATACTTGCCATCGCTTGTTTGTCTGAGGCTAGCAGCGAACTGGGCTTGGAGGATGAGGAGATGTTGAGGGTTCCAGTTAGACTGACGGCCTTTGCGTTTCTGGGCCGGCGAAATATCTTCCATCTCATCTTGCGTGGCACCTTCAATGTCAGAGCGCTCAGACAGGCTGGTGGGTGTGGAGGATTTAGAGACACCCTGGCTCTCTGTCAGGTTCCTCAGCATGTCAGAGATGTCTGACAGGGCATTTTCTCTCAGGGGTGAGGTGGACATAAAGGAGGCTACTGCTGCTGAGGCTTTGGTCATTGTGACTGTGGATGTGGGGGAAATTGAGGATGGGGTGGAGGTGGTGGAAGAGAGAGCTGTCGAACCCAAGGAACCACTACTGCCGTTTTTATCAACACTTTTGCCTTTGGTGAGGTCTATGGGTTGGTCGTTGTTGAGATGTTGCTGGTAGAAGTAGCGATCTAAGTGGTCGTTGCTTGGCTTTTTGGTCTGTGCTGGTGGGGTGGAAGCAGCCACGGCCGCCTTCTCTGCCAGACTGTTGCTCATCTTGAACAGCATGCTCATGGGGTCAAGGGAGGGCAGGGCAGGTTTAGAAGCTTTCCCTAGGTGGGCGTTCATTACAGACTGCAAAGCACTGAGAGGATTGACAAATGGCTGCTCTGGTGGTGGGTGGTCTGTGATGATGGCTGTGCTCCCAGACAGGGACACAGGTGGGGGGGATGTCACAGCAGTGGACTCCACTCCATTCTCCAAAGAATCCTTTATGGTTGTATCGCCATTTGATTCTCTGTGATTGGCTCGACTCACATCCCCTCCTCCGTTTTCACCTGTATTCTCGGGAGTTTTACAACCTCCTGCTCTACTTTCCTTGGGGGACTCCTCTCGGGCTGTGTCCCCTACCTCGCTGTTGCAGGGTGAAGGTGTTTTGCGCCTCCGAGGAGATGCCCTCACAGGTCTACATGGCTCTCTCATTTTCTCTTCTACTTTGGCCACTTTCTCTGTCACTTTCTTGACCAGCTCTTCCATAGCATGAAAGTTGTTTTTGGTCAAAGGCGAGGCCTGGCGACTGGGAGGAGACATTAGAGGGTGGCTTTTGCTAGTAGGAGACAGGATATCCCCTCCAGGAAACATGTATTTCAGCGCTGATGATTTCCCAGAGTTGCCTAGAGAGAGCTTCATAATGTTAGGGAGCTGGTAGGCAGCATGAATGCTGGGATATCCACCCCAGCTTGGAGCTCCATTCTGAGCTTTATTGATGGCTGATGTCACTGTATTCTCCAAGGACTTAAGGATGTCAAGTCCACCTTTAGGACTGTCATCCAAATCCTGCTCAGTCAGGTAAGTATATTTTGAAGAAATATCAAACTTCTCCTCTGCCTCATCCTCACCCCCCATCTTTTTCTCTTTGTTGACATTGTTACTATTGTTGGTGAGTGATTCCTTAGTGCATTCTTCTTCCTTCTCCTCTTTCTTTATCTCCATAGCCATGGTGATGGGGGAGATGCTGGTGGGGGGAGGTACGGGAGCAGGTGGAGGGGAGAATGTTGTAGCAGCCAGAGGAACCGACTGGAACTTTTCTTCAACTGACACATTCACGATGGGGGCAGGGGTAGAAGTCTCTATGATGGGTTTGCCTTTCTTAATGGCAGAATTGGTGACTTTAATAAAGTGTCCAGTCACCATCATATGAGCGGTCAGCTCTTGTAGTGTATCATGAGAGCTGCCACACTCCATGCACTTCAGAATCTGTGACTTCCTGGACTCAAACTGCCAGGCGTAGCTGGCACCATTCTGGTGTCCGTAGCGGTTGTTGGGTGTAATGTAAGGGTTGGTGGCCTTCTGCAGTATGTCATTAGAGTCAGTGAGTGGGGTGGGTTTAGGTGTGGTGCCCCCATTAGAGTCAGGAGAGCTAGGGATGTCCAGGTCTATGGGGGCCCTCTTTCTGGCAGAGGAGATAATCTTAGCTGCCACCGGTGTAACAGGCTCTTTCAGAGGCACTTTCTGGTAGTGTTTCGTCTTGATCATGTGAACACTCAGATCCTGGAGGGATTCAAAGGAGTGCCCACAGTACATGCACTTCAGAACTTTCTGTGCGTCCTCTTTCCCCTCCATCTCAAGCAGGGAACGCTTTCTGGGTTTTGACCACCGTTTAGTCCCCTGGCTATCAGTCTCATGATTATCATCACGGTAGTGGCCTGTCTCGTTCATGTGCACGGTGAGCTCCACAAGCGTGTCGTATGCCGCACTGCAGTCCTTGCAGCGGAATTTGCTGGCACCAGTGAATATGGAACCATACAGCTTTGAGCTCTGCCGGTACAGCTGGACAGTACTGAAGAGGTTGGGTTCTGTAGACGCTGTGGTTATGGCCACTGTGGGGTGGTGAACCATACCCAGCCGGTTGTGGTGGTTCTGTGAGGCTTGCTGGAGGGTTTTAGCCATAGCGGTCTGGTGCCAATCATAGCCTCCACTCCCACAGCTACTGCTGCTGCTGCTGCTACTGCTGCTGCTGTGGCTACGAGGAGGCTTCTCTGCAGGGGTCTGGCTCAGGTTCAGGTTAAGCGTGGACCAATAGGAATTGGTCAGGAAGGAAGTGTAAATGGCCTTCATCTTCTCCAGGCTGTCAGCCACTGATCCCGTCGTGGCTAATACGGACTCCTCTACACTGACTGGGGCAGCGGAGTTGGCAGCAGCCATCATGGCAGAGGAGGATGTCAGGGAGAGGGCATTGGTGCTGTCTTTAGAGAGGAGAACGTCATCTTCATTTTTCAGCGAGGAGATTTCAAAATCAGACATCCTGTCACTGGATTCACTCAGGTGAGACTCGCTGTCCAGCTCCTGGCTGGAAAAGTCGGCAGCATTTGGAGAGTCGTGGAAACCAGTAGATCCTGGTCTGTCTTTGAGAAGGAAGTCCTTTTCCTGACACAGGAATTTGGCAGAGGGCTCCTCTCCCTCCTGGGCTGAGTCGTCTCCATCCAAGTCCTCATCCAACAGGGCAGCTTCCTTCTCATCTTCAGGGACATATGCTGTTCAGACAAAAGAAAACAAAGAAGAGAGATGTGTTATTAGCTTACTGGCAGCTCAGCTAATGATGAAGTTTCTGAACTCTACGTTCACAAATGAGACAACTGATGGAGACACAAGATGCCGATGATCACCTGTCATTCCCAGAGAAACCACAAAGATCGTACAGTGACATTCACAGAATTTCATATTGCAAACTGTTGCATTGATTCCGTTTTACTTCCCCTTTTAGCACTGGCATTGTTTTCAAATTGGAATCATCTCACCCCCCCTTCCTCTCTCCACCCCCAGGTCTTTGTTCTGTACTGCAGGAAAACAGAGGCAGCCAGAGAGAAACGGAGGATGGAAAGAAAAAGATAGAGGGAGGGAGAGGGGGGAAAGATGTCTCTTCAAACAGAACTTGCCACCTTATTCTTCTCAAGGGGCAACAGCTTGAAATTAAAACTAAATTTGAAATTAATGAAGCACATTCTGGCGGTGGCATTCGTTTCTGAAGTAATAAATTACTTGTATCAACCTCGGAGACAGCGGTTCCTGTCTGTCAATTAATATGTCTTACGCTTCTTCT
>NW_027466849.1:2910000-2912500 GCF_046128005.1 Genypterus blacodes
ACAAAAGTGAGAATGCTGTGTGCCAGTTAATTATCAAGTAGTAGTATTTCCGGCTCCGTCTAAAGCTTGGCATCCTAAACACATGAGAGAGGCGAATATTTTACACTGACACACACAGCGCGCGCGCACACACACACACACACACACACACACAAACACTTCTATACGCACAGTTTGTTGCGCCTTCATGTGACCCCTCTCACTCACACACACTGCACAGATCTGACTGTAGAGCTGCTGGTTAATTATGTACATGTAAGTAAAAAACACCGTAAAAAGACAATAGGTGCAGCGGTTCACATTATACTCAACTTTAATTGGGATACGTTTGTAATATGGACATGCATTGGTGTTAGTGCTTAGCATTTTGTTAAGCTAATCAAATGAAATTCCTATTTAGCTGAATTGAAAGTGAATGGAAAGAACATTTAAATTCATTATATCACTTAGAACAAGCAGCACCGCTGAAGAAGTCGATCTTAGATGGGATCTTAGTTCTGATCTTGGACGGCTGTTAGACGTGATAGGTCACTACTTGGGGAAGTCTGTATATGTATACAGACATGACAAATGTGCAGCTCCAAATTTCGAAATGGTAGCAAAGTGGAGGCGATTGCAGTTTTGTTTTTTGTTGCACTGATGGAATCGGTGCCTTGGAAATGTAGAAACCCTCACTCTCTTCAAACTGTCTGTTCTGATTACACGTGTAAAGTAACACGTCAACGACGACGATTTTAGCATCTGCGTTTTTTGTTTAAGTTGTACGCATACAAACACAAACACAAACACAACTACACATACACATACACATACACGCATACACACACACACACACACACACGGACGACAGGCTACAATTTCTGGCCCAAACATTATCAAAGAGAAGCTGTGAATCAGTAAATGATCCTCTGCTCCTCCTTTGTTATTCAGATCGCTTGCACTTGAAGCAGTCACACTCTCAAAGCCCACAGGGCAACCCAGGGTCACAAGCGCTCGTCCCAGGGGATGCGTGCGTGAGCGCGCGCGCACGTGTGTGTGTGTACAGAGAGGAAACCAGCGGGGTGTGCAGAGTTAGCCAAGCAGGGTTGAGCAAGATTCATCATTTCCACCGTCTCCCATTTGTTTCTCCTCTCTGAACTCCCTCCATACTCACTCTGTCCTCACGTCCCTCTCTCTTTCCCTCCATCTTTCTCTGCTTCTTGTTTTCCCCGCTCACACTCAGATTCACAGATCTGACTCACACACACACACCTTCATTGCATACACACATTGGTCACACATATGGAACAATAACACAATAGATGAAATACCAGAAAGCACAACACAGGGAGTGGATTTTGTTTAAAAACAATGATTTACACACACACACACACACGCACACACACACACGCATACAGACTCTGCAAAGGAAATTGCATCTGTTTGGCAGCAATAATTACGCTGTGATGTCGCTGCATTTGCAATTTACTAAAATAGAGATGAGACATGGTTATGCTCTCTATTCCCACACACACACACACACACACAGACACACACACACACACACACACACACACACATACACACACATGCCAATTGCAGTGCAGTCTGGTTAGTTGCCGGGTATCTATTACCTGCCAGTCTGCTCTGATCTCTTTGGACAGCTCTGATCAAAAGATGTCATCCGACCTACTCAACTGGGCTCGCTTGGGGAAGTTAGCGAGCGGGCGGAGGGGGGGACTCGTGCTCATGTGTGTGTTTGTGTGTATGCGTGTGTGTTTTGGAGTAAATCACACAGTGGTCTTGGGTGTAAATAAAATGACAGGATCACTTTAAGGTCCTGTCAAGTAGGCAGGAGGCGATTATGATAACGCCCGCTCTGTTCCAACGCAAACGGACACAGTTAAATTCGCTGGCCAGAGCATAATATACACGATATAGCTCTTTTTCCTCTCCCCGTCTCTCCTCCACCTCCCCGCCTCTCGCTCTCTCTCTCTCTCTGTCTCACCTTCTTGCTTTTCTGCCCCTTTTTTTCATGCGGCCAGGCGTCACACTGAGGTCCATCTGCTCGGAGCAGAAAGGAGGAGCGGACGATGATCAGATAGACAAATTCCATCTTTTAAATGTATTGAAAAACAAGAGCACACATACATCCTCACACACACACACACGGCACACGATTGCATGCTACTGCAGAAATACGAGAATCCTCCGCCTGCCCAAAAAAAATGAATGCGTAAAACTTAAACAAAGAACGCAGATGCAAAAAGAGCGTTGGCGAGCAATAAAAGGTGTGAAATGTGAGGGGTTTTAGAGGAAAGACAAACGGCGGGCAATAAAGCTGGAGAACAGCACTGCTCCCAGGCAATTTAGACTGCAAAACACAAACCATTAAGTTTGTGCATTATCTTTTAATTTAATCTTGAATGATTTATAATCCATCAGGCAAGGCTTCAACCATATCCAATTATTTTCTGCTGGTTGATTGACAACAAAGGTGATTTATTAAGCTAATAAAAAC
>NW_027466849.1:2915000-2935000 GCF_046128005.1 Genypterus blacodes
CACACACACACGCACACACGCAGACACTGTCAGCGAGATATGTGTTTGCATGTGTGCGGTGTGTGTTTTTCTGCGTGCAGGTCTGCATTTGTATCTGGCTTGTGGAATCCATAAACACAGAGTCTTGTCAGGACTGTGTCTAACACTGTTTCCTCTTTGACAGGAAAAGATGAGCTCTCTCTCACACACACACCGACACACACACAAACACACACACACACTCTTACCGTTACTCTCTCTCTCTCTTTACCAGAGTTGGGAAATTAAAGCCAATAACTTCACTCCTGTCACGGCAAGCTATCCATTTGTGACCTGATTTGTTTAGGGAATGTGCGTTCAACACGTGTGTCTGCTTATAATTACAGACGAGCGAATCGTGCAGCAACATAGCTTTCCTCACAAAGCCGCCATTCAAATGCCACACTTTAATTCAAACCTAAAAATATCCCCAAGTGCACGCCAGTGATGGAGCTTTTTCCAAACGCGATCACAGTGAGAGGAAAGTCACACACAGACAACCACGTTTGCATCCAACAAAAGTTTTCCAGTGATTGAAATGGTTTATAGTTCAGTTTAAAGATGTGTTTAATTAGTTTTAATCAGATTGAAATTTTGGGGGGAAACCAGGATTCATCTCCTTTAAAATGCGCATTGCTTTACATCTGATCTGTCCTGAAATTGATGCTTTAAGCACGACTGAATGGCTGGAATCTCACAGTTATTGCTTGTTAATTTCAAAGTACAGATATTTACATTCAAGCTAAAGCCTTAACATCCTCCAGCTCACGGTGAGTTTTAGATTGAGGATCAGTTTCACATTGGCTCCACATCTTTCCCTGATGCAAATCGATGTGAATGAAATCAGAATCAGGAAAATTTTTCAGAGAGTTTTTTTTTTAGAACTGGATATTCAATCGCAAAACACACCCGATTCATATTTCATACATAAGTAATAAGTACATTGTCAGAGCAGAAGAAGAAGAAAAAAAAGGAAAGATTGACTTAAAGGAAAATATTATAGATTCCACTCTGCATTGATCGATGTGGTACCGTAAAGTTGGCCTCTATGGGGAGGCTGTTTAACGCTCAAGCTTACAATGCTCAATGAATCAATAGCTACATGTTAACCAATCAAGTGTCTATTGACTGGGTAATAAGTGCTAATGAAAGGCGCGCACGCACACACACACACACACACGCAGTTTCTGTTGTGCTCAAACAGTCGATCGTTGTGTTCCTTCATTTACTTCAATCAAAATATAGGCTTTCATTTCTCCGTCGCTGGCTCAGCTGATGTTTGCAAGGCAGAGTGTGTGTGTGTGTGAGAGAGAGAGCGAAGGAGAGAGAGAGAGAGAGAGAGAGAGAGAGAGAGAGAGAGAGAGAGAGAGAGAGAGAGAGAGAGAGAGAGACAGAGAGAGAGAGAGAGAGAGGATGGGGAATATATATAGAGAGAGTTCAGTGAAACTGGATATAACCTAAGGCAAGGCTTCAGGCTAAATCATTCCTGGAAGAGCAGCAGAAAAGGTAGAAAGCAGAATGTTAACAGGTTGACTGATGCTGTCTGCTGCTTCTCTCTCTCTCTCTCGCTCTCTCTCCTCCTTTCCATTTCTGAGTAAGTATCTGTCAATTTCTTCTCACATGTATTTTAACTCTTCCTACGCGTCCCCTCGCCCTATGCAGTGCCTTCAAGAAGTACACATATACAATCAAGGATGTATGAGCAGCTATTTAACCCAACCATCAGAGGTACAATGTGCCCACAGAGAAAGAACAGTAAGTTGTAAACAATACTAAGACAATTGAGTTTTTAAAAGCAACAAAAACGATCAAAACAAATTAAACACCGTCCTGATGTCAAGGTGTCGGCAGAGCGATCATCAATGACACGACAGGAGCTGCCGACGTGTAAGTGTGAGAGTGAAGAGATGGAGGCAACGCCAGGGGAGAGAAAGAATGAAATCACAGATAATAAATCAAAACTTGTAAACTTAGTAACATAATCTCCATTCCACTCCTGTACTTTTCTTCTACATCATCTTTCCTCTGCGTTTGGTTCAAACTGACACAAATATTGTTTTTGAGAGGAACACTCCTGTAGTTAGTGCTGATTCAGCCTGTAGGTGATTTATGCAGCAAACATGACAAACAGTTTGATGAAGATGTGATCTCTGGGAAAATGACAACTGAGTTTGAGAGAAGAAAATGAATCCCCTCCTCCTGTCTGTCCCCTGTAACTTTCCCAGGCTGTTGTTATGTCTCGAAAGCACGGCCCGCGTTACGTGTACAAAATGTTCGGTTCCACTGGTGTGCAAGCGCTGTGTAAACTCCAGATAATAAATGGTGCTGAGAAAATGAGGGACGTCAAAACACACAGAGAGGGGGACTCGGCTCGGAAGATCAAAGATGTGATGTGGGGGGAGAGAAGACGAGAGATCACGTCTGATATCGCAACCACTGACAAAATTTTTTTAAGGTAAGAGTTCAAGACAAGCACACAAGCAGACACACACACACACACACTTGATCTACAGATCGCCACAGAGATCCTGTTTTTGGAACAAAGTGAATTTAACCATGGTAAGTTCCATTTCTCCCAACATAGATGAACTTTTATCTGTCGTTTCTCACTGTGTCACTTCCTTCACTCTCATTGAGCAATCTCCATTTATCTACCTTGTCTGAAGACCTGAATTTCATGAAACCGTTTAGAGAAATACCATATGTGCTTAGTTTGAAAGTAGGCAAGAAAAGGGTTAAAGGCCCAAAGAAACATTACATAAGCTTTTAAACCGTTTTGATTGTTAAGGTCGCCTGAATTCTGAACACAAAGCTGTCCAAGTTGATGGTCACGGTGCTTTCCGGTCTAACTGACAGCAGCTACAGATACGACCAACGAGGAGTCACACATGACGACGTTCCTAATGTTTATCTTACACTGTAGCCTGAGCCAACTCAATCACCCACACATACAGTACACACACATATTTCAAAATATCTCTCTATTAGGGGCGTGCTGGAGCCTGTATTAAAATGTAGAACTGTTTGGAGTCCAGGTAGTGAAAATCTCTGAGAGGCAGAAAGTTAAAAAGTCAAAAAGACATCTTGCAAGGCTCATGATGAGGGGATTCAGGATCTTTTAGGTGATCCTTTCATCGACCTGTGATAACCTCTCTCCAGCTGTAATTGGTTCAAATATCAGAGGCCTGGTTGCACTGCCAGTCGGGGACGTCTGACGTTGCGTTTTGTCCGTGCTTTTATTGAGACTCTTGATGTTTGCCATGAGGCTTTAAAGCACGGATGCCACAACTCCCTTCAAGGTTCAAATCTGCCCTCAGATCTGTGTCGTCTCTCCCATCTGTCTCCCTCTTGGTAAAATAGTCCAAAATGCTGAAATGCTAAAAACAACAACAACCAGTCTTTGAAAAATTAACGTTGTAAAGCAGGTGCTTATCGCTCAGCCTAGTGTCTGCTGTGTAAGTGTTACCGAGGTGACGGATGAATCCACACCAGTTTGAAGAGCTCCCTCATTCTCCCTGCCAAACCTTTTTTTAAAATGCTTTTTCCAGCCCATCTCCTCCTAATTAATTAGAGCAGTGCCACTGACTAACAGGAAAGCCTGTTTTATCAGCACTCACTCATTCCACTCCACCTCCCTGTGTGTGAGTGTGAGAGCAGGCAGGAGGAGGAGGTGAAGAAGCAAGTCCAGGATATTGAAATGGCAGAATTTGCTGCTTACGCGCACTAAAATTGGGGGGTCAAAGTGGGTAAATTAACCACAAATGACAGTTTGTTCAAATTCAGCTCAGACGTCGGACGTGAAAGCTGCCTGATGTGATCTATCGTGCAAATTCGCTTCTTTATTCTGCACCAAAATGTTTCTGCTTAGGCACGAGCCTTTTTAACAGCAGGTTGGCAGCCACGATGCAGCGAGTGTCGCTCTTCTTCTCGCCGTTTATATTTTCCCTCCCTACCTCGTCCTCCTCCTCCTCTCTTTGCCGGGCAAACCCAGGACCAAGTGCCAGCAAGGGTCATATCTTTTTAATTATCTTTCCCGTCTTTGATTAATTATTCGGCGTGACAACGGCGTTGGTAATGCTTTTCACCTGCCGCCACTGACTGACGGCCCCTCTGTCGAACTCAAAAGCAAACAGCTGCTGCCATGATCGCCTAGCAACCGCCCGGTGATGGATGAGCACAAGAGATGGATGGCCACAATAAATCACCGCGTCTGCCTTGGCGCTATAGAAACCCAGGAAGGGTAAGGAGATGGAGGAGCGACGGAGGAATGGGGAAGGAGGGCGGGCATAAAAAAGCCCCACAAATATATAACTGTTGTTCTCTCCTTCTTTCATTCGCTGCACTTTTATTCAATATACAGACATGCCTAAGTGTAGATTACAGTTCCAACTCAAAAACACTGATACCAAACAGCAAAGTTTGTTCACTTCCTATTTACAGAAAATGCTCAAAACATCGCTACGATCCACTTTTAAGGGGTATCAACAATTTTGTCCAGACCCTTTCATTTGAATTTTTTTTTCAAATACTTAATTACTTTGCACTAAATTGCAAAGTGTCCGTTCTGCTAAATATGGACTAAAGAATGGTGGAGGCTGATTACTTTTGTCAAACTCAACTTAATCAGAGAAAATTGAAGGTTAATTTTTGTTTTTATTGGAACACTTTCAGCCACTTCTCTAGCAGCCGCGTCATGTAGACCAGCTCAAAACAATTGATATTTCCCAAAAGAGCTCAGATGAGAACGAAACACAAAATCATAGAAAATGGGAGCGTGGAGCGGCGTTTGTACGCATGACTACCATAGGTGCATACAAATCATACGCATTATACTCATTTCTGATTGGGTGGCTGCCGTCCTTCTAAAACCACACATTAGGCCGCAAACATAACGGCAATAAGAGCAGGTAACCATGGCAACAACACTGACGCCTTACGTTATGCTACCGGTTGGGTCAGTAGTGGCAGGGTTAAACTGAGCGTAAAGAAATTAGGAACCTTTACTCGTGAATTGCCACATACTTACGTACACTTACGAGAAAAACAAGTCACCACTGTGTCCCATAAAAACAAAGTCATCATCAGAATTGTGACTCACGTCCTGCATTCAAAAGAAGGGATTTTCTGTGGAAATGATCACAGTGCGCCAATGCATGCACAATTAATTACAAACCACACAATGAGGAAACTGTGAGAGGAAACTGGGTTCACGTACGAAGAGTGTTGCGCTCTCATTGGCCGCTGCTCGTTGGCCGCCGTGCATCTGGAATCTCAAACAGCTCAAGATACAAAGCCTGCCACGCATGTCTCAGTGCTGATGAGCTTTCCGAAGCGGTTCATGGATGTCGCTCTTGTTCGCAAATCCCCAAATTTTAATTTGCCAAAATAAAAAAACGGTTTTACCTTAAAAAAGCAAAGCGAAATGCTTCAATATGAGCATATAGAAAGATACAGATATTACACACATTACTTCTATCTTACAGTCTCATGTTTCTCCTTTGCCTCTGTCAAATCTATAGATAAAATGTGTGAAACAACCACACATTTAAACCTCATAAACACTTCTGAGCCGATTGTGATAGCTGCAGATACCAGCACAGATGTTTCTGTGGCGATGAGTGTATTTTTGGAAGCACGACGAGAGAGAAGAGATGCATCTGTTATCGCCCGTTGTCCGTGCCAACATGTGACCTTAACGGACCCTCGCCCATGTAGAACACACACACACACACACACACACACACACACACACAGACACACGCTGACAGCTTTGGTCATTTCTCCTTCACATCTCACTGTTGTTCTTCTTTCCTTCCCTTCTTTGAGACCCCCGTCTGTGATTGTCCCCTCCGCACACACATATACACACACCTGCTGTTTCCGCACAAACACACACACATACACACTCGTAGCTGAAGCTCAGGTTACAGCTCTGTAGCGATCCAGTCTAAATAATATAGCAGTGATGAATGGCAGGGCCAGATTCATATCCATCAACGGGCTCTTTTTTAAGGAGCATCCATCTTCTATAAGGCCTCCCTTTGAATCGGCAGAGAGAGAGAAAGAGAGAGAGAGAGAGACTACACCGGCATTACCCACGAGAGGGACATGCACACAGCTCTGAGAGTGTGTGTGAGTGTGCGTGTGAGGGAGATAAGACATCATGACTGATACATGCCTGCACGCAAAACACCCAAGACACAGAGGCGAGAGAAAGAGAAAGAGAGAGAGAAACACACACACACACACACACACACACACACACACACACACACACACAGACTGCTGAACTGCGGACACAAAAACACAAATGCACACTTATGCATGCATGAAGGAGATTAATGCCTTTACAATACCAGGGTGTGATTTACAATCTGTGTGCATTTATGATGTGAGATGTGAGTAATTGTGTGTAAAATAAGATATAAAGTTGCTGTGCATATATCAATATTGCAGTGACAAAGGCAGGCGTGCGCACACACACACACACACACACACACACACACACACACACACACTCTCTGCATCACCCATAGGGGTTATGGAAAGTGGGAACAGGCCAAAACATGAGTGAGACTTGTCCAGCCGATTTCTTTCTCTCTTCTCCCAACTTCTCACACACTCACTCATTTAACTCCCATAATCCCCCCCCCCCTCTCTCTCCCCCTACCCTCTGTCACACTTCCCCCCTCTCTGGAGGAGGTGGACCTGTACGGCAAGAAGAAAGCAAGCCTGCCCTGCACACACATTCATGCTTGTATACACACACACGAGCGCGCACACACACATAGACTCAAGCACCCACACGCACACACATGTTGGGCCCTGGCAAAGCCCCGTTTGATAAATGACACGTGTCATTGTGTCAGGAGAGAAGGGTGGGTCTGTGATGTATGGTGCGGACGATGAGAGGGGGAAATCGACTGTTTGGCAGCGAGACGGCGGTCGTCTACTCGCTACTCTCTTCCTCTGGTTTCTGGAAACCTCCTAAAGCATGCATCAAACACACACACACACATACACACACACTCAGCACACACACCACATCAGTGCAGAGCCTAATATGCGAACGCACGCAAAGACACATTGAAACGGACAGCGGATATTCAGTCTGCGATGAAAAGTTTGCCCCTCTTTTGGTTTTCAGCGTTGCCCTCTCTGCTTTCTCTCTTAGCTTTCTCTCCCCCAGCAGCTCGCTCGCTTCCCTGGCTGAGTTACAGAGAGGAAGAGATCATCAAGGAAAAAGAGAAGGAGAAGAAAGGCGGAGGGAAGCCACTGCCGAATATGGGCGGGGGGGCAACAATATCAATCACAGTCCTGTTTGGCAACAGAGATACTAGTATTTCAAATAAAACAGCCGAACCGAGACAAATAGAGCGAATGTGGGGCTGTAACCTGAGACCCCCCCAAACCCCTCCACGGCTGAAAGTTGCACTTCTCATAAAGTGGAGAAACAGAATGAGAAAAAGAGAGAGAGAGAAGGATAGGGAGAGGGAGAGAAAGGAGAGAGACAGAAAGAGAGAGAGAGAGAAAGGGGAGAGAGAGAGAGACAGAGAGAGAGAGAGAGGAAGGCTTTGTCTTTTAATTTTTTCTTCTCTCCCTTGCCCAACCATCTTTCTTTTGCCTCTTTTCTCTCTTTGTCGCGAGCAGGCGAGGTGGCTGACATCTGCAGAGTGCATTTAAAGAGGAAAAAAAATGTGTCAGAGAAGTGCGATGCACTCTTTCGCACGCATGCTCACTCACACACACACACACACACACACACACTGGGAGGCCCCACTTGCTCGGTTTCATTAGCTCACTGGCAGGGTGGCACTTCTCAAGCTCATTACTGAGGAAGGATTTATGGCGCAGCAGCCAGTGGCGGAGAAAAGGCATCTGTCAATAATTGCAGGGAGCAGCAACTCCCATCTCCACCAGCTTTGAAATCTCATTAGGTATGCAGTTATCAGGCATAAAGATCAAAAACATTACTCAGCTCCGACAGAAACCAACCAAGAAACATTAATTAGCAACAGGCCCTCACAGTATAAAATAAAACAGCCTTCTTCCCCACTTCTCTCATCTCTCTCTCACGCAGCTCTCTCTCTGTTGCCCTGCCTGCTCTCTCTCTTTCTCTCTCTATCTCTCTACCTCTCACCTGCCTGCCTTCCCCTCTAACACTTGCGCGCTCAAATAATAGACAAAAACACACAACCGGAGCATTATGGTTTACACGCACTTTCCTACCACACCCTTGTAAGACAAAACCATATCAAACCATGCATTTCCTCGCCGCCTCATAAACTACATACTGCACGCGCACACACACGTGCGCACATGCACACACACATAGCTGTGGTGTTGCACAGGGTGAGGATAATTCCCAGCATCTGAAACTGATCAGAACATGAAACAAGGAGGAGGAAAAAGAGGGCGAAAGGCATGTAGGACTGTCTTTTGGCAGTAACTGAGTGGCCATTCAGCCTTGTCTGTGTATGTGTGCGTGTGTGGGTGTGTGGGTGTGTGGGTGTGTGTGTGTATACACAAACACACATGTGTGTGTGAGGCAAGGAACGAAGAGGAAGGCGCTGTCAGCTTGAGAAGGATGTCAGCTCGGGCTGGCCCTGATTACCAGGGCCTCAGACGAGTCCTCACTGGCTCCCCTGCCTTTCATCACAGCCACCGTCTCACACACACACACACACGCACACACACACACACACACAAGCACACACACACACACACACACACACGCACGCACGCACACGTGACTGATGGCTGCCAGTCTCGCCTAGGCTAAGCCATCGCCTCCGTGGGAAAGGGAAACACGGAACTCTGATTATGTGCGCACACGCGCGCACACACGCACACACACACACACACACACACACACACACACACACACACACACACACTTTGTAGACATAAAGGCAACCCCCACTGAGGGTAAGAAGAAACCCAGACCTGGAGCCAAGCCCAGATGACACTCAAAAGCTCTCTCCCTCTAACAGACCCATACACACACACACATGCACACACCTTGTCTTGACACTGTCTCGTCCTCCCACTGGCCCTGTAGTTCCTTACACTCCATGAGTCCCTCCTACACACATACACAGACACACACACTACCCCCTCTCTGCTGAACATGACAGGAAGTATAAAGGGCCGTGCATGCTCAGCTACAGCGGGAAGCACAAATAGAAGCTACTTTAACTTTGTCTCTCTCAACTTTTCGAATTGATTTCCAATCCAAACTAAAAAGGCTCTATATGATGTGATACATAATTTACTAACCACTTATTGATGATGAGGGTGACGATGATGATGATCTGTGCAACCTTTGGCTCGTCAGAGAGACACACAGACCACCCCCGCTGCAGGCCCGGTCTATAGGCACGGCCATAAATACAACATATATATCTGCCTCTTGTCAGCACAGGAAGTGTGTATGTGTCCGTGTGTGTGTGTTTACGTGTGCAAGTGCAGGGATCTCTGTCCAGACGAGCCATTTCCTGTTTCGCCCCTTTTCCCAGGGTGCCTCAGTGTGAGCCCGTTGGCCAATCAGACCTCACAGCGAGGAGCCACTGGCTGCTGAAGATCGACTTTAGTGTTTACAGGTATGATGATGTCAGAACTGCAGCTCGTCAATATAAAACAATAAAATACTACAGGGGAAATATATGACTCATGACTCTGTACTCTAAATACTGAGACAATTCAATGAGTTACCATTATCATATGTATTTTATATTACTGTTTTATTTAATTTTATATTGTGGCATTTATCTTAATTATCACTTAGTCATAATAATAATGTCTAAAATAATAATTATAGTTGCAATAATAGTGGTTGGTGATTACGTTTATTATTTTTGAAGATGGCTTAATAGCATCTGAGAGTCACCAACGTTATTTACTGAATTTTCCTTCTCTTTAAGTATATTTGTAATGTGGTTTGCGTTGCCATGGTTTTACTGTACGGGACTGTCTCCCTGCCCTGGCACTTTACAGGCATCAAGCATCAAGCAACAAGCATCGCTCTCTCCTCACAAAATAATCTTTGGGGGGGGGGGGGGGGGGGAGCAGGAGAAGGTGGAGGAGAGGAGGAGAAGAATTGGGGGAGTAAAGGAGGAGGGGGGAGGAGAAAAAAATGAGGGAAGGATGCAGCCTTGTGAGCCAATTTAAGAAATAACTGCTGATGCATCAGCTATTGACTGTTTGAGCGCTCGTGATAACGCTCAAGGCGAAACTGGGAGCAAAATGACAGCATCAACTGCCTGCAATAAAGTGCAGCGCACCAGACCAAGGGAGCTCTAATTGACAGCTGTCAACCTAATGGGAGCCATGACGGAAGATTTGGGGAGAGGGGGGGAAGAGAAGCGCTGTTTATAAACCATCAGCCACTTATCCTCAAGGAAGGGAAAGGGGGAGGAAGAGATGAGCGAGCTGTGGCTCCCTCCCTCCCTCCTCCTCCCATTTCCTCTGTCTCGCTCCCTATGATTGTCGTTTGTCTACTTGCTTGCTTTTTCATTCTCTCCTGCTTTCTCTTCCCCGCGCACATAATCTTCTTCACAATCTCATTCCCTTTCTGTCTTTGCCTATGATAGAATATTCAACTATTCAACTGTTCATTCACTTTATATCTCTCTCTTTTTGTCTCTCTCGCACTCTTTTTGCAGCGGTTCATTGTGGGCAGGAAAGCAGAGGAAGGCCATAACTAATCACAGTGCCAGTTGGCTGCCTGGGAAAGACTAACTCCGCACAAAGTAATGCAGGGAGCGTGACTGGGGACTAGGGACTTGGGACTGGGACATGACGGCACAGGGGAAGGGACCGGGACCCTGAGAAGTACAGAAGAGGGACCGGGACAGACGCCGAGGCCGATTTCAAGCACGATTTTTCCAGACACGAAGCCATTAGCTGTGGGTTTTAGTACATTTTGTGAAGTGTGAAAGCTGCAGTCCAGCCTTGGGCGCAGATCAGAAAAGAGGACTCAGGTGAATGGAGCTCTGACGGTGCCCACCAGATGGGAAAGCCATTCGTATTATTACATACAGCATGAATTGTGGCAGCACGAACTTAAGTGCTGTTGGCCTGCAGGTGAGACGGAATGTCTCCTATGAGCAAAGAGTTGGAGTGCACGCAGCATTAAATATGACGAAAGCACAATCCAATATTGCCTGTGTTTGGGAAGATGACAGCGGCAGCGGTGTGATCGATCCACAGCTGAGGAAGATGTTTGGTGTGGGAAAACAGACGACTCCCTCTCTGAAACAAACAAACCCACCATCCGGGGTCAAGACTTAAGAATTTGGAAATTGTGGAAACACCCCAAGGCGCTGACGTATGATGTAAGAGACTGGGACGCGCACGTCAGTGTATTAAAATGTCTCTTTTAAATATCAGCACATATGAATCATGGCAAAATATTACAGCTCTTCAAATAAAAAATAAATGACTTAATTTAGAGATTTTATCTTTTTATCTTATTTTGAAGTTATCCCCTCTACCTGAGGAGATCAAGGTGATGTATCTGCACTGATTGGATCAGGTGAGCAGGTGTGAAGGAAAACCAGGACCTAAAAGCTCAGTTTGAATCCCACTACAGAGACAGTGTGTCCTTGCTCGATCATACTGCGTCATATTTGCCTTTCTCCATATAGGATTTGCCCGGGACACATGGACAGTGTAACCTTAAAGTGTGTGTGTGTGTGTGTGTGTGTGTGTGTGTGTGTGTGTGTGTGTGTGTGTGTGTGTGTGTGTGTGTGTGTGTGTGTGTGCGTGCGTGCGTGCATGTGTGTGTATGTGTGTATGTCTCTCACACTGCTTTCTCTTGCTTCCTGACTCACTATAAAATCATAATTACACCTATGGAGCCTCTGTTAAATGTTAAGGTGCAAATTATTGTTGCGTTTACATCTACCTTAGAGCTCGAAAACCAATAAGCCTATAATGTATCACATTTAAAGAATCAACAAACACTTTCATGTTGCTTCTTATTTTCTAAATCTGGTGTTTGTAGGTTACATTTGAAAAAGATCAGATTGGTAAGAAATGTTGAAAAAAAAAAAGCCATGTTTGACTTTGATCTAGACTGAGAGCTGCTGAAGCACAAAGGAGCCAGGGCCCCTTCAGGTGAGGGAAATGAAGATGGGAAACTTTTTAATCTCTGCAATCTGCATACATTCAGGTCATTAGTGTGCGGACAGATGACCTTAAGGGGGAGTTTTTCTTTAAATTAAGCAATGAAGTACTCAAGCTGTAGAGAGGGCGAGAGAGAGAGAGAGAGAGAGAGAGAGAGAGAGCGAGAGAGAGAGAGAGAGAGAGAGAGAGAGGTGATCTACACGCATTACAAGCTACAATTTATTTATAACATATTAACTTGGAATTCATGTGGTATTAATGCGTGACGGATCGTTGAAAGGTTCCGGATATATTAAATTTACTGACAGTATCACGGTTTTATCATAAACAATAATCTCACTTGTGTTTCCCTGATACAGCGTGAGATACTTTTAATGACGACTGCGTTGTAATGAAGAGCGTTTTTCCCTCTCTTAATTATTAACAGAATTATCAAGAGTTGCTTTAAATGAGGTTAATTAGCTCCATTATATTGACAGGTTTCATTTTATTCCACTGGCCTCTGTGATGAGGCATCAGTAAACCATAAACCTGTGCGTGTGTTTCTTAATAAACAAAACCATTTCACGATTCAGCGACTAAAACAAAAAGAGCCGCAAATGTACGCCGGAACAACATAAATGTGGATCACATGCAAGTGTACTGTCTCTGTGTGTGTGTGTGTGCGTGTGTGTGCGTGTGTGTGCGTGGGTGTGTGTGTGTGTGTGTGTGTGTGTGTGTGTCGGTGTGTGTGTGTGTGTGAGCGAGTGTATTTAAATGGGCCTCTGCATCTCGACTTGGATCCACCGCAAGTGCAACGTTAACACACATCAAGCATGATTAATCTCTCGCTCTCATCTACAATCAATCACACACGCGTGCGCTCACGAGCCCGTGCAAGGTGTATACACACATACACACCCGCGCGCGCGCTCAGAGGGAGGCAGAGAAATCACAGAAATCAGCTGCTTTTCCTCCTCGGCTGCCATCTATCTCCCATCGGACAGAACCAGATCTGTCTTGATGGTAATATTTACATAAATCATGTTTAGCCTCTTTGGACACCGTGCTGATGATAGGTGTTTCTGAAAAATCAACGCGGTTGAAAAATCCTCCCACGCCGGGAAAGTGTCATTGAGTAGCTAATAATGACCACTGTCAACGTCATCAATCTGCAGCCGGCTCATAGGAGAGACGACACACACACACACACACACACACACACACACACACACACACACACACACACACTGCGGTAGCAACGTGCAAAGGGCTTCTGGCTCTAAAACGTCTGCATTTTCACACAGGTGTAACCTACATAACTTTAAAAAAGGATTCATTTGTCGTTTCTGCAACACGTGCCGATAGAAGTAGTGTGAAAAACTAGAATGGTTAAAACATAAATAAAAATGCAGGTGAAAAAATATTGAGGACGTTTGATGTTGGAGCTTCCTCTGCTGGAACAATGATCTGTTTGGTCTGTCCTCCCGCTTTGAAGCCCACAGACACACACGCCTGCGTTGGCCTGAGCATTGTCTTTTCCTGAATGGTGGCGCGGCGAAAAAATAAATACTCTTGCCTGGAGAGAGTGTGCGTGTGTTTCCATAAATACACTCACACACGCGCGTAGACGCAAAGAAGAAACGCCTGATTTCTACAGTCGCCTACGATTCCACACACACACACACACACACACACACACACACACATGGGCGGGCGCTACCTTATCCTTCACACACACACGCGCGCTGCCATCGCTGCCCCGTATCCTCACCTGCAGCCAGGGTGGACGGGCTGGGGGTGGGAGTGGGCGGGCAAATGAGGACATTGTAAGATCAAGTTGATTACATCCAAGTGTGGCGCGGGCCTAATTGCCGAGCGTGACAGTGTGCGGCGCTTGTCATCTCCAATCATTAGGCCTGTCAGAGATCCATCAGACACTCGGCTAATTAGGAGAACGCTAATGAAGCTGGCAAAACAACTCCTCTTTTTAGACGGCTGAGTGCGCCCCATTGCCGGGGTGGGAAGTGTGTTGTGGAGGGGTGGGGTGGGGTGGGAGGGGGAGAGCCAGGCGAAGGTAAGGCTACGCCGCCACACTGCATAGGGGCCCGTGTTGGCCACGTAAAAGGAACCGATTTAAAAAGATGAAGTTGTTAATAACCGTGCGGCCGCCTCTGATTTCCCCGCGTCAGCTCCCGTCTGCAACAGATTTGCTGGTTGTTTTTTTTTGACGTGGCTGCAATTCAAGATGTACCTGCTGCCTCCTAAGACCTTCTGCCTCCTCGGGCAGAGGGACTGACTCACAGGCAGCACCGGGGAAAGAAAGCAAAAAAGGGAGAAAAAAGGAGGGGTGATTGTGAAAAACAAAACGGGAGGTTGTGGGGCTGTTCCGTCCCATCCACCCCCACCCCCCACCCACACACACACACACACACACACACACACACACACTACAGTTCCCAATCAAGGCCTATCATCTGCCATCTTCCCAAAGCTCCTTGCCATCACTGCGACACAATCAATTTGTCATCACTCTCTGTGTGCCCATGCAGTCCTCCTCCTCAACCTTATAACTTGCAGCTGTGAGCGAATGGGAAGGAGGGGAGAGACCAGGAGGGAGAGGAGGAGGACGAGGGGGGTAATGAAGAACACAAAACAAAAAAAAGGAAAAAACAGGAAGTTGCAAAAGGTTCTAAAATGAGACCACTCCTCCCTTGCCTGCCTCGCGTTTGTTCTCATCCGCTCATCAGAGAAATAAATGGCTCGTTTTCTCTGCCGCGCGCCCTCGCTGGCTCATTCCGGCTGAATAAAAAGGCTTTCAGTCATCCTGCGACGCATTCATCTATCTGTCTATCCATCCATCCATCCTTACGTCCACCCATTCCTTTACCCCACCCATTGTGTCCATTAGGGCTAAAACATTTTGATCAAGTGAAGCCCTTGGCTGAGCATACATGAGTCTGTGTGTGTGTGTGTGTGTGTGTTTGGTGTGTGTGTGTGTGTGTGTGTGTGTGTGTGTGTGTGTGTGTGTGTGTGTGTGTGTGTGTGTGTGCGTGTGTGTGTGTGTGCCAGGCTCTGATTGACCATTAAGGCCATTGATGAATGTGGCTGTCAGAGGGCAGACAATTAAATCAAATATGAAACAAAGTCTCTCTGACGGCCCCTTCTGATGGAGCAAAGCAGCCTTCCGCCTCACGATTAGGCTAATAGTTAGATTCTTCATAGCACTCCATCTGCATGTGTGTGTGTGTGTGTGTGTTAAAAGTAGTCGGTATTTGTTGACATGTGCTCTAAATGCAATTCAGTGTTTATATATTCATGTGTGTATCAGTGTGTGTGTGTGTGTGTGTGTGTGTGTGTGTGTGTGTGTGTGTGTGTGTGTGTGTGTGGCGGAAGTCTCCCCCCATACAGTCAAAGTTCTGAGGTCAACTGAAATGTTTAAGGTTATATCACTATTTAAAAAATAATGTAAATAAGCAATTCACGGCCTCGTCTGCTACAGAACAAATGCGACGGAAAGCGCGGAATAACGAGATCATCGTTAAGAATCCCACACAAACTGAAACGAGCTATCTTCTGAAATGACAAATTTAGAGAGATAAAATCCTAATTAGACATGCTGATGTCACACAAAAACACCGAAACTCTTCCCTCGTAAAATAAAAGCTTAGTTCAGTTCGTCCGCATCTACATACGCGACACGACCTCATGAATACGACGGAGCTCCAAGCAAAATATCAGACGGAATCAGTGTTCTAATAGGTCAGATTTGTCGAGGCCAGATGTGACTGAGCCGGGCTTGTGCAGCCAGACCGGGCAGACACGGCTGATTTATCGACTATTATCGGGAATGAACAGATCAAAGGCTCGGCCGGCTGACAGGTGATCAATCAGGCGTCAAATCAAACATGGCAATTGTCCATTAAAGCTCTCTTCCAGTGCACTCGCTCTCCAGCCTGAGGAATTATCTTTAGACTAAAGGAGCAAAGTCTTTCCCAGAAACGGACGCAAAGCGAATGAAGAAAATAGTCTGAAAACGGATGGGAAAGAAAAAAACTTTCTGCCGACGTTACGATATGAAAGTCGATATTAAAGTCCCAGTGTAATGGAGTTATCACTGCAAATACAGCAAACGATGTTAAAAGGTAATGACTGAACACTATAGACAAACTCTTGAAATTGTCCTGACAGAAATATTAGAGAAATATCTGACTGATACAGAGCAAGATCAAATATATATACCTGAATATAAGGATTATTATTAGGAATATTATGCTGCAATAGTGTTACTGTCATAGTAATATAGGCTCTAAAGGAGACTATAGTGAAGTTTTTTAAGTAGTTTTCCACAAAGAAAACACTATGAAAATGACTAAAATAACTTCAAAATCTGTTTATAAATAAAGCCAATAACAGAACGAGGCCTCTGTCAAGGTCAGCTGACCCTGGAGCTCCAACAACAGATCAAACACACAGTGAATCACTACAGGGAGCAGGGGAGGAAGAGGAGGAGGCGGCACTACAAAGAAGGAAAACACGGGTAAAAGGAGAGACCCATAACAACCCCAAGTTCTCAAAGGCCGAGAGAGAAGAACGTGAGGAGCGGACGGAGAAAGATCCAACACTGGGTCCATTTCAATCTTCCCAACATTCCCACTGAACGTTTAAGGCGTTTGACCTCAAACACTTTGGGCTTTCACAGCTCCAAAGGCTGCTGGAGCAGGATGGACGCGCTGTCAGGCTGAGCTGAACGGGCTCGGGTCTCAAACCTGTGACCTTTACGTCGGGCCACGTAAAATGGTCTCCGCTCACACACACACACACACCCACACACACACACACACACACACACACACACACACACACACACACACACACACACCCAAACTCTCCTCATTTAATCAAATCACTGTGTTTAAAAAGAACTTTTAGATAAATGACAGATGACGGGTTGTTATGGGGAATTTAGGGAAGTTTTGTAAGAGTTCACACAGAGGAAAAGTTGATTATTATGTTGGGGCTGTGAAACTTGTATACATGGTGCTAAATAGTGGCCATACCTCCAATAATGAGCCTTCAGTCTGTGCTCCTTACTTTACAGTGCACAACAAAAGATGCTGCTGCTGCTGCTGCTACTGCTCCAGCCAAATAAATGTTACTATGGGATATGTGTGTGTGTGTGTGTGGGGAGGGGTAACACGAGAGAGACAGAGAGAGAGAGAGAGAGAGAGAGAGAGAGAGAGAGAGAGAGAGAGAGAGAGCGAGAGAGAGAGAAAGAGAGAGGGAGAGAGAGGGGAGGTAAATGCATGCAGACTGTAGTCAGCTCGTACCTGAGGCGCGCCGAGGCGCTTGCTGCTTCCTCCGCGGCATGTTGGCTTCGGGAGCCCGGCAGGGAGTTCTTCTTTGGCCCCGGTGATCCGAGGCTGCCTGGGGGATCCGCCGAGCTTTGATATACAGTTTCCCCCCCTGGGTGCGCTTTCAGGGCTCCCACATAGATCGGGGAGGGGGGGTGTGCAGGGGGGTGATGAAGGGGGGGTGCAGTTTTCAAACACAAATGTATCAGAAGACAGAAGAAGAACCAGCAGACGGTCAGATGATAAAGGGGAGGAAGGTAAACAGCGCGGCTCCTCCGGCTGGCTGGTCTCTCTCTCTCGGTCGATCACTCGCCCGCTCTGACTTGGATGGACGCGGTGAGAGCAAACAGGAGGAATCGGGTGGTAACAAAAAAAAACACACAAAAAAAATAAACAAAAATGAAAGAAAAGGGAGGTGGGAAAAAATAAAAAAGGAGCTTTGTGTCCTCCCGTGTGATCCTCTTTAGTTGGCGCCGGAGGCTGCAACAGGCGAGCTTGAAGGGATAAAACCAAAATGACCACGTCAGTCAAAAGTCCGCAAACAAGGCGACAGAACATGAAGAGCCTGACACAACTGAAGCTCTGCGTCTCCTCTACGGCTCAACCTCTCCGCCGCTCACAGGCGTCACGTAGCTCACTGTCTCTCTCTCTCTCTCTCTCTCGCTCGCTCGCTCGCTCCCTCCCTCCCCTCTCTCTCTCTCTCTCCCTCTCCCTCTCTGTCACTCACTGCTTTATCCTAGACTCCGAATTTCACACAAACGAGCCCGGCGTTGGCGTGATGTTTGGCCGCTACAGCCGGTCCGTTTGAAGTGTGTAACGCAGACACACGCAGAGACACATGGTTCCCTACCTCAACACACACACACACACACACACACAGACAGCGACACTGTCACGCACAGAGTGAGTGACAGTGTGATGTGGAGTGAGTGAGATACTTACTTTACGGACTGATCCTCCGCCGCGTTATCCATGAGGCAAAACGCTTTCCTCCCCGGTAATCACGCACAATTCGTAGCCGGGAGCTGAACCGACTGAAACGTGCCTGAAACCATCTCATACAAATCCATTCGCCTCTGGCAAAGTCCCGGCGACGAGGGAGAAGGAGGAAGAGGAAAAAAAGCCACACGCAGCTTGTTCAGTTTGTTATTTTCGGGACCGACAACGGAGGAGAAAGGAGGAGGAGGCAGGGGAGGAAGAGGAGGAGGAGGAGGTGGCGGTGGTCGGGACTCTTGCTCGCCCACACGGTGCCCTGCCTGCCTGCCTGGCGCGGCGGTGGTAGCGGCGTTATTTTGTCCGAGAGAGCGCTTTGAAAAAAATCCGCTGAGGACCAAAGTCAGTCAGTCAGTATGAACGCGCACGTGTGTGTGCGTGTGTGTGTGTGTGTGTATAAGAGAGAGAGAGCGTGAGTGTGAGAGCGCGTGCGTGCCTGTGTGCGCGCGCGTGTGTGTGTGTGTGTGAATCGATGAGATACGTGCTTGATTGGGTCTCCCTTGTTGTAATCATGTACATGAGGAGGAGGAGGGGGCGCTGCTCAGGCTGCTCCCCTGCTTGCAGGCTGTGTCGGGGCGCACGGATCAGCCGAAGCTCCGGCGCGCCGCTCGCCAACCACTCTCCCTCGGCTCGGTCGTTGGTACTTTTCTCCCCCCTTTTTTTCTTTGCGTGGCCCGATTGGAGCTATTTAAATCAGCCACGCAGCGAATCAGGCGCGTCTCCCAGGCAGCACGACGCTCCGCGCTGCGCTCTGCACCCCCAAACGGCCGCAAAATCCTCACCAAGCGCCGAATGGGATAAAGTACTTTGGAACAGGTAAGATCAGAATCCTCCAGATGTGTTTGTTTTTAGGGGTGGGGTGGGGGGGCAAAGTTCCGTCGCCCCCTTTTCTCTCCCTGGCAGTGCTTTCGCCGGATAATAAAAGTTTCTGGATTGACTTGATTTGGTTAAAGTGTATTCAAAATGTTCTCCTGCGTTTTTTCAGGCAATCCCCATGGTGAAACCCCGGCGCGGTTGGAAAACAAAGGATACAGGATTGTTGAAGGGGAAAAGGGAGAACAAGTGAGGGCAGTGATGGTGAGTTGCCAAAGGCTGTCTGTCTGTCTCTCTCTCTTTCTCTCGCTCTCTCTCTCTCTCCTCCTGTCTGCCGCTGCGCCAGATGTGCTGCCGCTGCCGCCGCTGCTGCGCCTCGTCAACCGCCGAGAGAAACAGCTTTTCTTCGTCGGATCCGCCTAGGGAATCAGATATCGCCCCCCTTGTCGTTCTCACGCCTCCGTGTGTGTGTCGCTCCGCGGGAGAAACCGAGGAGACTGCTCCGTTCGCCCTCCGCGCCGCTCACCGGACTCGACGGGAGGTTCGGTGAATGACGCGACTCTCCGCCGATCGAGGATGTTTTCGCCCTAATCTCACCGCGAATGTGTGCGCCGCTCCACCACTGCGTGCCGTTAGATCCGCCCAAGCATCTGTCCGTCTTTCCATTGGCGCATCCATCAGTGTCACACGCATACACGCACGCACACACACACA
>NW_027466849.1:2940000-2947500 GCF_046128005.1 Genypterus blacodes
CGTCCTTTCTGCTCACGCAAATGTGGTGGAAGTCAGCAAAAGGGGCGTAATAGCGTTATGAGATAAACTGACGATACATGGTGTTTCTGGATGTAGTTCCGGGAAAAGCTGATATCCGAGTTCAAGGAAAACTTTTCAATTAGCTGCACAGTTATTGTTTAACGCCCCAAACTGACGGTGAATCCGACAAAGAGGAGGAGAGGAGCTATTTCTGTGGAAATGTTTGTGTCGTAACGTCTGATGAGTTACGCTGTTTAATAGCGTACAGTGTGACGGCACACCACTGAGTGAGTCACTACTTCCTTCGTACTCTGTGTGTGTGTGTGTGTTTTGTGTTGCATGTGTGTACGGAAACCACGCTGACAGCTGCAGCTCATTACAGGCACTATTACTGATGGGGACTGCTGGGGGAAATTCCTCCTTCCACACAGCAAACCACCCTGTTTACCGTACACATGAACACACACACACACACACACACACACACAGTAACAAGCATTGGCTGGCATGCGCTTCATTCTTATTTATATACCAGAACTGCACCATCTGTAACTGAAACCAAAAAAATGAAATAGAAACATTTACTGAAGCATTTACTCCTGTGAAATATGAGGAAATAGGAGGTTTCCTTCTATTAAAGGAGGCATCACATCCTTCCTGTTGCAAGCGAATGAAAGCCATCCGTAACCTGCACATCAAGTAGGTTACATGTAGTACACAACCAGGTCTGTCTCACTCACTCACACACACACACACACACACACACACACACACACACAGCCACACAGCCACAGGGTTAGCAGACTAAAGAGGAGATGAGATCATCGGAGCACTCTAAGACTTGCTATATTGGCAACCCCTCTCTCTCTCTCTCTCTCTCTCTCCCTCTCTCCCTCTCTCTCTCTCTCTCTCTCTCTCTTCCTCGGTGCGAGAGAGAGAGAGAGCGACAGAGTATACAGTGTCCAGTGACGTTAATGAGAAGGCTGAAAGCCAGACACACATGTGTTACAGTCATTAGGGAAGACTTCATAGCTACACTTCAGGCCACTACACTCCATTACTGTACTTCATTGGTTACAGTGCTCTAAAATAGTGTTTTCTCAAAGTCAGAGCGAGGGGACCACCACGGCTCCTTCACCAGCCCCGGGGAGTTCCTCTTTAAAGACAAAGATTTAAGGAGGAAAGATCTGTAACCTTTTTATCTCTCCTTTTATTTATTTATTTTGAAGCACAAGGTGAAAGAATCACAGTTTGTATTTTGACTCAATTAGAGGAAAAAATATAAAAATACATGCACAGAACCAAAAAGGTTATTTTTTTCTCTGAGAGTACATGTGACACGTGAGTCTGTCCATTTGCATACTCAGATTAATACATTTACATGCCTAAATAAGTCTATTTACAATCTAAATAATGTTCTGTAGAAATGCACAACACAGCACATTGTACTGCCTTCACATGCCTCTAATCAGCTTTTCACTGCATAAGTTGATTCATTTAAACTTTCTTTCATCTGCCTTTCCGGGTCCATGTAGGCAGACCCTCTTGTTCACTTCTGAGTAGGGAAGAAGAAGTGTTTAGAAATGACAAGACTGCAATAAAATGCCTTAAACTTGCGGAAAAAGACTTGATTTACGCAAAAATTTACACTGAAGCCTTATATACATATAAACTGTATATATGTAAACCAAGTTTACCATTGTCAGAATATTACTTTGCCAGACATTTAGGACAAATAATCTCCTACCAATTCTTTACACAACAATGTCTTATTATGCATATTCCTTTATATTGTTTAGATTTCAGTGGCAGGCGCACAGTATTAGAGGTTGATCCAGACGTGATGCGGACACAGATCTGATAGCTCACCTACTTGCCACTAACAATCCCTCTGCTGCCAAAGTAGCCTTGGATTTTACATCTCGTTTCAATAGTCTCCAACGAAAAGTCGTCGGTATATCAAGAAGTTTCGCTCGGCAGAGGCTGAAGCCTGGGCTGAACCCAAATGCAGATTTGAGGTTATTTAAGGACTTTCTCTCCCCCTTTGCCCAGATTTACAGCGTGACAGTGAATGCTCATCCTGTCATAGTAAAAGACACAACCAAGACATTCACTGTAGTACTGTAATCATGCGCCATTGATTTAGGGCTTGAAAAATAATTTACGATTACGATTTATGATAAGAACATTCTGTCATAACCTAATAGTGCCAAGCTCCCTTCCTTCACGAACAGAAGGGGAGAGAGAGCGATGGTCCGCTCAGCACTGTGATGTATCGCTCGCATTCATCAGCCCCCTTAAAATTTGAACAGGCCGCTTTTTATTAATTACGCCTTGATATGGAGATGATAAGGCCTCTCCCAGCTGTTCCTCCCTCCTCGTTTAGACACACCAATCACGAGCAGGAGCGGAGAGAAAACACGCAAAGGGAAAACCATGGTCGAGAGTAAACAGAACGAGAAGAAAGGAGGAAATAGTGAAGACATGGATGGAACTGTACCGAAAATAAAATAAGAAGAGAGGATACAGGGTTGGCACTGACTCATATTGGTGTATTAAAATATAGCACGTTCCAGAAATGATCTCACTCTGACTTTTGATTTCTCTGCACCAAATGCTTTTAGAGGTCTAAAAATAACGGGATCGCTGAGGCCACCCGACACTTCATAAAGTAAAGTTTCAAATCTGAGTCAATCAAATCAGACAAATCAAATAAAGCTGAATCTCCCTGTTTCATAGCATGCGCTGCGAACGAAAAACAACATTTACCGCCTGCTTACAATCAGCGTACACATACTGCCTGCGAGTCAATTATACAACCAATCATTATATTTATCAAAACAGAAGAAATATGTTCATTCTGCATTTTTACCTTAAACGTAAATCACAGTACACAAGTTGAATTAATAAAAGTATTAATAAATTGCAGTGTGTTAAACAGGTTACTTGGTAGGTACATAGGTATCAGATTGTGGAAAGCGGCACAAAATATTGCAAAATCGATCACTAACAATCGTGATATCAAGGCGTTTGCATGATTAAAACTGATCATAAACAACCCAGCGAATACCAGAAGAGTTTGGTTTCTGCACTCCAGATCAATATCGGATATTTATGATCAAATCGTCTGTTTGCACCATCAAAGTCTTACATAAACTATATAAACTTAAGTTGATTAGTAATGGAATATTGATGTACCGGTAAATGTAGTCAATGAACTGAGCCTATGGGGTTACATAGCACACAAGCCTAGGATGTATTTCCAGGTGTGTGTGTGTGTGTGTGTGTGTGTGTGTGTGAGGGGTAGTCTTCCATCAAATCTCTCACGGACTCAGATATCCACAGTGAGTAAATCCGCAGTGATGTCATGGGTGGGTTCTATGTGTTTATTCCTCTGTCTGGAAACTGTACGCTGTGTGACATCGGGGAGCTACGCATGCTGCGTTTGGCTCACAGCGATTAGTGATTCCGTGCTCTCTAAGCGACGCCAACTTTCCACCAAGTCGAATCAAATCCCGTCCTGAAATATTCTGCCTCTGATATCCTGTTTCACTTGGAATGTCTCTCATTCCAGAAGAGAAAGATGCACTTGGGTTTTGATTACAGTAAAGATGATGAATTAAAAATTCAAGGGTCTTAATCTATCGTGAAGAGGGGAGTGTTGTTTCTCTTAACGCAAACACACACTGACCTCAAGGTAAATCAGCATAGGTAGGACTCTTTGTAAAAGTGCGGACCTCACTTCCTCCCTGACAATCTGGCGGTCAGGTGCCCTTGGGTCCTGCTAAGCGATCTGACATCCATACCAGAGCGGCGGCGCTGCCTGGAAGTCACAGACATCGTGCTCGACCTCAGCGGAGGAGAGAGAGAGAGAAAGAGAGAGAGAGAGGGAGGAGAGGGAGGAATCAGTGAACACACTCAAATTATTTTTCCGCAGTGTGGATCTGGCTTTAGAATATGTAACGACACACACACACACACACACACAGCTCAAATATTGAAATGTGTGTTGTCATCAGCGCTCATGATGACTGATGGTTTTGGAAGTAGGAAGCGCGTCCTGGACAGTAAACAAATGCTGACCAGCAGATCGTTGTGATAAGGATTTGCGGGTATGTACGCTCCATGAAGGTAGAGGGTTTGTGTGTGTGTGTGTCTGTGTGTGCGTGTGTGTTGGGAGGGAGTTTATGAAGGCTTTCTCTCTGAAGTGTCATCCTCCCTTAGAGAGGATCAAGTGCTTAGCTGGAGACTCAGAGGCTCAGTGCCCGGCGTGTGTGTGTGTCTCTGTGTGCGTGTGTGTGTGTGTGTGCGTGTGTGTGTGTGTGTGTGTGTGTGTGGTGGTCCAGCATATAGACTTAAGGTTTTACTGCAGTGAGGAAGTGATGCATCCTTTTATCTGTTACTGAGGATGACCGGAGCAAATCTCTGCAAAGCTAAATCCATCCAAGTGTGTGTGGGTGTGTGTGTGTGTGTGTGTCTTTGGATATATAAAGGTGCATCAGAGTGCATGGCCTTTTCTCCTGAGGGGGAAGCAAAGAGTTCAAAGGTCAAACACACATGCAGGGTGTGGGTCAATGAATGGCCTGGCAAGCGGAACAAAAACCTCAACACACACACACACACACACACAGAAAAGCACACACACCCAATTGGGTTTGTGTGTGTGTGTGTGCGTGTGTGTGTGTGTGTGTGTGTGTGTGTGTTTTTAATTTGTAATTTCCAAAGGATATATATTTATTTGAATTTTCTTCTATTATTTGTGTTTATTTTACATTCATTCATTACACATTTTAACATTTTAAATTCTGTATTAATTTTTTTGTGTTTTATTAATCGACTAATTTATTTGCTATTTATTTCATATTTTTTTTTTCAAATGTCACAGCAATTTTTCCCGGCTTGTAACACTCTGTTTTTACACCTCTAATGGCAACTGTTGGCAGCCGTACACATGTATGACGAGGTTGGACGCCATGGTTACCGGCTTAAACCTCTCTCTCTTTCTCATCACATCTCCTGGCGTCATGTCAGGGGGGGCAGCTGTCCCTTGCCAAGATGCAAAGAGAAAACATGCTTAGAGCGAAACTTTGTTTGTCATCTTGTTTTCACCGCTACAAACCTTTAACTACTCGGTGTTACTATAGCGATGATTGAACGACTGTGATTGGGTCATAATCTCACTTCTCTCTGTCTCCGTTTCTCCTCTTTCTCTTAGTTTCTGCAGCTGGGCGAGGTGAGGTGCAATTTCGTACATTTTGATTCGCTGGGCACACGATAACTTTACGTACCAGGGTATGGAACACACACGCACACACACATACTCTGTCACACACACACACTTGCAAAGACACACACTGATCTCCTCAGCTGCACATCACTCTGCGCTAAGTGGAAGTTTCACTCATTGCCCCTCCTTCCTCTCGTCATCTATCCTTGTCATGCCTCACCACTCCACTTCCACATCACCTATCAGCTCATATGGCACACACACACACACACACCACTCACCGCATCACCCACAAGTTTGTCCGACAGACTCATAAAAAGTGCATCTTCACATTCACACACAGGCCAACTCCTTTCCTCCTTACATCACTCGTCAGATCACTCCACACATACGCACATGCACACACACACACACACACACACACACACACACACACACACACACACACACACACACACACACACACTGTGGGGTGGGGGGGTGACAGAAGGAGATGACAGGGTTGGCGAGGAAGTACACAAAAAGTACATTAGTTATCACTCCAATGTCTCCTCCACCTTTTCACTTCTTATCACCAGCCAACATCTCAGACCCCAGCCGAGCCGCATTTCTCCTCCGTTATCCCACCCCTTCCCTTTTCTCTGTCTCTCTATCCCCCCTTTCTCTCTCTTTCACACACACACACGCACGCCTCTGAAAATGACTTCCATGCTCTACTTTAGCGTCGGGGGCCCTGGGATGTAGATGGCGTTTGGCAAGGCACAGGAGCCGCAAGACAACCGGATGAAATATTTAAATGGAAAGGCGGCAGGGGTAGAGGAGGTGAAGAAAGGAGCGCAGAGGATGAGTCGAAGGAGAGAGAGAGAGAGAGAGAGACAGAGACAGTGGTGTTCCGATGACGAGCAGGAATATGAGGGATTTGTTCTTGGGAGGAAGAGAGAGGAGGAGGAGAGTAACTGTGACAATAAGTGTGGATGAATTGGCTTTCATCTGTGTAATAGCCCGAAGAGATATGAACCAATATCATATGAGATCACAACGCTTTGTCATGGAATCATCAGAACGTCCTGGTGTGTGTCAGCATGTGTGTGTGTGTAGGAGCACAGTGAGCAGTCTGTCAGCTCCACCACCGCTGGGTCTCTTAATGTACGATCCATTTAAATTTTAACTTTGCCACAGCGATTTATGCTTCAACTGTCAGGCCACGCACGCACGCACGCACACACAAGTCGAAAGGTGTAATAATGAAGCACTGTGTGTGGAGTGTGTGGGTGTGTGTGATTGTGTTCATTTGTACACACCGGCATACTCTCTCACTCGCTCTTTAATTTTTTTCTTCTTCAGTCGTGTGAGCAGAGCAGAGTGGTTGCGGAAATGCTTATTTAAGGTGTGTTTGCCCTGTGTGTGTATGTTTGTGTGTGTGTGTGTTTGTGTGTGTGTGTGTGTGTGTGTGTCTGTGTGTGTGTGTGTGTGTGTGTGCGCGCGTGTGTGTGTGTGTGTGTGTGTGTGTGTGTGTGTATTGTAGATCATGCAGGGGTGTGTTTTATGCCTATACACATGACTGACATGTATGCTTTCATTGCGAGGACTTTTTTACACGCTGGTCTGTCAAAAGGACTGTCTGAGCACCCCCCCCCCCCCCCCCCCCCACACACACACACAAAATCACAACTTCACTTCTTCAACGTCAAACTTGTTGCATTTTCATGTTTGCTTTGATATGTCGCATTTGAAAAACACATAAATAAATGATTTCACATCTGACGTGCCAAGTGTGTGTTGTCGTTTGTTGTGGACTCACAAGCTGCTGCTGCTGATATATAACTCCTATATGCCCGTGTGTGCATGAACCACAAACATCACGCACATGACTCATTTAATGTTGAATAATAACGGAAAATACGTGGAAAATGTCCTTTTTGAAGATTACAAATATTGTAACTTCCTGTTAGATTTCAGATCAGACTTATAGGCTTATTGACATGCAAAGTGGAAAAAACATGTGACTGTGTGTGTGTGTGTGTGTGTGTGTGTGTGTGTGTGTGTGTGTGTGGAGGAAATTTCCAGTTATTCTAACCAAACTAGGGAGGGGAGGGGCCATGTTCTTCAGTACACTGGTGAAGAGATCGTGCAGTGTAAACGCTCACGTATCGCCATCCAGTAGTTCTTACTAAAGTATTACTGCAAATAAACATTCCGTTTCCTCCGCGCCGGGCTTTTGTGAACAAATGGAACGGAGGAGAAACAGAAACAGAGGGGTTTTCTCCGCTGCT
>NW_027466849.1:2952500-2960000 GCF_046128005.1 Genypterus blacodes
CGTTCGGAATTCGTGCATGAAAGACTTGACTGGAAACACCAGGAAATTAGTAAAATGATGAAAGTAGCTTCTTGTGCTTGAGGTAGCTGGAAAAGTTGGTGCACTGACAAAGAGAAGATGACTTAATTGGACACATACCTCAGCCAAGGCCGAAAATACTTGAACAAAATTGTGTCCTAATAATAAAGAGGTATCAGATCCATCACCGGGAGCTTTTCACAATGATATGAGTATGGATACGGACCAAAATTTGCTGGGGTCTTTCCTTGGCCTTCCACCATGTTGGGTTCATAGCTTTTTATGTCATCCTGCTGAAAAACACGCAAACCAACAAACCAACCAATCGACACAGGTGGGAAATGAACTGCTGTGGTGAAGATCATGTCCAAGGATGATTCGGAAAAATCCAAAATGTGAAAAGAGGCTTTAACATTGTAAAAGAAAATTTTAGAATTAGCCCATTTATAATATTTCATAAATTTCTAATTTTTGATTCTCTCTTGAAATGTACCAGCAGGGGACACTTGAAGTACCACAGTTTGAGAACCAACGTCGAACAAAGATTGATCTAAACAGGCCTTACATCAGATTTAGTCAAACTTGGAAAACTTGTGGAAGAACACGTTGAGTAAATGCTGGGACTTGGCCAAAACTTTAGGGTTATGTAAAATTGCCACTCCAACAATAATTTCTTCTACTGTATCATCCGCATAGAAGTGAATCCCTTTAGCTGCTGGGGCTCATCTCATTCTGCTGTGGCATCAGAGGAAACATTAAACACTCCTCCTATACTCATCTTCTGCGCTCAGCCTGGAGAAGAGGGATGAAGGGGAAGGTGAGAGACGCTGAAGAAGGGAGGGAAGCTATCAGCCAGCTTCAATTGGACGCTTATACGGCGCCTCTTCTTACTGCCGCCCATTTTGTTCCCCCTGATTCACCGCTTGACACCCAGATTATCATAGAGGAAGATGACTACGCGCAGGTGCTGATTTACGGCGAGCTTCAGCCAATCAATCTCTAAAAGTTAAGATTAACAGTAAAGGCGTTGAGCTCCCACCTCTTTCCCTCCTCCTCTAAGTCTTATTCATATCTGTTGTCTCAATTTCCCTTCTGCCCTCCTGCTTTTCTTCCCTCCCTCCCTCCCAGCCTCTTTTTTGCCTTATATTTTAATCTAAGCGAGAAATAAAAGGGGGAAGGTCTTTAAATTTCATAGCTTCCAGAAAACTCTGGCAAGTATTCATTGTCGTTCCACTTTTCCCTTTCAGCCTCCCGCCGGGGGGACGGCCTCGGCTCGTGACATCGTTATATATGACACCGCGCTCTCGGAAAAAGCCACTGACACCTTTAGATGAGCTGCACCGTTGATCTCGGAATAGAAAAACACCCCTGACAGATTATTCTTATTGACACTCGTCGAAGCAGAGATCAGCCCGGATGCCGACCAAAGGCCTTGTTTGCCTCCGCGCATTAAAAGCAAAAACAACACTGAATGCACCCAAAGCTAGAGCAGGCCTAATTAGCCGTGGGGTATTTTAGGATAATTATTATAACTTATGATAAATACTTTTTTTCCTGTCTTTCCACACAACCTGTTTTATGGCGAGGATCAGCGGTGTCATAAAGAACGAGGCGCAGCTCTTAATCATCGGGACAAATACACCATTAACTTTTGAATTCATTTCCTGAATCTGCATCGGCCGTGGTAAACTCTCCCTCATTACGGAGGCAGATGCTTTAAAAGCCAGACTGGATGGGATCAAAGGCCAGCGAGGGAGAGAGGGACTGGCTCCCCCCGCTCGCAGCTTCAGCTCATTTTCATTATCATCCACCGACTAAAACATCTATCGTATTATGCATTAACAGTTTAAAAGCCCCTCTTGAACACCTTTCTGTATTAGAGAACGTCATCGCGGCCAAAGCAGAGCGGGAAGAAGTACTCAGATCCTTCATCTCAGGTAAAAGTCCTGAACTCAGATTTCTATTTGCATTAATACACAGTCAAGTATCTCAATTAGAGAAGACTTTTACATTATTAGTGCCTCAATGTGCACATGATATACCATCATCCCAAGGTCTTACAAGTGACAGTGAGAACACACATATTTCAGGGTTTCAATACTTTAAGGTTAATTGAAGGATTACTTTGTCCTCCATTTTAGTCCATAGTCCATATACTGAGCACCTTATAAAATGGGCATTTTAGATATTTATCTTGGTTGGTTCTATACAATACAGCATTTCTAGAGCTAAATGTAAACTGTGAGTAGTAGGAGTAGAAAGTAGTTCAAAGACGAAAAGTTCCAGCATTGAATTCACTCAAGTACCTCAAATAAATATATATTAGTAAACCACATCTGCCAGTAAGACTACCATCAACATACACAGACACACAAACACGGCATACTTGTTAACCATTCTCTTGGTGGCCTTGGACTGCGTGCGTGCGTGCGTGCGTGCGTGCGTGCGTGCGTGCGTGCGTGCGTGCGTGCTGGGCACAGGCCAGAGAGCCAAAGAGGCCGATGGTAATGTATTTTTCTCCAAACAAGAAAGATTGCTGAATCCCTGCCTCCTGGAGATGGGGGGCCTGAGGGGGGAGGTGTGTGTGTGGGTGTGTGTGTGTGTGAGGGGAAGGGGGTGCATAGTGATGCCAGGGATTCAGGTATATGGATGGCCTAAGGAGGTTTCCATCATTCATAAAGCACAGCTGCCGTACGCGCCCTGACGCCGAATTGATCTTGCAAAAGAAGCAGGGTGGCAGAGCGACCACTTCATTAGTCTCCCCGAGCTACAAATCACCTGCCGGCTCCGCAGCACCACTGTTACCCACGCTGCATCACCACACCGCCGCCTCCAACAGTCTAAAGTGACCGGCCATTCACACAGCCATTATGAGTGAGTTATGTACACCATGCAAAAATATTCTCTGTACGTCTCTTATTACTGGGTCACAGTCAACACTTGTAGGATAAATGTGCTCGCTTTAAGTGCAGCATAATCCACAAAGTAAAAAGCTCTGCCGCCAGAGAATCACTTTGCTTTTCTGCTATCAGTTTGTGCAACTTCCTCTCCCTATGAATAAAAAATATCTATCTTTATATCTACATCTATCTTGTTTTTTCTTGTCTAATCTCTGGTCCAAATGTAATTTTAGGTCTGGCTGCATGCAGAGAACCGATTGCACCTGAACACTTGATGATATTTAATGGACGATGGTGCGACTTTCTGTCTCTTCAAGAGCCCAGAACCTTTTTGCATATCCGTTCCAACCGACATATTGTAGATATAAAACAAGGGGCCTGGCTCTGCAACGGCACGGCCTGTTTCTCATCTACAATTTATCCAGAAACGGAGTTTGATGGATCGTTTAGGAGAAATGGGGCATTTCCAGAACAGACAGAACCACAGCCAGAGAGGAGAAGTCGTGGGCTTGCATCACGAGGCCAGACTGTGGCATTTATGGCCAATAATAATATATGTTTGACCGCATTATTCACTGCAACATGAATGTTCTCTTGCATTGGTATGAAAGGTTCAAATGCTGAAACTTTAAACGCATAAAACAGGAGCAAGAGCAGCTGTTCCATTATGTGCATGTTACACTAACATAGATCGTGATGACAGATAGATAGATAGATAGATACATAGATAGATAGATAGATAGATAGATAGATAGATAGATGCAGGTCTGCAGCATATTAGTAGGCAGCACTTCAGCAATCCATTTCTAAAACTGTGTCAAAGATTCGTGCATTGTTGCTTTTGTTTCAAGCTGACAGAAAACAAGCACTTAAGCTTTCATCAGTGGCTTATGGGTGAAAATCATTACCTTTATTAGCTAATGCACAGGTCACAGGTGCCACATCAAATACACACGCCGATGAAAGTGTACCAGACGCTAATAAACTGTGCTGGCAAATGCTCAGTCCAATTTTTTACTTCCAATGCGGCAATGCCGTGCAAATGCTGTTAGACCCAGACGTGAAGTAAAAGCTGTATTATTACTATTATCAATACAGCTAATACATAATCACTCAGATTTGGGTTTGGATGGTTGAATATTGTTTTTTCCACGATCAGAAGCAAAACAAAAAGATGTTTTGCAGTGTCTGTTCCATAATTGGTGAATCACAATATAGTCTGAAAACGTTGATGCAACGTTTTAACAATAAACGTACTCTACTGATAATAGTTACCATAGTTTGTGCTTGACAAGTATGATAAAAGCTGTTCATAAACTGTTTTAGTGTAATACGGCACAGGCAAAGATTTTATCTGTAAATAACCATCTGACATCAATTTGCATACAGTTTATTTTTGTTGCCTGTCCACAAAAGCCGAAATATTGGTTTGTGGTGCCTTTTAATCTTGATTTATGCTGATATTAAACCACCAAACTTCATAAAGTCAATTCACATTAGAGGTAAAAAAGAACATAAAACTCTTCTCTATCTGAATAGATTTTCCTACCGCACATTCTGAGGATCTACTCGTCTCATTGGAGAGAAGAGGCCGCAGTTTAAATAATTGCTCATCATAAAATGCGCGATAACAAATGTAATATTTCCCTGCTGTCTATGAAAACTACAGGAATTAATTATGGACTTATGAAATATGATGCTCATGAAATTTGCATATTTGCGTCTTAATGTGTCACAAGGAGCGTGGAGGATAAATGCGGGAACTCTCCTTGTAGTCCTTAATGTTTAAATAACTGCCCAGCTCTAAACATTCCATGTGGCTACACTGCAAGCAAACGAACATGTACAGAATCCACACTTTACTTCAATATTTCTGTGTACTGCACAGTGAAGGCAAAATACACAGCAGGATGTATACATGAAGGTACAAACGTAATTCATAGGACTGTATACAGTGTGATCTGTTGCTTCATTTGCATATGATGGCAGATAGATCGATTTTGCCGATTTTAGAGCAATGGAACTTTTACACACTTAAGTAAATTAATTCACATTGTTACTCAGAGTACACCAGAGGTACATGTAGATACATTAATAAGACTTGTATTAAGTCTTAGTCTATCCTGCACCTTCCCCTCCCCCACCCTCTGATATCCTGCCTTTCCCTCCCATCTACTGGTTGGTTCACAATGTATGTATGCATTACATAATAAGATCAATATAAATTTACAAAAAGATGTATAGATGTGTGTACTGTATATGTCTATGTAGATCAGGTAAAGTTGGTTACCAGCATGTTACCAAATCTGTTTCTTTTAAATGATAATTCATCTGTAAGCCTGGAATCCCACTACTTGTCTTTTGACAGTTTCTAATAAAATGTTTGTAATGAGGTGGAAATATTCATGTGACCTGACTGTCGCTCACTTTATTCCTTTGAAAACTTTCTATATCCCAGGAACATGTTGCTCCCTGCCTAGGTAATGATATCATGGAACACATATAGACCCGCTTTGTACTCATGAATGTTTTTTATGCACAAATTTGACAATGTGAAGTTTTAAGGTACGTTTAAAAGCACAGAAGGCTCACTAGATGCCATGGCAAAGCTTAGCATGGCTTGGTTCCACTTTTGGATTACGCTGCCACACTACCACGCAATTAGTCGGGCGCTGTGTGTGTGTGTGTGTGTCTGTGTGTGTGTGTGTGCTGGCTGCCTCAGAGTAATGATGCCAAACGGTCCCAGAGAAGATGGAGCACACTCACTAAGGACTGGGTTTTGTGATCTCTGAGGAGGCAACTTCACAGAGGCAGGGGCACAGCGAAACAAAGTGCGAAGGCCTTCCATGTACACAAATCTTGTCAATGGTAATTGATCGCTGCTGGTCACCCGCACAGGACCCGGGACGAAATCAAGTGGCTTCTCCATAAAACAATGTCAAATATTGATGATATTTCTCTTCCCTGGCTCTAGAATGAATAGCCTCATCCTGCCTGTAGTTTTGATGAATGTTTGTTATTGCCACCCCCCACCCCCCACCCCTTTCCTTGTTGTCTTTCTGTTGTCATTTTCACTTGCCGCTCGCTAGGAACGGAGTGGCAATATTTTCTGCATTTTTCCTCCGACCACGTCTCAGAAAACCAGAAACCGTTATTGATGTAATACAAGTGCCAAAATTTGCAGGGCTAACTTGACATAAATACCAACGCAGTAAAAATGTTTCCAGATCCCTTTCACCATAAATTGATCAAGGGTTTAAGTTTTGAATAACTCGCTGCCATGTCCTTGTCTTGACCGTGTGTTTTTAAAGGCTGATGTCCCTTTTTTGTTATGACAGCTCTCCCCCCTCAAACAAGACACAAAAGACTCAGTGCCACGCCGCAAACACGGCTCTGCCACCCGACAGGCTCAGCATTAGAGACATTTTGACATGGAAATACTCAAAGTGAATTCCATGCCTCTCCAGCCCCCCCTTTTTTTCCACGCTTCATGTGTCAATGTTTCTCTCTTCCCCCCCGTCTTTGTAAAAAACAAACTATTCTCCCCCTTTTATTGTCTGTTAAAACTTGTATGTCCCCCCCCCCCCCCCCCCGTCCGCAGCTTTGTGCTCTCTATTCCCTCAACTGTCAGTGTGAGAGGTCTAAAAGCTTGTCTGGTCCACTGTTTCACATCAGAAACAGTTTGTGTGTTTGTCAGTTTTGGGCCTCTGGAAGAATCAAACGAGAGAGAGACAGCGAGAGAGACAGAGAAGGGAGGAAAAAACAACATATGGAGTTTATGATGAATGTCGGAGGGGACAGGACATGTTTTCTGTGATGTGGGGCGGGGGGGAGGGGGGACTTTGGAAATCACACTGAATGTGACACACACATAGAACAGAAGACGTACACACACACGTCCTGACAGTCGCTGTCTGAATTGTGCGGCGTAACAAATGCATCAGAAGGATAGTCATCAATTATTCAATCCACTCAGTGTGAAAGTGGGTGTGTGCGTGTGTGTGTCCATATCGGTGGTTCAGGAGGGTGTAAGGTGGAGGGGTGTGAGGAGGGTTGTGGGGGGTTAAACCAGTCCCTCAAGGTTTGGCTTATTTGAAGAGCGAATACAGGCTAAACGCAAGACAGCGGAGATATGAGCTTGGTGCTCGTCCAAAGGGAATCTCTGGACTCCAGGAATAGAGCTATTTGTACCACGAAGGAGGAGCCTGGTCGCTCCTGGGGAGTGCCAGGACACACACACACACACACACACACACACACACACACACACACACACCATGTTGATCCCATACCATGTGTGACAGCATCTCATCAGTTTGACACATTTAACATCCAAGCCAATTACCAATGTTTGTATATTCATAGCATTTTGTCATGCAATCATGCATAAACCTTTTGTAGACAATAAATATCGATCAAGTCGCCTAAATTCCAGTTTTCTGAGTCCTATCAATCACTTGAATTCAGCAGTGAAAATAAAGACTATAAACTGCGGAATATCCACAAAAATGAATGTTTTCTTTGTAATTACAAAAAGCGAAAATAATCCCTTCTTTGTTTAAAGTCTGCTTTTGTTAACTTT
>NW_027466849.1:2962500-3035000 GCF_046128005.1 Genypterus blacodes
TGAAACTATATCCAGGCGCACAGTAATTCATTGTTTCTAGGTTCAAATTTGACTCCTGTGGAAAGTCATGCACGAATGTATGGAAAAAAGTACAAAAAAATCACATTCTTTTATTGAAAAACAGGTGGGTTTTTACCTGTATTTAAAATTTTAATGATAATTCTTGTGATTCAACACATGGAATCTCACGGTGAAGGTGTCTAGAAGCTTTTCTGTCTGTGAGCTTTGCTGTGTTTTTGTGAAGTCTTTATCAAGAGTTATACACATAATAAACAAGCTTAATATACAAGCAAGCTCTAACTTTACTCATTTAAGATTTAAAGAGTAACCACCCCAAATTAGAGCCCAAGCTGCCATCTTTCTGCTCCTGGGCTCTCCATGCAGATCCAGTCCAGCCGTTTTTCTTTATCCTGCCCTGTAATAAATTGTGATCACCAGGTACCCCAGACAAAAAAAGGAATATTAGGTGAAAGCAGTTTACTACATGGCAGGATATAAAACCTGCCGGACCGGGGGGATCATGGAGGACTGGGGGTGGTAACTCCTTTTTCAGACTGACCCCAGTCCACAGAAACGTAAATTCACGCTGGTCAGAGTCTCCACAAAGCACCAGTGCCAGAGTTGGTGTCACAGAATAGAATCCAAAGAGATGTCGCTCCTATTGCTCCTATTTATTCTTTCTTTGGTAAAAACAGTGACATTTTTAACAGTCTTTATTTTTGCAGACTGAATAAATGACGTATGCGACCTGTTGTGTCGGCCAAACAAAGACGTGGAGGAGGATGTAAAAGGGTGTCGGGTCTCCTTGGTTCGGGTTTGATACACCTTGGAGGTCACAGACCTTTTTGGAAATGGTGTCCATGAAAAAATGATTATGAGATGATTAGATATATCTCTATCCGAGAATGGGACTGTAAGGCGAATTGAACACACATTATCCATTATCCCGTCTATTTGAAGCAGCATTTTCTGTTTTGAAAGTACTTAAATGTGCACTTACAAAATAAAGCATGGCACGCAATCACGAGTGGCACAAACAATGGCAAAGTGAGATTAGTCTGTGAAAACACCTTCAATTTTTGGCATAAATCATTTCTGAAAATCCTGATTTAAGCCAGTTTATTGTCTCCCTGTTTAGTCCTTCATCGCCCCCTCCATCTCTCTCTAGCTCCCTCTTTCTCTACCTCTCCTCTCTCTCTCTCTGTCCTCCTCCTTCTCCCCCTCTCCTCCTCCATCTCCCTCTTTCTCCCTCAGTCTCTCCCATGCTCTCTCGCTCCATGCCTTTCTCTCTGCATGGCTGGGCTAATTGAGTATCTAAACAAACTAATTAATCATGGGCGTCCGGTGAAGACGGACAGGTCCAGAGAGGTGATGTTCATCAAACTACCCCCTCCTCCCGATTTGTTTCCTTAATCCCCACTTGCAGTTTATTTTGCTGAATGTGCACATTCAACCCCCCACCACCACAGTTCTCCCCCCATCACACCCACCCTCCCTCCCCTCAAATCTCTTTGCCACAACCAAGGTTATACCCGTATACACACTCATTCACTATTTATGATTTTGCATAGAGGATAATTCCCCCCCACCCACCACCCCCAATACACGCGCACACACACACACACACACACACACACACACACACACACACACTCACACACACACACACACACAGACACCCCTTTTCCTGTTCTCTTAGAGTCAGGGTATCTGGGTACATTAATCAAAAATAATGAATAAAATGATCAGCCTGACAATGTGGCGAAGCCTCCCTCGGTTTCAGGAGAATAGCCGACCAACTTTATTAATCAACATTTCCTGATTAATTGTTACAAAGTGTCATCCATAAATTTCCCTTCATTTTAATAGTACTTTGGCCAACACTAACAATATCCCCCGTGACCACAGATTTATTGAGGCCTCGACCGATTTGAGAGAGGAAGGAGAGCGAGGGAGAGAAAGAGAGAGAGAGACTGATAGAGGAGGAGGTAAGGAAAACAAAATCTCCTCAAACAATGCTCTCCATGCAGGACTAAGGCTGTGGGCAGATTTGCACCTCCTGAACACTTAGTCTTCAGAATTGGCCTAATGGCAGCTTGGTTGCTACAGTGTGGCCCCATGGAGCTCTCTCCCTCCTTCCTTCCTTCCTTCTTTCTTCGTCTCATTCATTCCCTCTCTCTCTCTGTCTCTATCTCTCCCCCTCTCTCTCCTTCCTCTGATAAGGTGAGGCGGCGGAGTAAACCATTACTGGTGACAGTTTCACTTTTCTCCCCCTAATTACTTGTTCCTGCCCATGTGGCATTTCTTAGAAAAATTTGTTGAATAATGACCGGCATTAAAATGGAGGCTCTTAAGAATTTATACGCGCCGGCTTAATTCATCATGTACTTTCTTTATCTCCTGTGTAGATTTATATCCCGGCGTGTCGTCGGGCCCTCTGCCTTGTGACAGGGGCCGTCATCTCTTTAAGGGCACGGCATGTATATCAGTGACTGCAGCCCCCCTCCGCTCCCCCACTTTACCCACCCACCCACTGCTGCTTCCTGTCAGCGGGCAGGTAGAGCGGCGACTTGCTGGGAGTGTTTGTTTCTCGTGTCACTCGCCTGTAACACTGATGGGAGAGAAGCACCATTGTACGTTTCTACTTAGGTGCACCCGTGTGTTTTTTCATGCCAGCGACTGATCCTCTCCATCTTCTGCCCGTGGCCTGATTTTCAATAGATTAATATCGCTTTTCTTTTCAGCTCAATATGCAAATATGCCACTTAAGTAACGGCAAAGAGTTATAACTAAGAGTAAAAGTGAAACCCAAACACCTTAAAGCCCACGGACGGGCTGGATTATGTTCTGTTATTAAAGTTGTTTGATGTCACCTTATGAGGACACTATATTGAAGCCCTCAGATTCCTGTTGTAACTGTGTGAACTTGTGCTTGAGGTGAAAGAGTACAGAATTATAAAAAGGTGACTTTTGTGAGTCGTATTAACGGACATCTGTACCATGCATTGTACATCCATCAAACAATGAATTATAGGCCACTAGCAGGTGTGCGTGTGTGTGAGCAAGAGAGAGCGAGAGAATGTCCCAGACAAGTCAACAAAGCCAAGATTAATACCGCTAAAAACATATACAGTGCAGGTCAGCAAACTGTCCTGACTCCAGCAGAGGAGACGAGTACAAATATACCAAATATATTCAAATATCATGATATCACATGTGTGTGTGTTTTGCATACGTACACTTGTTATAACATACGTATTTGTGTGTCTCTGTGTGTATATTATGCCCTCCCATCCTCCACCGCCTTATTAAAGTATGCAGAGTTTTAAGTCAGGCATAAGGATGATTTATGTACAGTATCATGCAAAGCGTTCTGAGAGCCACCTACAGCCTCGCCTTTATTGCTGTTGTTTTTTACTATTTCCTTAGGGTAATTTACTACGGGCTCTCTTGAGCATACACATTTAGGACTGCCTTCCACTTTCAAGGGCATTATATGGTGGGCATCTCATTTGAAGCGTTCTAATGCCTGAATTGATGTTGGTGACCTACAGCGCCAAACTCCTTAGGTCTTGTTCTTCATTGGGTCTAAATACAAATACTTTAGCCTTGTGTATGGATTGAAATGAGAGCCAGAACCAGAACCAGAATTAGAATCTTTCGTCCAACGAATTCTATGCGGTCCAGGTGTCGACAGAATACACAAGACAATGCAAATATAAGTGCTAATACCGTAGTTCTGTGCTATGAAATGGAGTATACGTGTATACCTTATATATAGTCAATATTAGAAAAAACTAAATACATGCATACAAATAAGATGTCCTGATTGAGATTGAAGTATTTGTGTTCATCATTTCATCATTTCTGAATGTGCAATCGTTCAGTGGGTTACACAGTAAAATCCTGTTTAATATGCGGGAAGTCATCGCCTCAATGTAAAATAAGTTATAGCTCTACATGATTACACACACGCCACAACCTTGAACAGATGTGTGGGAATGCTGCTGCTTGTTTTATTAGAGAAAGTCCTGGATGGCCATCAGTTGATGAGCTTGTTCGTAAATTAGATAAAAGTAGATGTGTGTGAAGAGTAAAGCAGAATCTCTGTCTGTGTGTGAGTGTGTGTGTGTGTGTGTGTGTGTGTATGTGTGTGTGTGTGTGTGTGTGTGTGTGTGTGTGTGTGTGTGTGTGTGTGTGTGTGTGTGTCTGCGTGTGACATGGAAAAGTGACGGAGAGGGAAAGCGATTGTGAATGTTAAAACCAAATCTGTGCCCTTGCTTTACATTACAAGTTGTGCAGTTGTACAAGGTCGTATAAAGCATATATGTAAATGATGGAAGCTTTTCCTTCAGGTAAAATCAGCCCAGTAAAGAGTCCCTACAGTGAACCATTGGTGTCTTTTCTGAAGCTGTGACCCGATCGACTGACACGTCTAGCTTTTCACTTTGATGCTCCTCCAGCCCAGCGGGCGTCTGTATGCTAATTACATGCAAATTACATAATAGCTGACACACTTTTGATGGGAGCCCTGAATGGCGAATGACAGACGTTACCGTGTCTTCATTATGATGGCTTCAGAAATGTAACGTAGCCATTGTAAGCTGTCAGCTGTCAGAAAGTTTTTGCCCTTTGTTCATGATTGTTTTTCTAGTTTTGCTCTTGTTAGACCTAAATATGTATTTTTAATATGCAATTCTGGTAGTTCATCCACAAGTTTATTTGATAGGAAAACTCAGCCGTGACCTTTGACGTTTAAATCTATTACCTACTGATGTTTGCCTTTGTGCTGCAGTGTTTGTATTGCGTGGCTGGAGGGGGAAACATCTCCTGCAATCTCCTTTTTACGAAAACACATTTATAAATCGATGCGATCCTGAAACTAATGACAGAGAAAAATCTTATGATATACAGCAAATGGCAGCAGTTAGCTCTACAATTAAAAGAAGCAAAGAAGACAAAGCATAAGGTGGATGATTTAGACACACATATGAGCACACGCATGCACACACACACACACACGGAGATGGAAGAGCTGCATGTATCAATCAGGTATGACGGCATTTAAGTGTGAGGCTGTGACATGACAGGAGCTTCCTGCCAGGAGGCTTGTCTTTCTAATGACAGCCACTGCTCTGGAACAGAGACAATCTGGGAGGCACACACACACATAGACACACACACACACACACACACACACACACACACACACTTGGCCCTTGACTCGATCTCTCTCCTTGATAACTATCACTGTCAAGGGGAGACAGAGCCCAATGTATGACAATTTGTTCATTATCATAGTGAATAGATTTTCACAGGCTCCCCAGCCAGTCTGCCAGTGGCGGATAGATGAATATCAAACAGGCCTTCCCTTTGTCCTAGGGGCCAAATTTAGGAAATAACATCTCATCCTACTATCTGCCTGCCTTTCTCTCTCTCTCTCTCTCTCTCTCTCTCTCTCTAGCCCCTCCAGTAGGACCAGTGACACCTAAAGTACCCATCACTTCATGTGTGTGCGTGTGTGTGTGTGTGTGTGTGTGTGTGTGTGTGTGTGTGTGTGGTCTATGAGTATGTATGAGGAGAAATTGGGAAAATATCGGCGATGAAACATTTGCCACGCTTTGGGTGTACCTGGAAGCAAACCACAGTATTTTGTTAAAAACTTTCCTGAAAAATATCCCTGCACAGATGCCACAAGAAGTCACTTGTTCCATGATATGATACTAAAGTTGAATTAGTTGAGATTTAACTTTCACTTTTCTAGCTTATTGCCAAATAAAAACATTCAGAATGGTCTCTGAAAATAACTTTGCTCCAACAGTATCATTATTGAGTATCTCTGATTTTTACCTTCGCCTGCCATGGTAACTGGGTTGACTACGTATGAGGGTCAAAATCGGACGTTGGTACGGGTGTGGAGTTTTGGGCCTCACATTGCCCCCTAGTGGAGATATTGTCCAGATTGACATAAAGTACAGTATGTAAAGTGAGTATGTGAGTATGCATATTTTAAAGAACACTGTATGTCATATGTCGTGTGCCATAGGTCGTAGGTCATAGGTCATAGGTCATGGGCCATTGTCACTAACCCCAGAACCTGAAATCGACAATACATTAACATTATTAAGTTAATGATTAATAACCCCTGAAAAGATCTGAAAAAAATGTAATCGACCTTCACCCAAAACCTTAAAAGGTCAACTACCTTATTGTCAAAACAAAGAAATAAATGCTTGAAATCAGTGGGTTTCTCAAATGCAATTTAATTTCTATTTTACCAAATCCTCTAAATAAACTTGTCAGTTTTAGATGCGTCGTTAAAATGAACAGGATCATTAGTTAATTGTATTTAATTATTGTACAATTAACTGCTAATTCTCTCAGAACCTAGCTCACCAGCTGGACACAATTTGTCGTCTGGTCCTACTTTCTGTGTAATTACAGCTAAACAATAATGACCTTTGATACTTTTAACCTCCCAGTGCAGTAACCATGAATTACACCTGTATTTTTAGCTTGTTTTTTAAGCTTATAACTCTCTATAAACACATTACAGAAACATAGCAAAGCTCACACACCTTTTGCGCACATCCTTTGCTCCAAGTCCTCCTGTTTACATTGGTACCAAATTTAACTCTTCTGGATCTTATTCATTACATAAACCACAGTGCGACTTCTCATATGATTTCATGGCCCTGCGTTGGTAATTTCGAGATACGGCTTTTGTGGTGTTGTTGAGCTGTTGGGCGTCGGCCAGAGGGGGTACAGCGTACAGGAGTATATCAGTGCTTATTGATTATCATTGGTAATGCAGTTTTTATATTAAAATGTTTGTACTTTGTGACTTCTGAGAGCATTGACAGGATGTGGTCAGGATGTGACAGCTCTTGAGGTCAGTTTTTACAGAATATACTGTAGGAATAGTAAACTTATAGGGATAGATGTTGTACTTATGCGTTAGAGTTTGTGTTGTTATATTCCCTCCATTACATAGTTTTAATCCTAATAATTGTCCATTCTGGTTTTGTTTTCCTTTTCTGGCACCTGTGTGATCCACTGGCGTGGCTAGATATCAAACATCAACATTTACAACTACTATTGAAGACAATAATGTAAAGAAGAGCAGATGAAACTCACCCGTAACAAGTCTTCTGTCCATTATCCGTTTGCAGGCGCATTCAGCCCTGTCCATGGCGTTGGAGCATGCTCAGTTGACCGTGGTGCACTGTAATTAAAAGCTCTGTTAGCACTGCAGACAAGACAGAGATCTACAAAATGTCTCACCGTACAGGCCTTTTTAACACAGGCAGACATTTACAAGACGTCGTTTCTCTCCTTATTCTGTTGCTTTCACACACACTGTAAAACGGCACCAAGAAAGAGAAGGAAAGAGAAGTGGAGGCCAAAAATAAAGCTCACCATCCTTCTTTGTTCATTATCTTCTTCTTCTTATCTTGCATTGTATATGTACACGTTTCCCACGTACAATAAAAGGAAGTCCAACCATTCCTTTTCCTACCTACAAAGATTTCATAGGGGGAGATAATTTATGAAAATGACTTTTTGCTCATTTTGTTTAATGTATGCACTTTAACAATTAATAACCCAAGCGCTGGGAGATTTTCAACTAAAGGCCATTAATTTGTATAAATCTGCCAACCTCTGACAGGAAGAGATTTTTTAAACTGATCTGAGGGAAAGTGAAATTATTCTCTTGCCTCAGGTTAAATATTACTTTTCTTCAGGACCGCTGCGGGTCCGTCGACTCCACTCTGGCTTCTGACCTCGTCATTGATCTGCTCGGCGGCATCTCTTTCTCCCTCACTACGTTACATTTGCCGTTATTTTTTGCTTGTCTCTTTCAGGTAGAGGAGGCTTTTGTTTGCTCGTGGACTCAAGGCCTTTTCAGCAGGATACCATTTTGAATTAAAACCTTCTTCTGCCAAGGCCAAGGGAAGGCTGAGCGCATGCTGGTGTGTGTCCATGTGTGTGGTGTGGTTTATAATGCTTTGTATCAAACAGTGAACTTGCAGGTCTCAACACATTTCTTGTAATGGTTTATAAACTTTCAAACACTTTGCTGATTTTTAAACAACTTTCCTTGAAACATAGAATTACACTAAAGGGGCTTTCAAACTTGATTTAACTTGGCTCTCAGACATGGTATAGATCAATCCTACATTTAGACTACTCTTGAATGAACCCAACCCATATCATTAAGGACGATTGTAGTTACCAAAGTACTGAGCAGTGGCTATTATTAAACCATGAAGATGCCAAGTTTAGACTTGGACTCCATGGACTATTGGACAGATTGAACAGGCGCCACAGGCCAGAAAAAGTAAAACATGAACTCACTCAATTAAGGCCCCAGTATACATATGTGGTGGGTCACAGGTGTGTGCATGGCCCCCAAAATGAAGTACTTCCTCTACTGTTGGGTAACATGTACAGTAAATGGATATGGATACATCATCTGCATATGCTCAACTCTTCAGAAACCAGAATAGCAGCCTGCACAGAGGATTCAGGTGACGCGCCTCTTTAAACGCAGAAATTTGTTATCTAGATCAGAGCCATTTAGAGGGCTTCATTCATCACGCATGCCAAAATTGAAACGAGGCAAACGGGGAGCAACTGCAACATCCACTAGGCCCACCAAACACCTCCAGCGTTCTAGGTCAAGGTCATGGAGTAGTTAAGGAAAGGTACACAAAAACGTTGCAAGAAAGGCGAACAAGAGGAAAAACTTCAAACACAAACAAGAAAGGCATAGATTTTCCTGACGCTGGATGTCGGAGAGAAGCTTCTGAAAAGTCATTTTCTCAATCTTGATTTGTTGATTATTTGAAAATTATGCCCTACAACTCCTCAGATGACAGCAAATGAGGCAGCTAATTTAAACATTGTTTACTGACACAGTAATTCCAGTCATTGCTGTTCTAAAAAACACAGTACACAACATCATTTATATTACACTGTACACTATATAATTTGGGAATGTAAATGTTCAATTAATGTGATGTACAGCTTTGAACTAATAACAAATAAGTGATGAGGCATCCGTCTTTCGCAATCTGAATTTTACATGCAATACGTTTTTTAGATTGGGCTGTTTACTGTTAATGGAGGCAAGTGGCGCTAAAAAAATGAATGTGGATTGAAAGGATAAATGGGTTGCATTGATGCATGTTCTATCACATTTTCCTAATTTCCATCCATCTCCCTTCATCCTCCCTCCTCTCCCTCTCTCCTCCTCTCTCTGTCTGCCTCTCCCTCTCCTCCCGCGCTGGTAGTTTTTTAAGTTCAGACTGTGAGAGCATGTCTTCATTAGCTGCATTAACATTCACAGGCTGTAGTAAATTCTGACAGTGAAAAGGTCCCCGTAACCTTTAGTTGTGCAGAAATTTACTTCCCCAGAAAATTACAGCTGGCACTGTCTTAATTAATGCCCACTTTCTTCTCTTGAAAACCCAGAGCCTGTCAGCTGGAGGAGAAGGGGAGAAAACACACACACACAGGCACACACACACATGGAGCAGCGAGAGAGGAGGAAAAATGGAGGAACGGGAAAAAGAAAATCATGAAAGGGGAGAACAGTAAGAGGATACAGGGCCCACTTAATGGTTTTGGTTGCAGATACAAGGGTGGGGTGTGTGTGCATGTGTGTGTGTGTGTGTGTGTGTGGGGGGGGGTTGTAAAACAATATCACCGTTTGCTGTGGTGTTCATGCATCTATAGTCGCTTGTAAATACATTCAGTAGATTCAAATCTATACCATCTCCCGCACAACATCTCCCCGTCTCCGTCCTCGCTCCCTGGCTGCTTTTTTGTCATCCCAAAGTGGAAGAGAGGAAGAGGGTGGGCTTAGGGGAGGAAACTAATACATATTTTATCGCGGGCTATCTCCCGAGCTCACACGCCGCCGCCGCCAGCGCCGCCAGCGCCGCCACCGCCGCCACCGCAGCCACCGCAGCCACCGCAGCCACCACTTTTTTTCCAGGGGCCCTCTGGGGGAAGTGGAGGCTACGGTATCAGAGATCCATTTCTTGGGGGAGCCCGACGTCCCAATGCTGCACTGATTTAGGTTTCAAAGAAATTAGAATATACACCAACATCCGTCCTGCAAGGTGAATGTTGGACTAACCATTATGCGTTTAGAGAAATGTACTTATTTGGTGCTTTTTTGGTGGTGGGGAGGGGGGATCACAATCACTATCAGTCCCTCTTCACTAATTGTCCAGGCGAGCTTCTCTTAAAGCTTGATCGCCGGAGATTCATCTCTCCCTTTTTCAGTGTCTCTCTCTCTCTCCTCCGTCTGCTCTCTTCCCCCCCTCTGCCATCTCCGTAGACGCTAATTAGAGAAGTGTGGTTGATAGACAAATGTCAGCAGAAGTCTCCAGTCACTTGGTAATTGCCCGAATCAAAGCCACTGGGAGGGCAAAGATAGCAGGGAGACGAAGACGCTGAACATTCTCACATCTCTGAGTCAGATCATGGCGGAATCACAAAGAAGCAGAGGGGCTTTAGTGCTTTCAGAATTTTCAGGTGTGGCTTTAGGAAATTTTTAGGAATTTTTTGGTTGTGCCCACTTAGCTCAAGCAGGCGTTCCGGAATGAAATCCCAAACACCGGGGGGAAAGAAGAAGACTTTCCACTTTCTTTAAGCCTGAGCGGGAGAAAAAAAATCTTCAAGTTTATCGTGACATGTGGCTCATTTCACAGAGAAAGTGAGTCTTGTTCCCTGCAAGCTGCTGGTCATTATTTTGTAACACATCAGGAAATTCGGGGGTGTCTAACGTCAAGTAGTTAGGACTTTATTTTTAACAAATGGGTAGCGAGCTTCAGGCTACTTGTTTAGCAGTCTATGCATGACAACTCCATTAGAGGAACACTCCAACGGCTCGGCGGTAAATTCTCGTGTCTTCCTAATTATGAAGGTTTGACTCTGGTCTTAGTTAGAAGCAGACAAGGCTCCTCTAAATAACATCTCAAGTTGTGCCATCAAATATCTTCATCTCATTTATAGAAAAGGAAAGAAGGAACTCATCATATATTTTTTTTCTTTGTGCGATTTGGTGACTTGACACACACACAGACACACACACACACACGAGTAGCAGCGCCGTAAGTTATACCAATTATATCAGCTAATCAAAACAATTAGGAGTTAGAGGCTATGGGAGCTTTCTATACCAAGCAGGGAGTCAGGTTATTAGAACAGAAGCCTAATGAGTGCCAGCTTGTGGTAGTGTGTGTGTGTGCGTGTGTGTATGTATGTGTGCGTGTGTGTGTGTGTGTGTGTGTGTGTGTGTGTGTGTGTGTGTGCGTGAATAACTTTGACTCCTTCCCTCCTTTACAGCAGGAAAATAGTGAAAGTTTCCAGTTTTGTTTCGCTGGAGTTGATGCTTATCAACCAACTGAAGAAGCAACAACAGCAACAACAAAAATTCTCTTCAGTGTCACATGATCCCAAAAGGAGTTGTGTGTGTGTATGTGTGTGTGACCAGATTGTGTTTACATAAAGCATATCTCCAAACTCACAAGTCTTAACAGTGGAAGAAATGGAAGAAAGTTATATTATATTACGTTATCTACACCTACTTCCTACACACACACACACACACACACACTCACACAGTCTATCTGGCTGGCTGTGTTACCTGTGATGATAAACGGCCTCAGATTTTAAGATTCCCATTTCTAATTTTCTGAGTGGAGAGGCAGGACAGTGGCGATTGATCAAATTGGGCAGCAACTTTACAGAGACCCCCCAACCCCTCCACCATCCACCCCTCCCTCCACACCCCCATCTTCAACTCTCTCTCTCTCTCTCTCGCTCTCTCTCTCTCTCTCTCTCTCTCTCTCTCTCTCTCTCACTCACTCCCTCTCGCTCTCTTTCCCATTTCCCATCTCTTTCCCTTCCTTTTCCTGCCCGTAGACCCTCTTTAAATATTAAAACAGATTTATGAATGGTCACCGTTGCCCCCATCTATTAATATCACCAAAATTGACAAGAAATGATGCATTTCCATTGGGCACGGAAGAGGAATTAAAGAATTTGGTTTGTCCAAGGACCTATGGTTGAAGGAAATGAATCACCGTCTTCACCAAAATTACTTTACCGGTCTTTGGACTTTTTTTGGTCGACTCTTATCGCTGAAAATCTCTAAAATTCCTCAAAAGCTGCAAAACTATTGAGACTCATATAGCACTCGCAGGTTTGACTCCTTTCCCCTACAAATTAAATCAAATAACAAGAAGGATGATTTTAAAACGGCAACCTTTATATTTTGTGCGATTACAACCCTGGGAGGTTTTCATATCTACTCCTCTTTCATCTGCAGCGAGGCATATTGATTTGTACCTGCTCGCCTCGGTTAGATTATAAATTCATACACAAGTTCTCAGCGTGCAGTCATTTGTTCGCCGCGCGTCACACTCACGGCAAAACTCAGAGGACAGCAAAACGCTTTGGTCTCCCACGGGGATGGGAAAGGGGGAGGGGAGAAAGAGGGACAGAGAGAGAGAGAGAGAGAGAGAGAGGGGGGGGGGGTGCAGGGGGGCAGAGGGAGAAGCGTCGCACCCCAGCGACTGCAGAGCGACTTTGTCTCAGGAGAGGAGCTCCTTCGATCTGATTATTTGGGAAGGACAAAGTGCTTTTGTTGATGAAGAGTCACTGTGATATCTGGGAGTTGGGAAATCGATTGGGACGCACACAGCTCTGGCGCATTGATCCCAGGCCCCGGCATTGACAATCCATGGCCTGGTTAGCTATGCAAGGGAATGAGACAAAATGAGCTCTGTGTGAAAGTCTCTCTCTCTCTCTCTCTCTCTCTCTCTTTTTGTGTGTGTTGTAGATGTGCCGTGTTGTTATTTGTACATTTTGTATTGACAAGCCTGGCTCCGGAATGATTAATAATCACCCCGTTCAAATGTTTGAGTCTGTGTGTGTGTGTGTGTGTGTGTGTGTGTGTGTGTGTGTGTGTGTGTGTGTGTGTGTGTGTGTGTGTGTGTGTGTGTGTGTATCATAGGTAGGAAGTTTTATGATAATGTGCACGCTCGGCACTTTCATTGCTTTTTCGTTTTTTTTCTCTCGTTCTCTTTGAAAGTATGTTGCGAAACTTAAAAAAAAACATGAATAAAGTAACAACCCATACCGTATATTGTAGCTGATTTTAATCCGAGGGCGAGAGACATGGAGGAAGAGAGAGAGAGAGAGAGGGGAAGAGAGTGAGAGAGAGAGAGAAACTCAAATCACTCAAATGAGGGCCTCTCATTATTGGGCCCGGGCGTTGTTTGTCCAGGCAGCCTTTTCCTGGCACCTTGTTAGACATGTCCACGGCTGGTAATTGGATCCATCTTGCCGTTAGAGTGGAGCCTCCGCTGACAGACGCTCAGACCGGAGAGACGCTTAAATGACAAATGTTCCTTCTCCTTCTAAAACCTGAGTGTAAAGCTGTGACGCCTCGTTATCGTCTCTCAAACGAGGTTTGAGGGCTCTGGCAATCAAGCGGGCTGCTTAAGTCTACCCGGAAGGGGGGGGCGGGGGGGGGGACTGGTGACTAGAAGAAGCTTTAAGTGGGAGGAGAGGGCTTTGTTCAGTGTTTGGTAAGAACGCTATCTATATGAATATAACATATTTTCACCTGAGTGTACGGTCAGCAAACATGACGAACATTTGCTGCTGTGACACTGAACTTTCAGTGTGACACAAACATCCTGTATGAGCGCCAAATCAATCAATCTACTGCTACAGGTACAGCAAGTACTAAATCCCAACCAGACCATAGTGAGACAGTATACGCGTACAGTACATACCAATATAGATACTGAATTAGGCTTATCTGTGCTCTCAACAGCTCTGCTCTGTTTCCATGAGGTCATTGTCAATTAATTAAGTACATTACGTATACATAATTCATAAAACTATACATTTGGGAACAAGTGATCTGCATCCATCCCACTAGAGATTCTCTGCGTAAATATGGTTACTTAGTTAGCCGGATTCTACTTAGCCGGATTACTTACTGTACATTTGAACTTGGAATAAAAGCTCTCATCTTTTGTATTTGTCGAACATGAGTACAAGTCCTGGTACAAAAGTGAATTTCCTCGCTCATGCAGTATGTACGTGATTTATGATGATTCCAGATCCTTTTAAAATTTAACAAGCCTGAGACACCACTCATACTCTGACTTTGAGAAGATCATTTTTGTGATTTATCCCTAATGTGTTGTATTTCACACTGAAAATGGGTTTAGGGGATTGATATGTTAATAATTCATTACGTGGTGCTTTTAATTGCCGTTAGAAATGTCATAACTGTAACTGTGATCGCAGATGAAAAACCCAACAGTGTTAAGTAAAGTGAAAGTGGTAATTTCTTTAGACCTTATTAAGCATCATGATGTCACTTTTATGTGACAGAGAAGATGAAAGAGTGATACACTGTGTTAATATATCATTAGTGTTTGCATCCTGGGTAAGTAATTGATATGGTGGCACTAATCCTTACAGCTGGATGATGAAGGGTTCTGTTCAGAGGGTCTAGGGTGACACAGCAGGGGGTTTGGACATGATGACGACTGTTTGACAACCACAAACCTGAATCTGAAATTAGGAAACTCAAACATAGGAATTGAAAGATCGTACGTCCATGGATGAAAGCAGTGGCTATGCCAAAAGATTAAGCTTGACTGGGAAAGCAGTGGAGGAACTGCTGAAAAACCATTTCAAATGGGTTCACGGTGATGTTCGTGCGAAGGTTTGAGAGACAGGTCGGTCCGAGAAGCAGGTGTCCGACAGGTCTTCTTCCTGGTGTTCATCTATTGTTATTGTCTTTCCACAACCAGTTGTGGTTTGGATTAGTATAACTGACAGGCTTGTTTACGTCCGCCGTAATTGAATCAGGGGCTGTAAGCCATGAGTCACGGCTCCATCTGTACCATGTCATCAAGTGAGGGACGGAGATGCCGATGGTGCAGAGAGAGAGAGATGGAGAGATGAAGGGGAGGGTGAAGAGGAAACAAAACACATAAGAGCAATGAGTCCATCACCTGGATTTCATTCTTGTATAAATGAAAGTTACACAAGACAAACCAACATGCCAATGGCACCTGCTTCACCTCCAGTAACCAAGACAATCCATCAAGGTGCTGCACGCAAACAAACTACTCATGCTTTAAAGTAGTTAAGCTGTGGCCAAGCTACTCTCTCAACAAAGTAGTTAGCTACTACAACCTTCTGAGAAAAAGGGGCTAACTACATTGAAGTTGAACATTGAATTATGTATAATCACCACACTACTTTAATTAAGAGCCAATACTCAGACAAGTGTTGGGCTGTTTTACTCTCAAATATCATACTCTACACACTATATTCCATAGAAATTAGTATACATGATATATATATATATGAGTATATCCACAGATTTCTATGCCTGGAAATGTCTGATGGAATCGTGGAAAATCTGGATTCAGCGTTGTGATGTGTGTTTCTGTTTAGGTTGGTTTCCCATATAAGCTAAGATCGACCAAGCTGCACTCAAGCCGCACATACCTGGATCAGGGGTCTGTTATGCATGATTGGAAGTGAAACAAAAGACAGGATAATGGGCCGGAATGTAGGCCTAGCTTAAAAGGTATGAAGGGGTTCATGAAGGTGGAAAGTTAGATTCCTGCCTGCCTGTGTTTTAATTTGATAGATGTTGCATTATGCGTTACAGTGATGAGGTCACCTTAGTGATCCCTGAAAGAGCCATCATGCACTGTAAAAGATGTAAAATACACACGATGCATTCACACAATATGTACGCACACATGCAACATACTGTAACCCCCCCCACCTCATATTTACTGAGAATTTGATGTGAGAGGAGGAGGAAGGAAGGAAGCAAAGACAAAGAGGCATGGATTACACACAGGGGCTATACACACATGCCATTCTCCTTCATCACACACACACTTCCTCCTCCTTGTGTTTGGTGGAAATGAAGATTGCCCTCACAGGCACAGATTCTGGAAACAAGCAAGCATGAGTGTGTGTGTTTGTGTAAACATCCGTGTGATCACATGCATGTATAGACAGCTGCTATACTGTGTTTGCTGTGAAATGCCAGTGAAGAATACTCGTTACATTCGTGGCCACATTCATTGTGAGCCATAATGTGTCTCTGTGAGGTAATTCCCTGCAGTTTCATCCTCAAACTGTAAACATGCATATCTATACTTTTCTATCCAATTCCCTGTTTCCTCCTTCCCTCCGGCCATCCGTCCCACACTCCTCCATCTCCTCGGCTTTGCCTCACGTAGGCCGAAAGGTAATTCTTGCGTTTCGCTCCTTGTTGTTGCCATTATCTGCTTTATTGAGCACTGTGTCCACCGCCGCACAATTCACGGCCATTTCCATAAAGCAAGGGTGGGGGTGTGTGTGTGTGTCTCTGTGTGTGTGTGTGTGTGTGTGTGTGTATGTGTGTGGGGGGGGGGTTATTAGAGAAGCACTAAATGACTCATGACTTAGGGAGGAAGAGGAAGGGAGGGGAGGGAAGGAGTGCTGGTGGGCCTTGGGGGTACCACGAATCCACTTTCCTTTAAACCCCCCCTCGCCTAATTCTTCCATATTGTCGGTGCTGCACACACGCTGTTTTGAGAGGGTCAACTTTCTCCCTCTCTCTCTCTCTTCTTCATCGTCATCTTCTTCACCTCCGCCATACCGTGCTACCTTCCTTTCCTTCTCTGCCCCCCGACCCCCTCTCCTCCTCCACTCTTACCTCTGCATTGCAAAGTCCCAACATTAAATTGTGATAGATGAAGAGCGGAGGGCATTCATACAAATCAATGACTTTAGTGTATGTGTCATTAGCCTGCACTACGCACGCAGCGGTCAGCGTCATAAATCACGCCATGATCGACTGTCTGTAGTCCCCATGCTGCAGCTGCGCAAACTGCATGCATTAGTCTACACTGGCGTAGCAACCGGAGCTGCTTACTTTGTACTCTAGAACAAGTAATAAAATGGGGCTAAAAGAGCTCTGAGGAGTCTCCGGTTGGTGCTGAGGTAGGGATTAATTTAGCGTCTATAGCGAGTCAGTGAACTATACCTGATGAAATAGACGCACTGCATTATAGGAAATACAGCAGTACAAGATATTTATATCAAACTGCATTCTGTTTGTGTCTGAATGGAGATCAGGCAGATGTGTGTAGCTGCACATCACACTGGCTTTCTAATATATTTCTAATCCAAAACCCCACTAGGGCAGCACCTTACGATGATTCTTTTTAACGATTAATCTACAGATAATTTCTTCGATTAGTTGAAAAATGTAAAGATTGTATTTATTACTCAATATAACAATTATTTCCCCCAAAATAAATATCAAACTTATCTCATTAATATTTCGATATTTTCTTCAATCCTCTTCTCTTGGAAACAAACAAATGTAGCGAAGATTTGCAGTGCATTATTCCACAACTAGCCACCTTTTGACTGATAATCTCTGACAGGGGATGGGGACGCAGGTTAGTTTGCGCTTCCGGACTTCAGCCAGCAAAGAACCGCTTGCGGCTCGCGAGCCCACGTCAGCCGGCAAAGAGCCGGCTGCGGCCCACGTGTTCGCCACCCCTGTCCTAGTGTCTCATGCTTGGTGGGCGGGCACACAAAGTGCTGCCGCCTTGACAATGCGCTCCGCGATGCTTTCACTTTAGATCGTGGGAATGTTTTGCCCCGCAGCTTGTTCTCCGGTTGCGTGCATGCTTTCACCTGGCGCAGCCATCTTATGTCATTATGACGCGTCGGCACACGGTTATACAAATCGACGTATTTACGTAATCGAGAAGTCGATATACGTCGACTCGTCACCCCACCCCTAAACCCCACTTTAATTTTTTTAAATACAATCAAACTATGGTCAGTGCAAACATTGAAATCTGTATGTAATCATGTGTCTTTGGTCATATAGATATAAAGACATTAACCTGATCTGAACGAACATCATGGATCATCATTAAAGGCCAATTGTTACCTTGAAAATACACAAGAGTAAACAAAGTAAAACCCCACGGTGTGATTTAGAATATAAAATAAGAGTATAAGTGTAAACTGCAGCAGCTGCCTCAGCCCGACCTCTCTGCTGGAGGCCTCCCCCCGTAGTGCAGCTATATAAAAGTTTGAGTTCAACAGCGAGAAGATTGCAGGTAAAGGCATCATTAATCAAAGCTAGTCCTCAATTAATCAAAAGTGGACAGTCCTGGTCCTGCGACCCTGCTATCCAAACCAGAACCTGGGTGTCAATACTCGCCTCAGGGAAGCAGCCAGCCAGAACCACTGCACCGATCCCAGTCAATAGAGAAGCCTGAAGATCAAGCCGTCCTCCTACACAAAACGTCCAAGGGGCTGCGAGTCACCGCCGCTGACCGCAGGAGGATAAAGGACCTCAGAGCAAGCAGCATATGCAGAGGAGGCGCATTAAGGCTGCAAAAACAAGGATCAGTGTCAGTAACGTCACACTTTGTCCCCTTTATATGTCACGATTACAGTTTGTCAAGGCTTAAAAATGAGCACAGTGAGGTAAATGTCTCACTCTAATGCAGAAATGATGAGCTATGTGTATTAATTCATACATATACTAATATATATGTTGTGAGACAATGTAATGGAGTTGTGGGTAAAGGTTAAGGTTAAGAGTCCTATTAGTCATGTGGGAGGTTATAGATGTAAAACTATAAAAATGTCATGCTGATTTATTGAAAACTGTGGGTTTTTTACTTGTATTTTCATTTAGATTCACACATTTTGTGAGTCAAACTTGTAAAAGCAGAAATTGGACAACCTATCGTTTTTGCTTGTTTTTAAAGTTATAACTTTACATATGCACATCACAGGAACACTTATTATTTATACACTTATTATTAAAGTAGACATTTGTAAGATTAGTTTTAAATCAGACATTGACTGAATGTATACAGTGCTATTGGAACCTACTGTTAACCACCAAAATGACCAAATGCAGTAATTTCTATTAAATGTTTCCTTACATGAGTTCTGTAGTGACACAAACAAACACACACACATGCACACACACAGACACACAGACACAGACACACACACACACACACACACACAGACACACACACACACACACACACACACACACACACACACACACACACACCCACACACACACACACACACACACACACACACACACACAAAAGGGCCCTTTGTAACAATGAATTGTTTGTTAATGTATGAAGATAACAGAACACACAGTAAGTAGGTCTGATAAATTAATTGGAAACAGGTATAATGTGTAATTGAGACAATGCCATGAGTCGTCTGGCCTCTGTCTATTAGCACAAGTTCATTTTTGCACTTCAAAGAGCTTCCTCTCCACGTCTTTTGAGTCCGTTTATCAGGAAAAGTTTGTTTACTGGAGCCAGATTGTATAAATAAAATACACAAGCTTTGCAGAATAACTAGTGGAGTTCATCTCCTGGGAGACACTCTGCATTTCATCTGAAGAAATTAAAAAATAATCATCTATTTTTGCACGCAGAAAGACACAGCTTTCCTTTTAGAGTTTGTTCTACAATTCTCTGTATTGTAAGGAAATCAAAGAATCAATTATTTCTTTCAGCCTCTTTGTGAAATTAAGTGTAAGTCACTCATTTATTTGATATCCGGACATAATTTGATCTCTAAAGACTTGCTGATGAGAATGTCTGGTTTCAGCTCGACATCAAGGCTTTGCCAGCAGAAGCTCAGAGCCATCAAGACCTCATTAATATCTGCCTTCATTTAGAGGCGCTTGGTGACCGTGGCCGTGTGACGGCTAACCTTGTTAGGGACTTGAACAGTTAATTTAAGGAGCAGCATTCATGGTTCTTAATTTAACCGTCTTAGACGATTTCCTTCCCTTGTATGCAAGAAGATGATGAGAAAAATGGAGAGAGATTTCAGGATTAGCTGATTTGTCGAATCAAGTGCAAATTGCTGGAAAATATGCAGGTGAAAATATGAAATGCCTCTTATCAGGCACATTATTCTTTAGTTTTTACATCATTATAAAATGTGTGGAAAATACACGATTTCTGCTGTGAAGGATCGTCTTGGGGAGTCTTTGTCACTGTCTGATCAGATGCTGTTGTCATTTTAGGGTTGAATATATCATAGTAGTATATGAATCTCTCTCCACCAATACCTCTCTCTCTCTCTCTCTCTCTCTCTCTCTCTCTCTCTCTCTCTCTCTCTCTCTCTCTCTCTCTCCCCTCTCTCTCCCTCCAGTCCTGGGGTGATGTATGGCCATTGACACCATTAGACAAAGGTATTATTAGCAGATTAGGCTGAGCGAGGGAGTGAGGTAGGGACACGAACCGGGGGCCATGTTTCTAAAGATGCCAGGCCCGTTGCCGGAATAACCCGGCAGCCCCCTTAACCGCCGTCCCAATTACAGCTGCAGCACACGGCGCGCACACAGCAGGTCACAGAGGAGAGTGAATAAATATCCCCACATTATCTCCGCTGGTGGAACAGAGTGGAGAGCGAGCGGGCCCACAGGGGATAGACGGTGCCCCCACTGGCCCTCAGACTGGGAGGGTTTGGGAGCCCGAGCAGGGGGGAATGTGGGCAGGCAATGACAGAGACATTTCCAAAACCAGACCAGGTGCATTAAGACGTCGTCAGGCTGCTTTGAATCTTAGCAGAGGTGTTTATGTCGCCACCAAGGAAGCTTTCTCAATTATTTACATCACAACCTTTGACAATTTTCTTTCAATGGTTATTAATGCATTATCGAGTTATAAAGATGCGATAAATTCAGGACATTATCAAAAAAATCCCCAGCTAATATCCTGCAATACTGATCTCATCAATCAATGAAGCTCATCAATGCCTGATATATTTTTGGATTTTTTGATCCAAATCCTGACATAAAAAATCAAAGCAGATGATCAGAACCAAATATCACTAATATGTAAAAATGATTATGTGTACGTCTTCAGACCTGTTACTTACGTATTATACCTCATATTTTCATTGTTGTCGAGAAACGCTTTTCATGTCTGTTCACCATGAAGACAAATTATTACTTTTATTATTGTTGTTGTTCAGGAAGGTCGGAAAAAGTAAAAATGCAAAAGTGAATGAGAAAGAATTCAAAGTTAACACAACCTGTTTGCACAAAATCCATTTACATTTCAACTACAAAACAATTTCACAAATACAAGATTGTCAGCCTGACGACAGTGGAGTAGTTTTGTTTAATTATTATTTAAAAGACATGACTTTTGTTCAGACGAGCATTGTAGCTCACAGCACAGTTTAAAAGTCTCAATTCTCTCTCTCTCTCTTTCTCACTCTCTCTCTTTTCTTCTCGCTCTGTCTCTCTTTTATCCTTGTTTTGCTTTTATCCTTTTTAGTGTTGAAGAAGCCTAATGAGCGTGTGCACATGGCCCCTCTCTCTCTCCCTCGCTCTCTCTTTCTCAATCTCTCTCTCTCGCTCTCTCTCGTCTCTCTCGCTCGCCCCTGCCCTTAAATCAGTAATTGGTTGCAGCACCGAGACTGTCAGGAAATTAACACATCACACGGTGACAGCTGTTCATTTTTTCACCGGCATTCTCCATCATGTGAATGGCTGCTGATTTGCCAAAGAACATCACAAATGAGTGCTTGGTAATCAAGAGGCCCTTCGCTTCCATTCTCTGCGTAAGTAAGAGTGTAGGTAAGTAGGTTGGTGTGTGTGTGTGTGTGTGTGTGTGGGGTGGGGTGTGTGTGTGTGTGTGTGTGGGGTGGGGTGGGGTGTGTGTGTGTGTGTGTGTGCGTGTGTGTGTGTGTGTGCGTGTGTGTGTGTGTGCATGTGTGTGTGTGCTGCTAATAATCAATGTTTTGCACTATAATAAATTTAGGGCAGTTAAATCTGCTAATTTCTTTGTCTCAAATCTATAGTAATTGTTTCCATCCAGCATTGTATTCGCCTCATAATGATACAATTCAACTGCTGACCCACAATAAATATGGTTTGGCAAATATTTGGCATCCATTCACATATTTAAATTGATTTATTTGGACAAATGTTTTCCAAACCTCAATGTGGTTCCTTCCAATTATGTTGTGGTCTGGGATCACACTGATTGACCCAAAACAACAAGTTTTTACAACACAATGGAAACACAATCTGCAACTTTCCATACCCAGCATGCATTGTGAAGCCAACACCCAATCAGTGTCCAACCTTAACTGTTAAGTAATAATCACTCCGCAATAAGAGATGACCAAATAAAGTCAACAAAGTCCTCCGCAGCTCATATAGGACATTGTAATATAAGTTCTGAACACACACACTTCCCAGCTTAAGCCTTTCACATGGTGAATATGAGGCAAACATCTGAGGAGGCCAAACGTGGTGAAGCCAGCCAAGTTTGTCCACATCAGAGATTTGGGAACTGGTCTTGATGACAAAGCTCTGAACTTATCAATCAAGCCTTGTTTGGAAACATTTCCATACATGTATGCATTTGTTGTTAGCCTTGTTTATTTCCGCTGCTACTTCTTGACACAGACCCTCCTCATTGATTGGGTCTGTTTGCATCATCGCTTATAGCCGCTGATAAGACGCGAGCTGTGATAGCATTGCTGAAAGTGAAGCCTCAAGGTCACGTGCCGTCGTCGCTCTATGTAGAGTCAATGTACAGTCCAGTCGTGGCACTTTAACACACTGAGACTACTAAGACTAGTTTTCCCAAAGTTTGAGGGCACTTATATTTTCCTTTTGTCTCTTCAATTCTGCTGAAATCGACTGTGCGCAGATCAAGTGCGAGATTCTGTTTCGCATCCACGTGCTTGAGCTGGCGTCTTGAGCCGAGAGTGAGAGGAAGCGAGCGCGAGACATCTTATAAATCCCTCAAAAACTACAGCCGGATAATAGCCCAATTAACCTTTTCATTCTTCCCCCAGCTCGTCAGCGAAATCCTCACTCTCATTTTCTTTTTTTGTAATAAAATGAACTTCCTCTCCTCCTCCTCCTCCTCCTCCTCCTCCTCGTCTCTCCTTCCTGAGAGATCAGAGCGAAGAAAAAAAAAAGCAGGAGAGTGCTTGACCCTTTCACACAATAAGGATTCCTACAATTGTACAAAAATAACCAGGTTTTATTCCTCTGATGTGATTTCTCTCTGCAGCCGAACATCTCCTCTCTTTGTCTGCCGTGACCTTATTTAGACGGGTGTCCGAGTGAAGGACTCGTGCCTGGATTAGAGTGCAGAATGTGGAGGGCGAGAGACGAGGCCAGAGGGGGTCAGGGAGAGGAAGATCCAAATGTGAGGACACTTAGGGGAGGAGAGTGAAGGTTGTTGCAGTTTATAGATAGATACACACACACACACACACACACACACACACACACTGCTGAGTTCAGGGCTTCACACAGTATGAATTCAGTGCTCACTCTTATGGTCCGTTCACGCAGAGTCTGACAGACATATTTGCTACATTTGCTAAATTTACGAATTGTCACAATGTCCAACCTCCTGTTACACGGAGGGATTCCTAAACACCATGTATGAATTTGACTTAATAAATAATATGGGGTCCTTGTGCATGCAGGTATCAGTTACAGCAACATCAACAACATACAGCATCTCTGCAAACAAGTGAGAAATAATTTGGATCGCTTGCTTATCTGAGTGGAGGATGAGCGACTCAGTCGAACCATGATTCAAAGATTCACAGCACCGGATTGTGGCGAGCTTAGCGACTTTAGCCCATGAGGGTTGATGAAGGTTATTGTCACACCTGAAATAACTTTAGTGTGTTAGTAGCGGACGATCACATACACGACATCAAAGCCTGTGGCAGCTGGAGTTTGGATTGTTGATCAGTCCCTCTCTCTCTCTCTGTCTCTCTCTCTCTCTCTCTCTTTCTCTCTCTCACTCACTCTCCACTGTCGCCTAACTGTTCTCACACTGTGGTGCGAACTACATAAATACCTCATTAACGCGCTGCAACACCAGGAAAATCAACGCGTAATTAAGCGTTTTTCACTCCAGAAAATGACCAGAGATTTGTTATTTTGATGCCACTACTTCGCACCTCCTTCTATGTTATATTTACTTGACTCAAAATTCACAAGCCGCAAATTTTCTTTGATTGTAGTTGCTTGCGAGTTCCGATCAGCTGACCACGTCGACCTCATTTGTGCGAGTGAAGAAGAGCGGCAGTGTGACACGACAGAGAGAGCAGAGGGGCTGCGTGTTCCAACAGGTGAACAGATGTCTGTTTGCATTACTCGACGGTGTCTGGGTGACAAAACGGCGGAATAAAGACGTGTGTGTGTGTGTGTATATGTGTGAGTGTGTGTGGTATGTGTGCTCTTCACCTGAAAACTGTCAAGGGATACAAAGAAGTCAATTTGGCTTCACCCTATGAGTGTGTGTGAGTGTTTCCGTTGGCGTGAAAGTGCTTCCACGTGTAAGTGACACCCCAAGGGTATAAAATATAGTTACAGCAAATGAGGGGAGCAGGAGGAAGAAAGTAGGAAGCGACAGAGAAACAAACTGATATTTCTTGATTTTGACAAGCGCCCTGCCAAGGTGAAATTGCCTGTGATGCTTGCCGTGGCACGGCGCTGCCTCTCTGCATGTCGCCCCTGTACACCAAGTTAGCGTCGCTCTAAACCTCATCTCTTTTCAAATGTGGCACAAGGGCCACGCGGCGAGGTGGCTGTTGAGCCTGGCGTGTTGGGTGAAATTGGAATGCCTCTCCCCATTATTGTAAACATCATCCCGGGCAGACAGGCGAGCCAGTCTCGGGGGTGGGGGGGGTTGCCGGGACGCCGGGGGCAGGGGGGGTGGCGTCTTGCCTGGGAGAGATCTGCTAAAACACATCCATTAAGACCCAAACTATTTTTGATTTGCATGTTCAGACTTAAAAACTGTCACATCCATCGCAACTAAGCCCACACAACCACACACACAGGTGCCATCATGTGACGCTGAAAGGGAGAGAGGGAACTCGTCTTTTCTTTTCTTTCTCCTTTTGCTCTCCTGTTCCCCAGTGAAGAAAATCCCCCCTTTTTAGTATCAAGGGCTAAAAAAAGCAAAACAACACAAGCTAACCTCAGTAGTCTGGTAAATAATAGGCAGCCAATCGCATGTGTTGGTGTCTACCTCATTACAGTGTATGCAGAACTTAATGACCTTAACGTCAGTGCAGCCTGCAATCATCTGTCATGACAGCAATTAATTTCATACAAGGCCCACGACGGTGGCAGACCATTTAAAGTTTCACAAGTCACACTGTAATTTATATCCACGAATGGGGGGGAGGGAAAAAAATGCCTATATGACATAAATACTGTATAATGCTAAGTAGACAACAAAGCATTCATTAAGAGAATTCAGGAAATAAAGAATCAAACTGAGAACAGGAGAGAGGTAGAGAGTCAAGGCAGGGAGGAATTATAATTAGGATAATGTGGCTAAAAGCTTGAATTTATTAACCTTAACTCTATCTGGCACAACACTGAGAGAACAATAAAGACTTGTTGAGGATGTGAAAAATGATTGTGACTCTTATTCTGTAAAGCGACGCACAAATAATTTTAGTAAAAGGGGGGAGCAGCGGCGACACCATGCAAGTATCCTGATTTTACCGTTCAGCAGCAGAGGTTTCCTCAGTTGAAACAGTTTGCGTTTGCATCTTATTTTGTACTTATTTATCTTAATTATTAAAGTTCTGCATCGATTTTACAAATCATCGCAATTGAATCCATTCAACCCATGAAATGTTGAGATACTTCATGTGCTGTGTCATACGTGAGCGTTTAGATGTCTTTCCTGTGCTTTCATCAAGTGACCCTCATATTATAGGTTTAATTTTCATTAAATTAATTAATTTGGTATTTTTTACTTATTTGGTGATATAACATTATTACAAACCACAGACAGTCTGTAGGGTTGATTTAGGAGTGATACATTGTGTGTGTGTGTGTGTGTGTGTGTGTGTGTGTGTGTGTGTGTGTGTGTGTGTGTGTGTGTGTGTGTCTGTGTGTTTGTGTCTGTGTGTGTGTGAGTTGGGCTGTAGAGGCTGATACATGGAAATCAAAAAGAAGAAGAAAGAGGAAGAAATTCCTAATGATTGTGTTGTCGTGGTGACGGTTGCCGTGAGTGTGTTAATGGTGATGCCCTGTTTATATATAATGTGAAATATGCTGCATACAGAAACACGTAAAGTGCACACGGCCCCTAAAGCCGCCTGTGCCCTCATGAATATTCTCTTGTTCTTGGCAAAATAAATAGAAATAGATATCCCATAAGTGCTCTTTAAACACATATGATGTGGAATATTATCACAAGCCCAAGATCTGTGATTAGGTTCTTTTTTCTCCCTAAATAAGAGTATATTACACCATTTATCAAGTGGAGAGGAAATGGTGACGTGTCTTCTGCCTTCCATTCATCATGATTACAGCCGCATCAGTCCTTGTTTGTGTCTTGTAGGTCATGAATATCCACGAGTCAGGCTATAGGAAATGCTCCGTGACACGTTTGACTGACACCAGCTCACCTTGGAGACTGTACACAATAAACACACACAGATATTAAAGGTGTGTGTGTGTGTGTGTGTGTGTGTGTGTGTGTGTGTGTGTGTGTGTGTGTGTGATTGTGTGTGTGTGTGTGTGTGTGGCCATGTCATGAATTCAATTTCAACATCGGATTCAGATGATCAGATGTGAATTCATGAAAGTGAAACACCATGCTTGATGATACATTTATTGTACATATAGATATTTGACCACTCATTTACATTTCCCCTTCATTCCTCTTTTTGCTTTCTTTAACTGGAAGCCATTTACTGTTCTCAGCGCTAGACAACCTATGTATAGTTTGCTGTAAGCTGCAGTGGTGTCCTCTCTGAAAAGAAGGGAGGAAGCACGGCAATATTTTTGCAAACACAGCCTTGATGAAAAATGGTTTAAATCGATGCGTTGCTTTTAAATGGGACTGAGTCGTGAACCCGGAAGGTTTCATAATGGCTCCAAAATGGCTCCAAAATGGAAACCTTGATAGCTGGTGTCACCAAGCCTTTCAGTCAGCTGATGTCTTCTTTTGTGGGTTGACCCAGCAGAGCCACTGCAGGTCAGTGTTGATGTGCTGAGTGAGTCATAGAGGCATACGCCTCTAAATAACATATATTTTTATAGATTTTCATCCATTTTCCAGGTCCATGTGTCGCAGGCCATTCACTCGGTCGTAGGCGCCGGCTGAGGGTTGACATTCTCCTGACTGTAGCTCAGCCTGCCCTGGTAAACACAAACAGCTGAAATGCTGTTGGAAGGACCAACTTGCTTAAAGTTTTGAAGACAAGAATTGAGCTCTCCTGAAAAGTTAGCTCAGTATCACAAGATCTATGTAAGTTGAGGCCAAAGCACTTGTGACAATGGATTGGAGTATAAAGGGTTAAAAACATGCATACTTTTCGGTGAATGGTGGCATAAACTTAAACCAGCCAGGCACACTTATGCACAGTTACAGGAAAAGCACATGAAACTACAATGACCTCCGCCAAGCCTGAACAAGACTAGTCCAACATGTCTGTTTTTCCAAGAGAAGAATAATAAATTGGAGCTTGGTCAGCACAAAGCACTCGTTCAGACGTTCTCAGGCGCCACATGTAACCAACATGTGCCATCATTATTCATCGATGATATGTAGGTGTTCTGAAGACACAAACCAGTGCTCAGAGGAAGCCGGGACAGGAAACATTCAGTCTGAAAAGGAAGAAGCATCACTACTTGGGGAAACGCACGCACACAGCTGCATTCCACTAACTACACACAAACACACAAAGACACACACACATCATCGTCCTCCTCATCATGTCTGATCTTGATGATCTTGAACTTGTCTCATCTCCTGGCTTGAGATTAGCCTCCAATCACAATGAAACTCACTAACAGACAATGCATGCGCACACACACACACACACACACACACACACACACACACACACACACACACACACAGACGTCTGTAGTTAGTTAGAGGTATATGACTGCATAATGTCTGGTGTTAATCTGACCGATCTCCTCATTGCCAACACATTTCATAACCACGCACATTCATTTGTCAAAAGCACAGAACTGTTTTTCTTCCTTCTTTCCCTTTATAGCACATCCAAGCTTTGCCTCGGCGAGAGCGAGATTGTTGTGCAGTGACAGATTCAAAACATAAAAATACAAATCAGGCCTTTGAAAATCGCCTGAATGGACCTTGCCAGTATCAATCAGTTCGCCCGCCGCTCGTCCCCTATGGACGATGACAAAAACATCTATCTCGTCTGCCGCTGCTTCGCAACGACAACGAGGCCGCAGCGTCTTCAATCTGCAATGCAAAATTAACCTCAGTTTAATGCAAAGGCGAGGGAGAAAAGAGAGTGAGACGGAAGACGAGGAGGAGGGGGATAGGAAGGGGGGAATTCAATGAAACATCAGTGACAATAGTTGAGTTCAAATCCTGTGTGTCACTCCATTATGCTTCCTTGTTTCTTGTCGTCCTTGACGCAGACCTGGCTCGCAACACATTATCCCAACCAAGTTATGAACCAACGAGTCTGCTGAGATGTGGGTGAAACTTACTCTGCGTCTCCCCCGGTATGTGTGTGTGTGTGTGTGTGTGTGTGTGTGTGTGTGTGTGTGTGGACGGGGGTCGTAACAGCTTAAAAAAAAGAAAAAAAAGGAGAAGGATGTTTCGTCGTCGTCCCCAGGCAAAAATGACTCCCCCCCCCACCTTTGATGAAAAGGCGCTGCCGAGGGTTTGCCGTTGTGTGGAGAAGAAGGGAAGGATTTGAAATTGTCTCCCGGTGATTGTGATTGCCAAGCGCAGGGCCGGGCCATTATATCACTGAATCTTTGTTAAGCAGCCCCTGAGAGCGGCTGACAGCATAATTAATCTTACCATATGAACAAAGGGACCCACTCAATAGTACTGAGGACGCTTATTAAAAAAATACTAAACACCAGCTCGCCAGCCCCCCAACCCCTTCCCCTCTCTCTCCTTCTCTCTCTCTCTCTTTGTCACCCTCCCTTCCTTTTTTAAAGGAGAGATGCTGAAATGGCGGCAGCGGCAGCAAAGGTGGCGTCATTATCTTTTTTTTGTTTCATGTTTTTTTCTGTTATTTGGAGGTGAAACGACAGGAGGTGGAGGGCTGGAGGGTTGGAGGGTTGGAGGAGGGGGCAGCTCTCTCTGGCAGGATGATGGATCTTTCCGCGCGACAGTGAACGATATTAAACAATAATAGTGTTTATGCGATAGCATACCGAGCAAATAGTTTTAATTAGAACATTGTGAGATTAGCACAATCTTTCCCCCTCGCTTGAATATTCATTCCCCCCCTTTACTTAACGCTGGATGGTCTTGCCCGAGAATTAAAAGAAAAAGCTACAAAATTGTGTTTTCCGCTCCCAAATAAGCTTTTCATGTGCCAACATATTAGATATATTCATGCATCCTGCAGTTTAAAGAGATCAATATTGACATACATACTGGATAAGGAACACAGCGATCAATGAATAGTGCAAATGTGTACGGAAACATACAGGTGTGTTCTGATTCGCTTCAGGATTAAATCTCAGTCACAACTACCCAAGTGCTTGCTCAAATTGACTCTTGCGCACTTTACAACATAAACACAACAGTGGATGGATTTGCAACACAACAGTGGATGGATTATGGATTTGTAACACGACTTCAAGCTTAGAGCTTACTTGGCAGAAACCTCGACTCTCTGCCTTGTTTCATTATTTTATTGGAAGAATTTTACAGAAGAAAAGGAGGCTGGAGATGAGCATTTACACTCAGACTAAAACATTTTATGTTCAATTTTTTAAGATGTTTCATTGTTTTAAAAGAAAATTCATACTACTTACATACTTTACATACTTTTGCCTTTATCTGCAATGATGAATGAATGACTGAAGTAAATGATTTGGGTAGTTTGGTAAAGAAGCAAAATCTGTGTGCAGCTCTGTGATACTGTGGGAGATTGATTTGTCAGACACAATAACATGACAAATGTCCTCCATAAGGCCAGATTCTCTCTTAAATTTACTATGAGTAATATTTAAAATTCTTACATAAACTATATTTATCTCAGTCCTTCTTTTCCTCTCTCTGGGGCTAAAGTGGATGGGGCCGAGCTAAAAGAGGGGCGGAGGAGACTAATTCCTATGAAACAGGTCACACACACACACACACATATGCCAGGCTACCAGATCATTTCAGCAACCACAAAATCACTTTAATATATTCCCTGTGCTACTTTTTAATATTAATAAAATATCAATTATTAATTTTGCCTTTGGCGCGGCAAGATATACTAGTTTTAATTAGTGTACTGTACTCTTTCACAATTAAAAAATAATTGATGTCCACACACACACACACACACACACTGGGGCATTTTGCAGTGATGGTCTTGTTGTCAGACGCGGCGCACTCGCTTCCTCTTGTCCGTAGTTCAGATGCACTCCAGGGCCCCGAAGCCATCAGCTCCGATTTTGATAAAGAGCGAAATCAAAACAAAATAATGAGACAGATTCAGGGCTTTACACAGACATAGGAGACGATGGAGGGAAGAGGCCACGCTGATGAGAGGGAAGAGATTCTGTTTGTGCTCCCAATACTGACACTCGGAGACGAGCGATCAAAACTCACCACAAAGACCAGAAGAAGTAAAAGATGAAACGTTTGACAATTTGCTTTGTTTGGTGACAACAAACAAATTGCCAACGAAGCCACCAGGCCATCGTTTGACCTTTTCCTGTTTGGATGACTTTGTGATCCTGCCTCACTGTGCGTGTCTCTGTTTTCTGCATGTGTGTGTGTGTGTGTGCGCGTGTGTGTGTGTTTTGCATTTCCTGTGTGCGTGTGTGTATCCTCTGCATGATGAAGTGGCAGATGGAAGTGTGAGAAGCAGGAAATCTGCTCCTGTCCGTGTCAGTTCTGCTCCACAGAGCTCTGATAACTGAATAATAATCCTCCTAGGCTGTCTTCTCTCTCTCTCTCACACACACACACACACACGCTCTCTCCCGCTCTTCTTCAGTCTCTCTTCCCTACACATTTTTGTACAGATTTGGTCCGTGCCAGATTACCTCTCATTAACCAAACCTGAGTGACGGAGCTCGGTTTGGGAAGTTGGAAAGTTTCCCGTTGAAGCCCAAAAGGCAGCAAAACCATGAACTGAGAAAGAAGCACGGCGAGTACCTGCACATGTTTATGAGGCAGAAATCATATGATGGAGCTCTATTTGTTGCGGACATGTTAAGTGTCAGGTTGTATGGATTTCTAGTTGGATTTCTGTCTTGCTCCTAGTCCATGTTGATTTGAAAATCCAGCTGTTTGTGTTCTTTTCTGGCTGTAAAATGTCTGATGTGTTTAAGTGTTTGTGACAGATTTGTTGCAGTGACCTACAGGTACACTCACACGGTGAAGGAAGGCACGACTGACCTCATTCACTTGTTTTAAGTCTTACCGCAGCCCAGGGCCCACCGAAGCAGCAGGTAAATGGGTGTGGTCTGGATTCTACAATGAAATGGAGCTGTGCCTATTTACCAGTTTAGCCACGCCCCTCATCACAGGGCTATAACAGAGGGTGTGTGACAGATCAGCGATAGTCATTGTTATAAATTCCAATCCTGCCATTCCTCTCTTATGAGAAATAATGGATGTGAGGGAGGAAGAAGAAAAGAAAGGGACAGAAGCATCAAGGTGAGGAAAAGCGAGAGAAACTGTCCAGAGTAAAGGAGCTTCACACACTCGTCTGATGGTGTTGGCACGAGATTTAAGGGTTTAATATTGCATACGGTTGGAATTCCGCCCCCTCCCTCTTTTTTTGTGCAATTGACCAACATGACATGACTAACTGTATAAATGGGCAGCTTTATGATGATAAGATCACTGGCTAATAAGATATTTATGTGACGCGCTGACGGATCCATCTCCTCCCTTGCCCGTCCTGCCATCGTCACGCCTCGCCGAGCCGGTGAGGATCAAGCGCAAATTCTCCAAATGGGGTCGTTCAATGGAGAGGAAATTTAAAAAATGAATGTACATTTTTCCCTACAGATGGTTCTGAAGAAGAAAGATGAGAGAGAGAGAGAGAGAGAGAGAGAGAGAGAGAGAGAGAGAGAGAGAGAGACTTAGGTTTGTGGTCCTGACAGATTGTCCATGTGAGTGTTTAAGTTAGAGCGGAGGTTGACAACATGTCGCTCGCGAGCTACCGGTTCTGAGTAGCTCGCCAAAGGTTCAAAGAATACGAATATTTGACAACACAACGTCACTTGGTTTAAATTTCTATCCAATCAAATTCACAAACATCCCGTCCCCTTTTGTCATCAAACGATTATAAGCCAATCACCTGTCAGGCCAACAAATGATGCTGCTGTCATGTTTGGTTACGTGACACCGTAACATTCGGCTAGCAAGCGCAAACTGGATTTGTTAATGACCGCCCCGATAAAAGGCAACAAATATACTATGAGAAATTTAAAAAAATTACGAACGTGAATGTCAAGTGTTTGTGTGTGTCGTTTGTGGTGTGAACATGTCTGTGGAGCGCCACTTCATCAAACTCAACAGCAACTTTTCACAGGACTTTTCCAGCTGCTAGCAGGGCGACATGTGTCTTGCCGGCTCTTTTAGGTGAACGATGGGAGTCGGCTGCCGTCCGAGAGCCGTTTTTATTTTTTCTGCAACTTAATACAAGACAGAAGGATATGACGGTTTTCTCCATGCCATGAACACGGAGAAGACTGAACGTTTGAACTGATGTTATGCCGTTTGACCAATTCACATGAGTACAGACAAGGATCATAACATCAAGCAGGGCGGGGCGGGGCGTGCTGACGGTCTACTACAGTTAAGAGCAGGACAGAGAGAAGCAGAGATGAGTGACAGCTGGAAATAAGCAGCATTTGGATGCATTTTAACAATTGTGACAACATAAAGGCAGAATCAAGCCGTCACGTCGAGCAGGGTCCACAAAAAACCTTCACAGACATGAGAACTGTGCATCCAACAGTTCAGTTGGAAGAAAAAAGAAGCTCCAACGTGCTTCACTGCAAGAACATTCCAGAACTATTTTAATTCCTCGTTAAAACAGTACCACACCCTCTGTTATCTCATTCACATCAGAACAGACTGAATGCATGTGAAGTACAGATGATATGGGAACTACAGGGAATTCCCTGAATTACAGGGAATGTGAAGAGAAATTGTGCCAGTGATATGTGGACAGACATACAATGTGGGGTTGCAGTTGAATTCATTGTGAATTAACCTTTTGTCTTTACGCAAAAAATTAACTAAGAAAAATCACATAAGAAAGAAGAAGACGGACGGGAAGAAAAAAGGGGGAAACAATTGTTGATGGATTCAGATTGATGCAAAACAATGGAGAGTGACTGACACTGATGTGCTGGTGTGATTGGTACAATGTTGGGATGTAGATTAAAACACATGATTGTATAGGGAGCTTTCTGGTAATTTTCATCTTTACAGTTTGCTATGCGGATTTCTTCCCTAAATCCCAATTCATCCACCATTCGTCAAGCAGGAATTGCTATTTATGTAGCAACATTAAACGTATCTATATTTATTCGGCTTTTTCACCTAAGATCTTTTCAATGACACTACAGATTTGTAATCACAGCTGTTGAAGCAATTATTTATAAAGAAAATGCTGAAAGATGCATGAGAATCATGCATGGCAAAGCTGAAGGGGCCCCATGGAGACCCGGTATGTGCAAGGCCCCGGATAGTAATGCTGCACCCCCGAATGGGTTTGTCAGCGTTCAGTGGCGAATGATATTACTGCGCATGCAGGAAGTATAGTTTAGTGTAAAACAAAGCGACTCCACACCACTCTGATACTGTAATGTGATTCCAAGCAAGCTTTGACAACAGTGTACACAATGGTTTGTATACTCGCCTCTCCCAAGCCCTGCCACACATCACACTACAGTATATGCTTATATACAAACATCCACCGGTGTGGAGATATCCAGAGGGCCCAATTAGCCAGAGACAAGGAGAGAGGGTGAAAGTGGGTGAGAGAGGGTGAAAGAGGGTGAGAGAGGGTGAGAGAGAAAGAGAGAAAGAGAGAGAGAGAGAGAGAGAAAGAGAGAGTGCATGTGCAGGCCGCCTGTCAGCTCCTCCAACTCATGTGACACACATACACACACACACAAACATCTGTACTGTCACACACACACAAATTAATCAACATGGCCATGCTAATTAGCCTAATGCTGGTAATGAAGACGCCTGCCATCCTAACATCTTCAGAGTGATGCTTTTGGCAAGTGATGTAAACACACATTCAGCACCCCGTGACCTAACTCACACGCACACTCGCACACTCACACACGCACACGCACATGCACACACGTCACTTTCCACATGTCTCTGCGTGTTCAGTTTCCAGGGGCATACCACATCACACAAAAACACTTAGCTACCACACCACCTCTACCAATAATGAACTGAATGACATCACATTTAGCACTTCTGACGTCTGACACCGTCGCCACACACATCTGTATGCATCTGTACAATCCAGTCCCACTAGTCAGTTTTCACATTGGCTCTGTCCTGAACCAGTTCTCAATATTTGGTTAAATTAATTATGAGTTGGATCCAGATGTGTGTAGTCCGCTGAACATACCTACATGTCCCAATAATGGCATTGACCCGCTGAGCCGCAGAGTGATAAGAGAAGAAGGGAGCTGAAAATGATTCATCGATGAATAGAGGACGACACAAAATGAACACGCACCATGGGAAGGAACTACAGTGAACTATTGTGAAGGCAGGACAGTGGGGTTATAGAGACAGGGGAAATGGACTCTGTGGCTTGTGGCTCAGAATAATAATACGTCTTCCCTTTCAACTCAATTTGGAAGTTGCCAAATAGAGACAGAGTTGGACTTACAGTTTAACATGAGGCGCTTGAAACAAATCATAGTTTTGATTATTGATTATTGAGACCTTTCATCTCAGCAGCCATCTGTGTATTTTGTCCTCCTCGTTCTAAGCCGCCATTTCCTTATTATGTGTCAACACTACCATATTGGATATCAGCATGGTCACTCAGGCTCCATTCACATTAACACAGATGCATTTGACATAAATAACTTTTCAGCTTCTCTGTCCTCTCAGCTTCCTGTCTGTCTGTCTGTCTGTCTGCATGCATCCTGGCTCTATAAAAGGAGACAAAACCAGTGACTGTCTGATTGATAAATCAGCTGCAGCTGTGACAGCTAGCCACAGGTGCATCCAATAGCCATCAAGACTTCTTTGGAACGCTTCAGAGCTCCCCTGTGTTTAAGAACAGAATGTATTATCACAAGTCTACATGTCAACTGGATAAGTATCTTAGCAGGGAAGAAGAATGTGACTGTCACTTTACATTTCCCTAAAGTAAGATTATTAAAAGGTAAATAAAAAGAAACGGACGTTCTGACCAACAGCGGACATTTTACGGCTGAGGTTTCACTGGATCAGGACGTGAACTCATTCAAGAACATAGAAAGGTAGTGTGTCAGGGCAAAGGCACCTGTTCCAGTTTTCCTTTCAACACACGTGCACACTCACACACCACACACACGCGTGCACACACAAACACATACACTCCTTCACACACCCTCTCTTTAAATCTCGGAGGAGCTGCCTGTGTACTCTATATTTATTATCCAGGGTGGCACTGTTGATAGATGAGATACCTACTCAATTACAAGGGCACAACATTGCCTTTCCAAGCTGATAGGGTGAAAAACTGGCTCCTTTCTTCTTCCCTTCTTTTTTCTATCCCTCCATCCAGAAGGGTGATATACAACAATGTTGGGGGGATACATCTCGCTGACGCACTGAAACACCCTAAAAGCACATCACCACAGAAAGGCTCTGTGCACACACCAGCAGGCCAAACAAAAGCCATGACTTCTGCCGTCATGGTATGAATTGCAGAGGGGAACTCCTTCTCGTTTTGTACCTGTCCGCACCTTTCTATACGAACAAACACGGGCATATGCGCACAAACGCACTCACACACGAGCATGGGCAGTGTGCAGCTATAGCCAGCGGGACCCACAGCGGCATTAATCTTCATCCTGCTGAGATTTGTGAAGCTGGGAGATTGAGAGGAGGCCAATGATGCCGGCTGTTTCGAGGCGGACATCTTGGAAGCATGATGTTGAGCTATGTTCTCTCAGCCAGCCGGGGGGGAGGTAGCGACATATAAAATGGTTGTAAATTTGCATTAGGCTCAATCCATCATCATAGGATAGGCGAAGTGTGTGTATGTGTCTGGGAGCATGGATGAAAGAAAGAGGCCGGTGAGAGTAACAGAGGAAAAAAGAGAGGGAGAGAATTTAAAAGAGACGAAGGGAGGAGGGGAAGGGGATGAAGATGGTGGAGTGGTTGTTGTGGAGGTAGTATGACAGTGTGCACGCTGTGGCGAGCGCAGGCCCTTTCCTCCTCTCTGACAGATTCCTATTTAAGTGACTGTGAATGCAACAATTCCACAAATAATTTGTCAAGCCCTGCACAGCTGAACTGGCTCTGAACCTCTCTCTCTCCCCCAAGCCAGTCGCACACACATGCAAAGGCTAAAATGTATGCACCTGAATAAATATGCAAACACAAACGGTCCCATCGTGTTCCCTAAGAGCTTTTTTCCATTATTTTTGGGGAGTTATATGCTGTGTCCACAGTGATGGCCTGTAGTCAAATGTGTATTATTCATTCAAGATTCTACCATTCGACTGTAATGTAGATTATTCTGTGAAATATCTTATACAGTATTTTCAAGACCCCCTCAGAAAGATACCCTGCATCTCTGACAGAAAAAAAGCATATACAATCAGTTATTTCACCATTTGGGCTCTATTTTCTAGTTTTCCTGGAGCAAATGAGGTTTTCTCTCTCCTAAGCCCATGTGATATTTTGATGATTTGCTGTCCAGCAGAAGCACACTGAAGCTTCTGTGTCAAGATCGTGACCATATTTGACCAGCGGTGTGGATGGTTGACTTACTTGCACCCTGGTGTCACAAGTGTTCATAGGCTAACGTGAGTAATGTAGAGGGTGAGTTGACGCTTGCCCCCAAAAGGCCAGATTGGTTTAGCAGATTTATGCTGTACATTCTAATGCTTTAAGGTCTCACCATCATGCAAAGAAGCTTAATCAATTGACTGATCTGTGGTTTCAACACCCTTACCTATTTTCCGAGTATGGTTGCTCATCAAAGTTGAAATTCACTGAACCTTGACAACAAATACTGGCAGAATATCAAGGTGATGGACATTCATTTCTCTCATGCAGCTATTTAGCAGAGCATCATTGCATTCCTTTTGAAAGAAATAACCTTGCACAGTTCTTTTTTGTACTTATATGTCTATATATGTTCTAAGCTTAAGCAAAGGGTAGACGTTAGACGTTATCCTGGATAGGTAGATGGGATTTCATGATATCTGCACATTCGCACAAACAATTTCCGAATTCTACTGCAAAGTTCATTGACACAGGTGAACAATAAGAAGAGGAATAAACCAATAAATGGTCAATTAGGGCAAGACCTTTGCTTTGCTCAGCATGTAGCAGATTTGAATACAAGTTCCTTCGCCGCCACACTGCATCTTTACTCTCTCTCTCTCTCTCGTTCTCTTTACCGCAGTATATCATATCAAGACCGAGCTCTATAAAACATACCGGGCAGATTGCGTGGCGTCGACGTGCATGCAAGCAGAGGTGAACGAAGGCAATAATATTGTTTTATTTGCGCAATAACCCCAGTGGCGCTCTTCCATCAGCGCCGTGATCTATCAGAAACAACCTGGAGAGGCATGTCCCTTATCTCACCCAGTCAGCAGGGGCATTACTCACCCAGGAAGTTTGCCATGGGACAGGCCCAAGTGTGTTTCCACCGGGGGGGAAGGGGCTCTGATGTTGTCAGACCGAACGGGTGATCAATCACAACATCAACCGACCCCCATCCCCCCTCTCTTGCCCCGTCATGCTGATTACATACATAATTGTGCAAAAAGAGAGGTAGATCTGGAATATTTTGTATAATAGAGTAATGACATAAAATGAGCTGGGACTGTACTCATTGTTTTTTCATTATACATTTTGCACCACTGTAAGATGGGATGATTTGGAGAAGTGTGTGTGTGTGAGAGAGAGAGAAAGAGAGAGATAGAGAGAGAGAGAGAGAGAGAGAGAGAGAGAGAGAGAGAGAGAGAGAGAGAGCGCTGAGGGGAAAAGGAGGAAAGGGCCTTAAGCAACGACTTCAGAGGGCATAGCAAAAAAGGGAAAAAGTGTTCATTCATCATTATTGTCATGGGCTTTGGCAAATGATAACAATTTGTCTTCATACCTATTTTTAGACAATGAGCCACAATAGCCATTTTGGCCAGATGGGGAAGAGAGCCTGTGTGAGCAACACGCCGCATTCTGTTTGATGTCCGTTATATGGAATTTTTTAATTAGGACTTTCTGCCACCAATGTCTGTTTGTGGACAATTATTTCCACATGCGTACAGTTCAATGACACATTTAGATGTATGGGTTTCTATTCGTGTGGGCTCTGTTGACTCATTTGGTTTGCTGCATATTTATACAATGTGACTCCCAGAATCATAATGCACTTATTGTCACAGGATCGAGATGTGCAATTCAACTTGTGTTCTGCCATTAGAAATAGAAATTAAATTAATGGTTTGTGAAGTCAGAATAAATGGATGGAGAAAACTGTACAAATGACAGAAGTTAAAAACAGCAATAAAGAAAAGCATTAATATCTATAGTAATTGAGTCCCAACGGCAAACTGATGTCCCAAAAGCATATAGCGTGCCTAAATAAATAAATAAACAAGTATGATGGATGGAAGAAAAATGTTGACATGGGAGAAGGAAAAGCATTATTAAAAGTCTGTGTGTGTGTGTGTGTGTGTGTGTGTGTGTGTGTGTTTGTGTGTGAGTGTGAGTGGAGGGGGGGTGTGGGGGCGGTAAGTGTGTGTTTTGTGATCAGTTTGGCCCTGCCAGGCCTGTAGGGAGGTCACAGTTTGAACTATCAGGAATGAAGATAAATAGGAGTAGAGCTGGACATATGGTGGAGGTTTAATTGACATCTAACGTGCACGGTGACCTCTATGACCCCAGCTTACCAAACCCGCTGCATTGTCACTATAGGGTTATACATGCTTGAGAGCTATTCTGTAATTTCTGTTCATGAACTTCAGGTACAAGCAAAAGCATCTGTTTAGTTTAGTCCCTTTATCGTTTGGTTCTATGGAAAAGCATAGTTTCACAAAAGCAAAGGACCAAGACAGCTTCTTTGTGGAATGCCAAAAGAGACCACCAAGGCTAAAATTTCACATTGTGACATAGTGAACAACATGTTTATTGCAAGTAATTATAGGGAAAATGTCCATAATTATATACTGTATATATTGTGAGGAGTCTCCAACATAACTGAGGTATTAAAAAGAATTATTGAGTTGGAAATTAAGGTTAGAATACTAAAAAATAAAGGGATTAAGGTAACAAAAGATGATTTTACGCTCCACTGTTTTCTTTCTCTGTGTATTCCTTAAGAGTGGTGAATTCTTGTGCAGGGATTGAAACACCAAGGCCAATTGTTCCCCACCGAACACAAATCCATCCTACCACCACATTATAAGAGTGACACATTCTCTGTATCCCATCTCTCTCTCTCATTCTCATTCTCTCTCTCTCTCTCTCTCTCTCTCTCTCTCTCTCTCTCTCTCTCTCTCTCTCTCTCTCTCTCTCTCTCTCTCTCTCTCTCTCTCCAACATTATCCTATCGGCTGTATCGCTCTGACCAGTAATTTATAACGCCTCCACTGTAGTCCGACATTCCGGGGATGTACCAAGGGCTCTTAAGACGCTATTGATTTTTATTTGATTAAATGTCTTGCTGGTTTGCAGCAAATTAGCAAGAGTTTAATCAAATCACAATCAATATCTACTTAATAACCCCCACACACCTCACCCAAACTAAGGTAAAATAAAAAGTGACTAATAGGGAGGAAGGACTCATGATGAAATGAGTGTGTTTGCATTAATATACTGTATGATGCTTGCATTCTAATATCCCATATGCAAATGTATGTTTTGCTACATTTCAATAACAAGTATGTACACTACAAAAACAAATCTCTTTCTCCTTGATGCAAATATATAATGGAAATATGCCTTAAAGCAAGCATTGAAGGTTTCAAGGACCTGATGACAATTATTTTCCCCCAGAGTCGAATAATTTTTATATGATTATTATGCATTGTGAAAACATAAACATTGTCAATGCCTCAATGCTCACGATCAGATATGACAAAGATGATGAAATCAGATTTGCTCTTTTTTGGCAGAGGTATTTACATCTGTTCATGTTTCAAAAAAGAAAAACAGAACATAATTATTACACTTAATGTCGATTTAAGACAAATTGTAGGTGAATTGTGAGCTTTTTACACTTTATGAGGCAGTTCTCCAGTCAGTTGTTGACAGGTTCAGATCTATATTCATTCCTTCCCTCTCTGTCCCTTCTTTGGTTTTGGCCTTCAAAGATCAATATTGCTTTGTTGTATTTCGAGCATCACCACTGGCCAATGCATAGTAGAAGGAGAACACCATGGACATGGAGCACAGGAGGAAGATGACAGCAGTGGTGGTTAATGTCACTTTTACACTTCCACAAGAATTTCATTTTATGTCTGACATGATTACTCTGACATAGCTGATGGATACTTTAGAGCATGAATGCTGTTGCTGGTTTATTTTGGCTCAACTTTCAAGTAAAATGTTATATAAAAATATGTAACATTAAATTGAACTCAAAAGGAATCTTTAACTTTCAAAGGCACATACCAATTGCTGTCAGATGAAAAGGTAGAAGTTATAATCATACAATCATAAAGCTAGCGGATTCAATGGTAACATGCGTAATATACACTATGATTCAAGACCTTCTAATATGTTTTCTTGATAGAAATCACAAAACCCAGTGTAAACATATCCCCCTCCACCCACACACCCACACCCACACACACACACACATACGCACATTGTTATGACCCCCCTCCCCCTCAGCATCAGTCATCTTTATTGGCCATCTGCGAGGAAGGCCATTTCCAAGTATCACTTTGGACATTACCAACAAAATAGTACCAACTGAGCAGTGTGTGGTGTATTAGTGTTGCCTGACAAACATTCATCAACTTTGACTATCCACAGGGAATATTTACTTATTGAAATAATTTACAGTCTGACCTAATCTAAAAACAACAATAAGAATAATAACAATAATGATGATTATACTTACTATCAAGAAAGCCCACAGAACCATAATCCAATACATGCAACAGCACCAAATATCTCCTCGATATGTGGGAACGTTTCACTGGAACTCAGGAGCGGCTTCCCAAAGGGGGAATCCTCTTACAGTGCCTCTTAAGTACACAAATAACAGATAATCATTCAGGGGCATAGACATGTAGGTAATACATTTCTGAATATGATCTCCATCACTGTTTCGACGACACGTGCCCCTTCCAAAAATCCCATCACTAAATCTGTCACTTCTTTTCTCCTTTTTGTCATAACATTTATGGAGAAACATTTTCTAGTCTGTGTTCTCAGCTTTCCTCATCACACCTCTCCACTGTCAGATTAGCAGTTCATAAACCCGTCCATGTCTATTTGATAGCTGGTAAACACAATTTATCATAATCCCTGTGAATTCAACAAAAGCTGTCTTCAAAGTAATGAAGGTTCGATGTAATTAATTAAATGTTCATTGCAGTGCAGATGGAAACAAAGGGTATTGATATCGCAATCGACAGTTATTATAATGCAATTGAAATTTGATTCCCGTCCTTTTTTTTGTGTAATTACAGTGCAATCATGTGATATAATGCACATTTATCACTCGGCTCATATTTACCAGTTTTGTAGACCAAATCACAATGAGTGCAGCCCCAACCCCCAACCATCCTAAGAAACAAATCAGAATCCACATCACGATTTGTACATTTGCCAAGGACAACAAATGTCCAAGAATGTGTGTCGAGACATAAAGAGTTTGAAAGCCCATAAAATGCAGGAACAAAATTAGAATGTATAGGATATATATATATATATATATATATATATATATATGAGTATGAGTATTACAGGCTGTTGTTGTGTATTCCTCCCCTATTTGTTACTGTACAGTAACTCAAATAATGTGGCCCCTGTCCAAACATATTTTAGCGCTCTGGATCTGGATTCTTAATAGGATCTTGACTCAAATCGCCCCAGTTAATATTCTATCCTGGGATAAATGTGCCAGTGGGAAATCATCTTTGACATTCCTGGAGCTTCGCCTGGATCCAGATCACGCCGACCTTCTTCCTGGACCTCGCAACACCCTTCCACCAATTTTCAACATAACCGATTCCCAATTGTGCTAATAATACAGGAAACTGTTGCAATAGGACATTTATAATATCTCTTTCTGCACAAAATAACAGCCAGTCTCCCTTCACCCTTCCATCTCTCATGGCGACTTGAGAGGTAAACATTTAAACTTAAACTGCCAAGAGCTATTTAAGATAAAGACGGTGAGGAAAACGCAAGCGTTCCTGGTTTTGTTTCCCCTCTCATTTTTTCCCCCTAACAGAAAAAAGCCAACCTCAATTTGTGTCAAGTGCCATTTTAAGACCTTGGGATTAAAGCTATAAAGTGGCGTCTGTCAGGGACTTTGACGCCCTGGGGCCCCCTGCTAGCATCTGAGAGCCAGCGTGCCGTTGTTCAGTATCATCTCCCATCATATCATGTCAGCGGTGAGGAGGCAGCCTGATGAGACAGGCAGCCATCACAGGAGCTGACAGGGCTGATTCACGTCAAGAGCTCTTCATCCATGGCCAGGGTCGATTGAAGCTGACTCCACGCCTCTCGCAGCCAAAAATGGATATCCAAGCCGATGTGCATCACGCATTCAAGTGTTGCGGGGGTCTAAAGGACTGATTCTTGGCAGTCAACGATGAAGACGGGGTAGCGTTAAAGACTCGGTGATGGAGACGAGATGAGATGGGGAATGGAAAAGGAAAACACTGATGTCTGATATCTTGCGCAACATAGAGCAAGAAGCTCCAATGCCTAAGAAAATGAGGAACGTGCAGGAAATGTTCTGTAGTAAGTACCGATCTGACAACAACAAGGTGCTGCATTAAGCTACGAACTGAACCTCCATGTCAAGCCACAAGATCAATGAGAATACAATTATGACTGCATTATTTAATCTTCATTTTTGATGATGACACATCAAACAATTCAAGTTGAATCAGTTTTTGCTGCATCTGTGATACCAGTCAACTTTTCATTGACTTGCTCCATTTTCATCGAATTTTCAGCATTTTATTGATTGAACATTGCAACGTTTGCAGATTCGATCTAAAAAATAGACAATAGCCGTGTCACTCTATCCACTGTTGCATCTTGTTGGAGGTATGGAGCACCAGAAATAAGCAGTTGACGGTGATTAGAAGATATCTGGCTCGCAAGAACTGTGACACAGTGTGTTAAAGTGTAAACGGAGCATTAGGAAGAGAGAGCTAGAGAGAGAGAGAGAGAGAGAGAGAGAGAAAGAGAGAGAGAGAGAGGCAGGTGACAACAGCCCCTATAACATCTGTCAGCACATCACTTCCTCCTCCTTCTCTCCCTCACTCCTATCTCCTCTCTCTTTTCTCTGACTGGCCCTGCCTCTCCTTATCACTCAAGGGTCTGCTAATTCACCAGCGCGCCCGCACTGATAAGACTCTCTCGCTCTCTTTCTGTGGACAGACAGGTCCCGGCGTCACTCCAGAGCGTTTGTCTGTCGTGTCTTGACTGTGACAGTGACATGGAGACCCAAGGGTGACAGCCCCAGCTCGGCCTTGAATTACCGAACATTAGAGATAAGCTGATAAAAGCGACACGGTCAGTGGAGGAGGAGGAGGAGGGGGAGGAGGAGGAGGAGGAGACAAGGCTCCTAAAGAAAGAGGATAGAAGGGAAAGAATCCTAGTTTTATAAAAGTCCTCAGTTCCTCTCCCCTTGTCATGTTTTGGCGCAGTTACAGTTAGGATGGCCAAAACAACATGCTTCCTTTTCTTGAAAAGTGAATAAGTTCTAAGTATGATATTTGTCTTCAATATATAACATACATACATTTAAAAAATGTATGGGTATAAATAAATTAATATGTGCAGAAATATTCAGAAAATGCTCATGATTGCAGATTTGTGTATTCAGTTGATTGGACTTCAGTTTGCTGGTTGAGTCCAGGCTAAATGTCAGTGTGTAAGTGAGGAAAGTGACAGATGTGTTTATATTTGTGCATGGTGTTTGCATGCGCTCGCCTTTGCTGATCTAAGCCTGTGTGGGCGTGAACACGGTGATGTCAAGCAGAAGTGTGTAGACAACTGAAGGAACACAAACATGAGGAGGTGGAGAGATCTGCGACTGCTGTAGAACAGAGCAGACGACCTCTATGGAGGTCACAGAGGGCAGGAGGGGAGGTCGGGGAGAGACATGTGTGGGGAGATTTGGGAGGCAGCTGTTCTGTTAACTATTCCTACTATTGTGTGTGTGTGTGTGTGTGTGTGTGTGTGTGTGTGTGTGTGTGTGTGTGTGTGTGTGTTGAAATCAAAAGTCCCTGCCTGTGTCTTATTTGCAAACTCATGGGTACCTATAATTTATAATAATGAATGAGTCAGACTCCAAACTTCCATGTGTACGTGACAGAATGCATCACACAGACGTACGATGTGTGTTCATACTTCAGCATTCAAATAGTCTGTCATTCCTTACAGGTACAACTGCTGCAAACAAAACAATAAAATACGGTTAGGGTTGTGTAATAGACGCTAATATGAGCTTCAAACACAAACGATAGCGCTAAGAATACATAATAACTTTGGGAAAATGTGTGTGAAAGTGTCCCTGGCAGTATTTGCATGTGCCCGGGAGCATGTCTGTGTCTGTGATAACAGCCTAGGGTGAAATGTGTGTATTGCTTTAGAAGTGGAGCGCACGTGTGTGTGTGATTGTGTGGTTGTGTGTGTGTGTGTGTGTGTGTGTGTGTGTGTGTGTGTTTGTGTGTGTGTGTGTGTGTGTGTTAAAGGAATAGCTCAGCCTTTTCTGCTCTGTTTCTTTCTGTTTCCATTGTTTAGCAGGTGTAAGGAGCTCTGTCTCAAGGTCGCTCCCTTCCCTCCTAACCAGTAGTTCCTTCAGCCACACGGCTGTAGGAGCTGCCAACAGGGAGAACTAGAAAATAAACAAATCTACAAAAGTAAATCATTTCATAAACTAAACTCAGGCACCAAACACATGAAAGTTTGTCTTTCCATCTGTTTTGTTGCAGGAGCTCTCATTAGAGTGCAGAACAAGGCACAAGCATGTGTGTGTGTGTGTGTGTGTGTGTGTGTGTGTGTGTACGTGTGTGTGTGTGTGTGTGTGTGCACATGTGTGTATGTGTGTGTGATCGGGTATATGATCCATACCTGCATTTGCCTCGGATCACCACACACACAAACAAACACACAAACACACACACACACAGACAATTTGTATCGGACGCACTACACACTCATGGCATTAATAAACTCACTTTGAATCTGTGATGTATGTGCTTATTATAGGGCCACCATCAGGCCAATCGGCCTATTCGTGTTGGTCCTAATTGTTTTCAGTGTTTATTACAATTTGTTATGGCTATGTAATGTTTACCACAACAGAACAAGTCCAATTCCAGTCAACAGCTGAATCAAAAAGCTTTTTAAGTTCTCTTGCGCAATGCAGTGAAACCCTGCAGTTGACCATTCATGTTAAACCTGAACCCTGAACTCTGGAATACATTTTATAACCCACTAATTAATCAGGTGAGATCCCAGTTTGAGGGTGAGATTGCAAAGTCACAGGTTTGAATCCCCCAAACAGGCTGGTTAACATCCCTCTCACTCTCCAAAAGCAGGGCTCCTTGACATACACACAGCAGATTTACTGGAGATGCGTTTTGACACAGACACTGTGTTACACACACTGCTGGGAGGTACAGATCGCCCTCTACACACACCTGAGTACAGCAGCAAAGCCAACGCAGCCATAATTCATATCCCGCGGCCGAGGCAATCAGGTCGCCATTCTCATGCAAAGGTAACATTTGCCTTTCTAATGGATTTCTGCCTTTTCCATTATTTTATTGGGAGTGTGAGTCTCTCCTCATCATTGTGCAGATATATAGGTTAACGTCTTTGTGGCATTTTAGCGAAAGGCCATCCTGAGCACTCCTCTGCCCCTGCATGAATAACTGCTCTCTAACTTCAGTCAGCGCACAGCAGGTAGACAGAAATTTCAAGGGGGATACATGGACACACCACCGAGTACATGTGCTTCTTTAGAGAATGTATATATCTAATGTCCTGGCAGTTTGTGACTCATGCACTTAAAGTAAAGTCAAAATCCTGATTGCTGCGTTGGTGTTGAGCCAAAATACCTTAAAAAAACATGGGAAATCTGCTTCCCCTGCACCTTTTCCCCATCCACTGCATCACGTTCACTAGAAATGTACGTTTGAGAGTCGTAACGGCCCCAAAATCCCAATTGCGCTTCCATATTTCAGTGTCATTTAAGTCATGTAAACTGCGACCGTGTGCGCGTTTGCCTTCACGGGCCGACGTCTGCTTTGATTCTTTATGTCAGCGGCTCCCCCCGTACGCGGCCCCCCATCTGATCTGTGCATTAGCCTGCCCTCTCTGCGCCCTGAAGCGGTGGGCGCTTTGCGAGATGTTTTTACTTCTGTGGTCAGTCGTTTCCAATCTCATCGTCCCCTCTCGCCGTTTCCCTCTTTGTGCCTTCCGCCACCTTTAATGAAGCCGACGCGCTGCTGGCCCTCTTAAGTCTCTTTGCATTTGACAGTAATGTGACACAGAAACATGGAATGATTGCGCCTCTCTATTCACGTCAATGATGAATAATACATAATCCACCACCGAATAAACATAATACATTAGTCAGGAGAACGAGACGTATATGTTTTTGTGTGCATGCTGGCACTTTTGCATGGAAAGATTCATTAAACATGAATATATGCACATTCCCGCCATTCTGAGTGACACTAAAGGTAAAAATAAATAGGTTATCAATGAATAATTGACTGGACGATGGAACGTTCCAGTGGAAGTTAAGTGTCCGCCTGGTCGTGGCGCTTTGTGACAGCCGTGTTGGGCAGATTAAAGGGGTGGCGGGGTGCTAATAGGCTAAGCAGAGTTTTTGCAGGCATAAAACTGGATGGCCGAACCCTCCATCAGGCACACACACACACACGCACGCTTCAGGGGTGATGAGGGAGCGTGTCGAAGAAGGCACTGGCACTTTGGATCAACTTCAGACGCACTTGAGCATCACGTCACATCCGTGAGGTCGTTTGTACTCACACACACACACACACACACACACACACACACACACACACACACACACACACAGACAAATCTTCACTAATACTCTGGTGCGGCTCGGGCAGGACGAGTTTATCCTTCAGTGTTTGACCGTAGTAAAGAAGCTGCCAGTCATTGGTGGAGCAGCTTGTAAATCCAGAGGAAGGAGGAAGTAAAAAGGAGCCTATTACTTTTAGATCGCTGCCCCTCTAATCAGCCTAGTGAGTCACATAAACTTTCACCTTCCAAGCCGTCTATCCTTTTTACTGGGACACCCTGGATTGTGTAGAAACACACGTGGTTCTCTGAGTGTGTATGTGTGTGTGATTAACTATGCACCAATATCATCATCTTTTGCTGTGTTTGTCCAAGTGCAACCACATACTGTGTGTGCACGGAGCCGTCGTACGTCTCCACAGACGCATGCACGGCGGTCTGTGAGGCGTCCCATCTGTGTGTGTGTGTGTGTGTGTGTGTGTGTGTGTGTGTGTGTGTGTGTGTGTGTGCCACGTGGGTTACGACAGAAGGAGAATGTGTGCACTTTTACTACAAAGTCGATCGCCAAATGAGGTAAGTGGGAGAAATTGTCCTGTCAGTCAGAATCAGGCCTCTGCTATGTGTGTGTGTGTGTGTGTGCATGCGCTCCTAAAGCTTGATCATGACCTTGATGTCCAGTTAACTTACTAACTAACTTCAGGACCTTCACTGACCTCCTCTTGCCGTCAAATGGAATATCACTAATACACACTGTGAAAGGTTTGGGGACATTCGGCTGATTTTAACACTGTAGCTTTTTGGGTGAGAATTTAGTTCAAAATGAACTCATGCCACCTCCAAAACAGCAAATTGCAACAAATGAATGTAGATTTTATCAATCGAAGGAAAAGATTTAATGTTTTGTAATGTGAATTTCCCCGTCTTGTCAGATAAGTGTGTGTGTGTGTGTGTGTGTGTGTGTGTGTGTGTGTGTGTGTGTGTGTGTGTGTGTGTGTGTGTGTGAGTGTGCGTGTGTACTTGGCGCTCATTCCCTGACTGATTTCAGATGTGCTTGATTGCTGAGACTGTGTGAGTCAGTAGGACCTGAGATATGGATTGGTTCCTGAGCCAAAGTGGATGATTGATTCATTGAAATCAGTAGGATGTAAGACGACCTGATGACCATCACCACAGCAACAGGATTCTCCAAGCCTGAAGTTTGAGGTTAACACGTGAGTGGAAGGGATGAAATCTGAACAAAGGCCCGAATCAAAAGCGAGTATGAAGCAAGTTCCAAGCTTAGAGTCTTATTAAAACGTGCATGGATTTGTGACAATAACAGAGAAGAGAAACTAAAAGATATAATTGTTGCCTAAAAATGTGAAACTAAATACTGTGAGAGCAACTACGTCTGTATGACCCTCACGTTCATTTCTCTTCCTGTTGTCTCATCATGGCAATCACAACAAATGACGTACTTTCACCTGCAAAAGAATTTAATTCCCTTTGAAAGAAATATTGATCTGATACGCCGCAATTAGGATGCACAACAGTAACTTTTTTCAATGTATCCAAACAGCAAAGCGAGTCAACTAAATGACTGAATCTCCTTAACAAAAGCGTGACACACTGCAAACTGTCAACTGCAGCTATATGAAGTGTTTTCCTTCCCCCCTTAACCCAAAAAAGCTTTCCTCACACTTTTAATTGTGACTGAACACACAGAGTTTTGGCAGCAAACGTCCGCTAATTGACAAAGACATTAAAGAAAGAATAGAAGGAAAGTACTAATGCAGTTTGTATACGTCCAACATTTCTCTTGGGTCTCGTGTATCGCGCTGAGCGCTGTCGTGTAGATGCTCGCTGTCAGCGCTGCGGCCATGCAGCAAACACACACACACACATGGAGAAACATCAAACTGCCACTGGCGTTGACAGCGGCGGTGTTGAAATCACGGCGAGCGTTTCTGCATCGCTTTGTGTGAGTTGCAGCTCAAAATAACAGCGTTTGTTGATTTAAGTTTCAATGTGCTGCCCGTTTCCATAGCCAACCCTCCCGCCTGACGTCCAGCCCCGTCCCCTTCACATTAATTAGGGGAGACGTTTCACAAATTAAGTTTATTCATTTTGTCTGTTTGCTTGCTGCGATAGAATAAATCATATATATACATATATAAAGACTCCTGTACTTTTATAGCACTACTGTTAGTGCTAACAATCCCCGTCTCAAAGCAAATTTTTTTATCAGATGCACACACACACACACATACACACACACACACAGCTCCACCCATCCATTTGCCATGCAGGAGTAAGTGGTGGTGCTGCGGCTGGAGCTTGACTTTGTTAATCGTCGCACGACAGCTTAACAGCTTGTGCAACCATAATTAACGCCGCTTGAAATAAACGTGAAGGTTTGCAGGGTGTGTGTGTGTGTGTGTGTGTGTGTGTGTGTGTGTGTGTGTTTGGGGGGCCAACACCAGAGCACAAGGGGGCCTGGAGTAAAAATGAAACAATGCAGCAGTTGTAAAAAGTTAAAATAGAATCAGATAAATAATTCAGACAAAATGCCTCATCTGTCGCCTGCCATCTAAGGTGAACCATCCACCTGCCTCTCTCTCTCTCTCTCTCTCTCTATCTCTCTCTCTCTCTCCTTCTGAATAATTCACGTTATCAAAGAGGCAAACTGTGACTTATAAAAGCCATTATTATGTTTAATAATGACTAATACATGTGTGAGGTGAGGAGTGTGGGGGGGCTGAGGCGTCTCTCGCTGAGCTGAGTGGACAGACGCGTGTTGGGGATCGTCTCCGCGTTGCACCTCCCTCATTCTGTGCTCATGAATCACTGAAAGTGACACGTTCCTTTGACCAGTTCAGACTAAAGAAGCATCTTTAACTATCCACTAAGGGTTAGTTAGTTTATTTGCTAGTTTTTAAGGTGAAACAAGGAGGAATGGTGGGGCAGGAACATAAACCATTGTGGGCCTGGATCCAGGTGTGTTTTTTTAAGCATTTATTATCTTGCTTAGCTAACAGACCATCACAAGAACCCATTCAACAGAAATATATAAAGTACATGTACATAGATAGAAAATATTGCCACAGCTGCACTTATTGTGCATACTTCTGGATAAGCTACATCTCTGTTAATATATATTTTTCATTGATTCTACACTTTTTCTTTTCTTCGTTTATGTTTATATGATATTTGAAGGAAAAAAAGCAAAAAATAACAGACATTGAAAGCTAGAGACAAAGCTAGAGTTCAAGTGTGAACAGAGCAGACCCAGAAACCTGATCCTGATCCTGATCCTGATCCTGATCCTGATCCTGATCCTGATCCTAGTCCTGATTATTCAGAAAGGTTCTGTGAAATAGGACCTATTTATTACCAATTTCTTCAAAAGTAACCTTCAATTATTGATACGATCCGATCTTCCACTTTTCTTTGTCGGATCCAAACCATTTCAGAGCAATAATAGCAGAAGGTGTTTTTAAAAATCTGGAATTTGCATTTGAAGCCAATGTGCAAATAGCAGCGTCGTCTTCCAGCGCTGAGGTTAATGGGGAGCACACACACCACACACATACCACACACAAACACACACACATGCAGGCAACTACTCTTTAAAACACTCAAATGATGACTTTCTCTTCTTTGGAGACAAAGGAAGGGAGAGAAGAAAGAAAGAAAGAAAGAAAGAAAGAAAGAAAGAAAGAAAGAAAGAAAGAAAGAAAGAAAGAAAGAAAGAAAGAAAGGTGCAAAATACTTTTAGCATATAAATAAACCAATTCATCACAAGCTTTTTCTACAAGAGTAAACACTAATTTTCCTGACAGTGACCCTGACAAATGGCAGCGCTTCTTCTCCCACAATACTGTGCAGAAAACACAGTGTGGTCATCCCAGCGACACCACCATGCTCAACCAAGCAGCCAAGTCTCTCTCTTTCTCTCTTTCTCTCCCTCTCCCGCCACCCCCCTCCCTCTCTCTAAACATCGCTGGCTGGAGCTAATAAACGGCCGGTGTCAAAAGCGTTGTCAGTTCATTCTTTGCTTGTTTGGGTTCATCTGGACTGGAGTTGGGGGTGGATGGGGGAGAGGGTGAGCAAAGATGGAGAGTTGAAGGTATGGGAGGAGGAGGAGGAGGAGGAGGAGGAGGAGGAGGAGGACGAGTGAGGAGTCAGACAGGTTGAAGGCGCGGGAAGAAGGAATAGGTATGGCGGAGAGAGAGAGCGTCAGAGAGAGAGACAGAGAAAGGGGAGAACGGGTTGGCCGGCTAGGAGGAAGAGGGGGGGAGAAGGAAGGGGAGGATTGTGAGTGCAGCTCAGCTCAGCTCAGCTCAGCTCAGCTCGGCTCAGCTTGGCGGCTCGCCTCTCCGGGAGGACCGGCGAGACCCATCGGCCCATCACTGGCGCTTTATTGATTTCTACCCAGCGTGCTCTTTGTCAAAAATCAGATACGGTGCGAGCCCTCTGGACCTCATCACCTTTTAAAAGCAACACGGAGAGCCTTTTATGTGCTGAACCGCATGTAATGGCGCACAATCAGCGTGTGTGTGTGTGCGTGCACGCGTTGTGATCTTTGTCTAGGGGTCAGAGGGCTCCGTGATGGACGAAGAGGAGAGAGATGAGGGTGAGGAGGAGGAGGAGGCTCCATCTATTGTGAGCAGTGGGCAGATTTCTTACCCAGACAAATATGTTTTGATGCTGGCTTTCTTAGCTTGCCGAACAAGCTGTAATTGCTTCACTTTCGCTGACGGCTCTGATAGACAGGCGATGAAGTCTGCCGTCACTCTCGAAAACAGACAAAAGAGCAGCGCCGTGTTTTCGGGGAATGGGGAAAAGTTTGATGAGTCCTCGCCGATTGAAGGTGGTAAATACGATAAACATGAGAAGGATGTCGATAAAATGGAGGGAACCCGAGTCTGATAGTAGGTTTGAAATAATTACCAACGGCGCGTAGCTGTATTGGCCTTGTAATGGCCTCTGGTGTCTGCAGAATAGGAGTGAACACACAGTACATTAGGCCACAACGTCCTAAGAAATTTGACAGAGATGGAAGATTACAGGGTGAACAAGACGCGGGAGAGACGAGAAGATGATGAAATCAGTGGGAGAGGAGAAGGTAAACTGGAGGGGTGGGGGGGGGGGGGGGGGGAGGGGGTGGGGGTATGTGTGTGTGTGGGGCGGGGGAGGGGGGGGGGGGGATCCCACTGTCCAGAGACACCCCCATCACCGCTCCACCCGCGTGACACAGAAAAAATATTATGCAGCGGCCTGAGCTCCCATTGAATTCCAGTGATTCATTGCCCAATTTTAAACTGCCAAGCTGTTAAATTGCATCAGGTCTGCCAAAATTCATTCTGGGGACTACGGAGGAGATATGAAAAATTAAATGTCATCGCGGCTACAGTGGAAAAACTTTTCCCTCTCCTCCTGGTGGGGGCAAGGATATGCTCCAATCGGCTGTGATCGATGGCCACGCGGGACTACACTTAACCTACTTAGTGATGTCATGTTCGGCCCGCCGTGCCTGTTTACTTTCAGCCAAATGACAGCCGGGCATAAACTTTATCAGCCGCTGACAACACCACCGACTGGACTGTCTCTCTCTCGCTCTCTGTCTCTCTCTGGCTCTCTCTCTGTCTCTCTGACTCTCTCTCACTCTCTCTCTCTCTCTCTCTCTCTCTCGCTCCTTTTCCCGGTGATTCCTAGATACATGATTCTATTACCCCCCCCTCTGCCTTGGGGCTTTCACGAAAATGAGACCCAGTTTGAAGTGAGGAACGAGCAAACAAACAAACAAACAAACAAACAAACAAACACCTTCCAGTAACTCCAACTGACATCTAAAACACATTCAAATTATTTATGAAGGAAGAAATCGGTCAGTCACATTTTTGACAGGAAAGAAACTCTTGCTTTGAAGTTTGTGCAGATAAACTCACCCAGGATCACCTTGTGTAAGGCCAGCAGCACGTGTAGTTTATCTGTATTATACATGTAACACGCTCCAGATTGCTCCAAATCAGTGCAGGATTTCTTAACGCTGAGCTGCTTTTCGTCTGTGATTTCTTATCTGTGACGAGCGTTTTCTCTCCACCATCGCTATAAACAATATACAGCAGAGGCTTCTCTCCCCCTCTCTCCTCTCCTCTCCTCTCCTCTCCTCTTTCCTCTCTCTGCTCCAGCTGCTTTACGCAACTGCGAGGCGGCGATATTTATTATTACGAATATCATTTGTATTAATCATCAGGATAAATGACTGGTTTGGCTATCTGAATGCCTCATTTAGAGAAACTTGGCTCCCATGTCATGATTATAAATTACAGGCAGGCCCGTGTTTCACCTGAGGCTCTCTCTCCTCCGTCTTCTCCTCGCCATTTCTTGCTTGTGTGCATGTTGCCGCGCTAGTTTGTTGTTCGCCGCGACGGAGGCGTCGGGACAGTGAGGCCGTCTGACAGGGATACGGGCCTCACATCCGTTTTGTAGTGTGTTCACACGGAGCGGAACATATTTACATGCTGATAGAACCCCGCAACCTGATGAAGGAACATAAGCTGTTAACATGTATATGATCCTATTTCATTCAAGTCTGAGGGTCATCAGAGTCCCGGCTTTACCTTCATCACTAACGATCACATATGAGTGGAAACAAATCAGCTGTGACAGAGTGGACAGTGTGATGTGTCTGTCTGCGAACAAACACACACTCCAGCCGTTTTTGGAGGGCAGAGGGGAAAGCGGAGATGAGTGTACGTTCCTCCCGCCTCGTCTCGTATTTTCATGTGATTAAATTATTCAGTGGTACAAACTACAATTATGCTTTATTAAAAATTATTAAAAATTCTTGCCAGGCTCTGCAGATGTGAAAGAATTTATTGCCTGCTTGTTTTTCTAATTTGCATCATTGATTCTGGTGGTGTTTGAAAAGCAATGATGCTCCCTCCCACCTCTCTCTCTCTCTCTCTCTCTCTCTCTCTCTCTCTCTCTCTCTCTCTCTCTCTCTCTCTCTGTGTCTCTCCCTCTCTCTTTCTCTCTTCCTCTCTCTTTCTCTCTCCCTCTCTCTCTCCCTCTCTCTCTTTCTTCCCCTTCTTCTTCTCCCACTCTTACCGTCTCTTTGATATGGGGGGACCTATCGAGGCAAAAGCTTGTGTTTTCCTCTTTTGATAGATGTTCAAGATACTGATTTTACTTCTAGGCGTTCATCAATTTTAACTCCCCAGGTTGACTCAAGTTCATTTCACACTGACAGTGTGTATTAATTGCCGTTTGTTGCTCACACAATCCAAGTCGTTGACCACAATGACATGCAAAGACGAGAAGTTTCGACGATGAACTCAATTTGTCTCCTCCAGCAAATGAAACGTGAGGAAAACATGAAAAAAATTATCTTTTGAAGAATTAAATAAGGAATGAAACACTTTTTCTGCTATTTTGCTTAAATATGGTATTTCCATACATTAAATATACATGTGGAATTTACACTTCAAAGTTGGGCCCATTATGTGAGCCATTAGTTCTGCTTGTAACAGCAGATCCCTATGGCCAGGTTATGAATGATTTAACAGAGAGTTACTGTAAACTAGATTAAATTTTCTTTCAAAGCAACGTTTTGTAAAAGAGGGAAACAGAAATACAGAGAGAGACGACAGACAGAGAGGGAGAGAAAGAGGGAGGGAGAGAGAGAGAGGGGTGAGATAGGGGGACGAACACGACAGAGAGAGGGGCACACTGTTAAAAGGATAAAGAGGGGACGAGTGACAAAGAAAAAGAGTCGGAGAGACGGAGTCAGAGAGAGAGAGAGAGAGAGAAAGAGTATTGCCCCTCTCCCTCGCTCATTGCGTCTTGAATCTCGAGCAATGACTGGCTACTTTAGCAATTAAAATCTGGGGCAAAGACACAGCAGCTTGCTTTGGCCCAGAGACTGGCCCATTCATCATCCCAACTGCCATAAAATAGCACTAGATGGATTCTTTGATTTTAGCTTTGGAAGAACATAAATCAAAATCTAAACCACGGCCTGTCACAAGCATCACCAGAATTATCCATTTGAGAGGGAGAGAGAGAGAGAGAGAGAGAGAGAGAGAGAGAGAGAGAGAGAGAGAGAGAGAGAGGGGGCGATCTACTCTCATTGTTTCTTCTCCTCCTCCTCCTTCTTGCAGACAAACCCAGCACCTATCCCCCAGCGTGACACCCTGGGTAATCTATAAGTGTCTCGTAATGAGGCTTTTTCTACAGTTCAACACCAGCATTCATCAAGCATTACAGAGAAGAATTCTAATCTAGACCGCTTCCCTCACTTTTTCTTTTTTTTTTGTTAAATCAGGACGAATAGGGAAACCTGGATAAGAGGCCTCACCTCTGAGACGATGAGCGGGTATCAACTCTAATACACCCTGATAAAAAATGGGGATTCACAGGAATTAAAGAATAGTAATACAATTATTAACACTCCTGGGAGTTTGACACACACTCTCAAACATGATGAACAATATGGATTTCTACATTCTTCAGGTTAATTGCTTTGACAGTAATGGTACATTTTTTAATATCACCCCCTTCAAAGTAGCTTCAATTTAGTTTAGCTACTTTTTCTCAGGGGCTTGTAGCTTACTACTTTATTCAGTGGCATATTGAGAAGCTTGGCTACAGCTTACAACACACATTCAAATCAGAGTAATTCAAAGACAAATATTCTTCTTTAATTGGATTTGTTGTCATTGTTTTATCCCAAAATACAACCTTTAGTGTCACACCGAGAACTAAACAAAAAAGGTTGATACTACTGTCACGTTAGAAAACCCTAATATGACACTGATGATTATGATTATCAGCATTTCAGTTGACATAAAAGCAGTAAAAGTCATAATGTAGCGGCTAAACTGCATCACTGTTCCATTATTAGTATTTGTTTTTGTAAGCGCAGGCAATCATGACTAATACGTGTTGGTTGATTAACTAAAGCACATATTTCCCATATGAGCCGATCCTGATCCCTTTAATATCTGATCCTAAAGTGTTTGGTATTGATACACTTTATCACAGTCGAAAGATCCATCCGCTTCCATCAACCACACTCCTGCCAATGGCTGCCTACATGCCTGGCGGGCCCGGGATTAATCTTGGAGGGATTCGTTTGATTTGTGGTCCTCATTTGTATGTCTGTCTGTGAGAAAATGGAGGACAGCTGTCAATGCAGAAGCATTTGTCTCTGTCATCTCCTTCCCCTCCTCCATCCCCTTCTCTGTCGCCTCCATCCCTCTCTCTCTCTCTCTCTCTGCTCCTCCTCTCCTCCTCCTCTTCCTCTCCTCACCCAGCACATCTAAAAACTGATAATTCCACTGTCTCAACCACTTAAAAGCAGATTCAATCAAAAATAAAGCAACACATAAAATGACCTATTTTAATTCCCTCAATGTGACGGGGACATTCAATTACATCTTCCGAAAGGCGCGTTTTTCATGGTGCCGACAATTAAAGTCTTATTTAATGTTTAAAGCATATTACTTTCCTTTATTACAGATCTCATAACAAAGTCAGCAGCCGTCAAGGTGCAAAAAGCCCCCCTATCATTTTGTTTGGAATTTTATTGCAAAAGCTCATCAAAGCGGGAGACAATGGGAAAAATTATAGGGACTGAGTGAGGAACATGTATGTTCGTGTGTGTGTGTGTGTGTGCGTGTGTGTGTGTGTGTGTGTGTGTGTGTGTGTGTGTGTGTGTGTGTGTGTGTGTGTGTGTGTGTGTGTGTGTGTGTGCACTAGAACACTTCCAATTGCAATCTTTTTTTTCCTGCATGTATGAATTTTTCATTTCATTGAAATGGTGTGAGGCAGGTTTAAGGCTGCACCTTTGTCTCTGTGCATAAGAGGACAAACAAACCACAGCATTCAGGTTGGACACACTGCAGTGCTAAGTGTATTAGTTCAAACTAAAAGATAAAACAAAGTCTGAGTGATCCACATGAAATAGGAACAGAAATCTATGCATGTGGAGACAAGCAATCCTAAATGTGTATGGAAGCAGGTCCATGTTAGTAATCCAAAGCATTTTGCTGGTTCGGCTTAGAACAAATAATTCATTATGACTTAAATTAAAATGGAGAAAATCAAAGTACAGGCTTGTTCTTCACTACACCGAGTGATAACAGACAATATAATATAGAGTATGAAGAGTCTGCAAGGTGAAGAAATGCAGACAGTTTATATTAAAAAACATAATTTAAGCCTTTTGCTCAACATTAAGCATAATCCAATTTCTGCTGTTTGCACTCTTATTTTGGTGCTAATGTGATGTTTGATAAAATAAGAGTTACAGCCTTAAATGAAGTGTGTGTCTTAGACTGTACAGTATTAAGTATAACACACGTCAGATTGTGCCAGGTCGGCCATGTTGCGTCTCGTCATCCCTCTTACTCAAAACCCTTTGAGCCGACTCTGATGAAGCTTCTTACACACACACAAGGCTCACTGGTGAATCTATAACATGTTGGTGCTGAACAGGATCCAGTCCATTTGGTCAACAGGAATACAACAAAAGCCGGGTGAGGGTCTCAATCTCAATAGGTTTCAACAGGGACAGGGACTTGGAGGCTGATCAGTCCCTCTTTATATTTGAACCAAACTTAATGTTTTGTTTTTAAGCAGAAATCTTTCTTCCCCGCACAGCAAACTGGTGGCTGATGTGGCCGGCCAGCACTACTCACTTCATTGGCCCAATGAAATACAGTGTTCATTAGGCCATTGATCAACCAGTCTCATCCTGTCTCAAGATTACAGCTGGCCAGCACACCCACCTACACACACGCACACACACACGCACACACACACACACGCACACCCACAAACATGCACACACTCACCTCTGCGGTGAGACGTAGGGCTGGTAAGTGGGGTCAGAGGTGGCTTGTAGTAATCCATCTAACCAGCGTGACAGCGGCAGCTAATAAATCACTTATTCATCGTTTAATCCATCGTCTGTCGCCACCAAAGTCCCAGAAAACAATGCCTTCACAAAACACACACACACACACACACACACACATCCCGCCGCAGAGGAACCTTGCATCTATACAGACAGGTGGAGCGCGGCTCTCGGCCTGCATGTTGAGAAATAGTGTATGTAGCCGCAGAGCAGAGAGAGGTTGCAGGAAAGGTAGCGATCACCTACACAAACGTGTTTTTTAAAGTCAAAAGATACAGGTTTGTTAATTTTGACCATCAACATTTTGATATTCAAAATTAGATCTCTAATAATGTCCATTTAATGTATAACGTTAAAGTAATGGACTGAAATTGAACTGAACTGGCCTTGAAGCATTGATCATCCAAAATCACTGCTGAATTGGAATTGTTACGATGACAGAGATCATCTGTGTTGGCACGGAATGTTGCTGTTTTGGAAATGTTAATAAGAAGAAACATTTTCCGAAAAATTACAACTTAGATTCCCGAAAATAGAGACAAAGCAGTCGTAAAAGGCCGCATTTCCAACAAGCACCTGAACGTGCAGGGCACACCTTGAACTGGCCAGACCTTATGTAGAACAAAGTGCGTGCGTGCGTGCGTGCGTGCGTGCGTGCGTGCGTGCGTGCGTGCGTGCGTGCGTGCGTGCGTGCGTGCGTGCGTGCGTGCGTGCGTGCGTGCGTGCGTGCGTGCGTGCGTGCGTGCGTGCGTGCGTGCGTGTGTGTCTGTGTCAAGCCTTTGGAATTAAGCCCACATTCAAAGCAGAATCCTAAAACCATCCTCATTCCAGCCTCCTTAATTTGGCCTCCCTTTCTTCCTTCTCCTCACCCATCGCTCCTCTTAATTCACGCTTTCCAAAGCATGTTGTCTCACCTGACAAGGGAAAGAAAGGAGAGAGAGGACTGAGAAAAGAACGAGAGAGAGAGAGAGAGAGAGAGAGAGAGAGAGAGAGAGTAAAGGAAGGGGTGATCGTACAGTTTAATTACCAGCCCTGACTTGTAAGTGCTCTGGTGGGGAAGCTACACGACCCAGCTACAAGAGACAGCTCAGCTCCATCCCATTAGAGAGGGAACAGGAGGATCTGCTTCTGCTGCCTGTTTCCTCTCCCTGTCCTACAATCCTTCACTCCTCTCCGGCCCTTCCTTCCTTACTTCCTTACTTCCTTTCTCCACTCCCTTCCCTCTCCTCTGCTCTCCTTCCCATCAGCCAACTTTGTCTAACAGGCATGTGGAGTACATAAAATAATTGTTTGCGAGATAAGGTCTCTCCGTGGCGTCCCCCCTGTCTCTGTGATTGAAAGTTGCTGGGTTAAGAACATGAGTAAGAGGTTAACAGTAATAAAAATAGCTATTAAGCATATATCCCCTTTCCGACGTGTCACTCTGAGGAAGAGAGAGGGAGAGAAGGAGGGAGAGAAGGAGGGAGGGATACTGGCACCTAATTACAAGGAGCGCACTTGGCTGCTTTTATCAGTAATTGGACTATATAGCCCTTCATTATAATTTACTTTCTCCCCCAAACTGTGATAATGCAGACAAGCAGAACTGAGTGGGCCTGTTAGTGGCCCAGAAACTGACACCAGTTAATGGTTAATTATAATGACTAAATTAAAGGAGTGACGGTGAGAAGGCATTGGATAAAGCCACGGCACTTAATTTAACAGGATCACTATCAGAGGAAAACTCGCGCAAGTTCAAGATTGGAAATAGAAGAAGGTGAAGAAGCAAACAAGGGGTGGGGGTGGGGGGGGGGGGATGGAGGTGTGGATCAGTAAAAAAGGAAAACATCTGAGAATTGAGTCCTCATTGGCCGCAGCGTCGGTTTGAGTGGAGTGAACGTGTGCGGCAGGATAACCAGGCCATTAATTGTCTGTTTGTAGACTGATTGAAAACGCGGGGAAAACATATTTTCATTTGGCCACTCCACACCCTCACCAAATGCCTCAGGAACGGAAGGAGACACAACAGCGTGAGCGACACACAAACGTCCTCCATTCAGCGGAGGACCTGTTGGTGGTGAAACGCTCGCTTTTGTTCAGTCACCGAATCCCACTGACCTGTTTGCCTCACAGTCACTGCTTTGACTGAAAACTTTCCAGTATTTGGCACTAAATAAATATGAACACTTCATTTTATGACGGTATATTTATCTCTTAATCAAATTTTAAATTCCCAAACTCTCAGTCGGGGGCACCAGGGGGGTTGCAGGCCCCTGATCAGCCTCTTTGTAGGTCCGCCACTGCTCACAAGTCCTCTACATGCTGCTCACACTAACGTAACTTTACAAGGATGTGAACTGTCAGAGGATTCTAACCAGCAACCCAGTCTAATGTTACTGAGTTACTGTCACGTTTACATCAACTAAGTTGACACTTGATGTGTATTATAATAATCGTGTGATTACATGTGTACTTCAGATTTCCCTGCTTCAAATGCTTGAAATGTGTGTGTGTATGTGTCACTGTGCATAGACTCACACACACACGCACAGGCAGTAAATCTGTGGCTTTGTGTCACCGTCTCTTTTGGTCCCTCTGGCTTCGCCTTAGCAACATAGCTCCCCGTTATCCCTTTACATTTTTTGCACCCAAGGTATCACAACCATCATCACCACCATCTTCATCTTCATCACTAAGCTGGATCATACAAAATCACCTCACACTCCTGTCTGGTGAGCAGCCCTGCTGGTGGCCTACCTACTCACTAACACACACATACAGCAGACGTCACTGTCACCGCCGCCGACACACACACACACACACACACACACACACACACACTCATACACACATACACACATACACAAACATACACACATACACACATACACACACAGGGATCATCGCTGCAGCTCTGGGGGCTCTCCTCTAAAATCCCCCCCTGCACCATCAAAGGCGCGGGCCTGTCTGTCAGTCAGGCGGGCGATTACGAGTGTGAGTGACGGGGGGGCGAGTGACGCTAAGCGGCCAGGCTCAATGCACCTCCGTCAGGCCTGGCAGGTCCGGGTGACGCTGGGGGCGGGGCGGCGTCCCTCACGTACGAGGATTAGCCCCGCCGGCTGCCATCGCCTCGCCACTCACACTAAGCACAAACCTACACACACACACACACACACACACGCACACATATAATTTCTGCTTACTGTAACAGAATAAAACTGTACCCAGTCTGGTCTGTGTTTGTATTTCTAAGGCGTAATGCTCCTTATACAGGATATTGAAGACCTGCTCATGTGCTGGTGATACAAACGACACAACCACTCAAAGGTGTTTTCTCCCAAAGAACACACACTTAACGCCATGACACAGCAAACATGCCACTCTGATCTGAGAAGCTACTGCTGCCACGATGAGAAATACCAAAGCAGAGAGGTAAATATGCAGCCAAACCCTGTTAAACTTGTTTAAATGTACGTCCAGGAGCCATGACGCCTCACCTGTGTGGATGCTGGCATTTACACCTCAAGCTTTGGGCTCATTTCAGAGATTCTAGAGATGTTACAGACATCTATTATAGAGGTGTGGATCTCTGAGCACCGAGTTGCACAAGGGAACATGAATCAGTTACACGAATGAACTGAAAATGTCAAGCTCCGGTCTTTACACACACACACACACACACACACACACACACACACACATACATACACAAAAGCACGACTGTCAGCTTCTTCGCGCCGCAGTCTGAGGAAGGTGAGCAGCAGCAAAACATTTCCGGCAGAAGGCACTGAAACTAAAACGCTCGCTCGTGATCGTTACGTTTCTGCTGCCGTGTTTTGCACGATGACTCCACATCCGAGCAGTTAAATGAGTCACGTGAGGTCACAGTCAAGGATGACTGGCACACAACTAGGGTCAAGTGCGTGTGTGTGTTTGTGTGTGCTTTTAGGCAAAATCGTGCTGTTTTAAACGATGGATTTACTGGCTGGTGCATTCTCTGCGCATAAACGAGACATTGTCCTGTTAGACCCACATGTCAGCAATGTTAAAGCTCGTTCTTGTTTATTATTTTAACTCTTTCTAAACACATGACAGAAACACAGCAAAGCTCACAATTGCTTTAGACACCTTCAACATGCGATTCCATGACAAAACAAATTCATTATAGATGAAAATTCAGTTAAAACCCCAGGTTACTGATGTGGCAGCGCCCCCTTGTAGGACCACTGTATGTCCCACAGCAATATGAATTTCAAAAAATCCATAATTACTGCGGCAACATGGAATCAGTGCTATACAGACAAGCAGATTTCTTTAAACAACAATTAAAGACCACCACTTTTTCCCCACTGTATGACAACAAACCTACATTAGACGGCCATAAAGTGTTTGAACATGAACACAACAGAAACAGAGTTAGCAGCTTAGGCCAGAAAGCTAGCTAACTAGCGTGTATCCCACACCACAGAGCAGCCGACCAGAAAACAGACTTAAGCTTTCTGCTCAGCCCTGCATTTACACTTTCACAATGCCATCACATGGCATTTTCTCAACAATAACTCCGCCAAAATACTCATTAAAGTTGCAAACTTACCGGCATTCTGAAGCTTGTAATGTCCTGAAACGATCACCACCAAGATGGGGGCGCTGTCACGTAATCTAAGCAGGAAGCGACGTCATTCAGTCCGGATGCAGCTGACACAAAGTAAAACTGGCTAATCAATTTGAGTGAATATTACTCTGTCCCACCTACTCTAATTTGATAGTCAGCAGTTTTAATCCAATAGTAGAGCTTCTAAGCTTCAGATTGACACCTAGCTTGCGCCATTTGGTCAATCCATTACGGAGAAATGAGGTCAGGAGCGCGCGTGACCAACGGGAAAGTAAAAGGGCAGGCGGTCAGTTTGGGTCTGCAGCCTGTGGAAAGCAGGTGAGTGAGCACAGACAGATTTATCTTGGAAAATGTACTTATAATATTAGGTTTTGAGCTTTGATTTGCTAAATTTATGACTTATAATACTAATTTTAGCCTTCTTGAATTTTGTATTTTAATTTTCTTTTCATGATTTTTTTTCTTTCAACACATGGAATCTCATGGTGAAAGTGTTTAGAATAATATAGAGCTTTGCCGTGTTGGTGTGATGTGTGTCTTAAGAGTTATAAGCATTAATAACAAGCCACAACTACAGGCGAGCTTAAACATTGCTGAAAAGTGCCTGCAGGGTTAACAGGGTTGTTTCCCTTTCATGCTCCTGTTTCCTGTGACGTCCTGGGTGCCACTCAAAAGAACGCAAGCTGGAGTGTGTTTCTTCTTTTTTTTTTATGAAGGTTCCTCGCCTCCTTCGCCATGATTCACTCGGACAAGAGCTATACCTTCTCACACCGAGCCATCACCAAGCCTCATTTCACCTCTCAATGAGACGGAGCATAATGAGCCGGGCTGAAACCCAGATCACTCCATCCCCTCCTCCCTGGCTTCACCCTTCTATGCTCTCACACACATACCTTATTTCACTGTATACCTCACTTCACTCATTAACCCCCCCCAAACCCCCCACCCACACTATACACACACATCTCTCTTCTTCTTCTTCTTCTTCTCCTCCTTCCTTCTTTTTTTCTCCCCCTCGACGCTTCCCAGCTGTAACCTCTCTAACCTGGCAGGCTGCACACCTTGGGCTTATTCAGCAGAGTCAAATGCCAGCCTCCCTCTCTCTCTCTCTCTCTCTCTCTCTCTCTCTCTCTCTCTCTCTCTCTCTCTCTCTCTGTCTGCTCCTGTGCACTTGCATTCATGCCTCGGCTACCTCCCGGAAATGGGATAGTCTTGGAACCCGACTCTCGCATCCCCCCCTCAATGGTATAATTGAAAATGGAACTGTGAGGGGAACTAAAACAGAGTGAGAGAGAGAGAGAGAGCGAGAGAGAGAGAGGCCTCGTTCTTTCACACCGCCTGTTGATACATAAATAAAACCAAACGTGTGGAAGCTTTCTGTTTGTGTTTGCTGATCTAAGATACTCAGATCCGTGGTGTCTGTATTTCAATTTGGTCGTTTGTGGGTTTTTTTGATTTATATCAATTACTGGCCTCCCATCAGGTGCCATATCATCGAGGAAGGTAATAACCCAGAAATAACCTCGTTATGGAGACAGCAGCGCAGTCTGGGCACAATGAACTCAGAGCTGAAGAATTAGTGACCTGGAAAGTGGCAGGGAGAGTTAATGGCATTAGCGACATATCAGATAGCGGGGCGGCGAGCGGAGAGAGAGAGAGAGAGAGAGAGAGAGAGAGAGAGAGAGAGAGAGAGATTGCAGAAATAAAAGAAAGGTTCATTTGATGGTCTGGCGTTCCTTCTCCTTCATCTCAGTCCTTCCGATCTGTGTGTTCTATCCGAGTTCCACCATCAGCACAGTTTGAAATAGCAGCTCAGCTATTCTTATTGTTTTCAGTGTAATTAGTGGAAAATGCAGAAAAACAACAAAAACATAAAGCACCGTCTTAATGAATTATTTCCTTTTATGTATTTCACAGAGCACACACGCATTTGTTACCTACTGATTGTGTGTGGGTGTGTTTGTGTGTGTGTGTGTGTGTGTACTGGTGTTCCTACAAGTTGCACGTTGTTTGCTTGCTTGTTCGCGGAGCTCGTGAACAGCTCGAGTTGCAAACACCAAATAAACGCAGATACAAAACAGCATGCAAATGGTTAATATGTTTACTGCGGCTTGTATGTGTGTGTTTGTATGTGTGTGTGTGTTCCTCTGCTCTATTTCACGCCGGAAAACGCAGTCAGATCAGGGACAGGGGGGGGGGGACAACAATTAACGGCTTAAAAACATGGGGATGTTACAGAGTAATCACCTCTTTGATATCTAACATCAATACAACTTTGGACACTTTGATATATGAGCCTGCCTTGATGAGCGCGCCGAATATATTAAAAAAATATCTTTAATTAGCATTTCAAATCAGCGGCACTCAACTAAAAAAAGAATATACAATAAAGGAGAAATATGGCTGAGTAGCGCGCTCTCGTTTGTGTGTGTGTGTGTGTGTGTGTGTGTGTGTGTGTGAAGGGGTTGCGGGGGGGGGAGGGTCGGTCGGGTGAACAAATTAGTGGTGGGCTTGATGAACAAAGAGACTGGCCGCAGAACAAAGCACACGGTTTAGCCTTGTGCCTCTCACCTCTTCCTCTCGCGCTGAATCAAAACAATCCTCCGGGCCTTCGTTTTTGATTTCTTCATCGCTCTCATGCAAGAAAAATATTCTGTCTCTAATTAACACGACCTTATGAATTTTTTATCAAGCCAGATCCCTTTTTTCTCCCTTTAAATGCAGCGGGGGAGCCTTGAAGTACACGTGTCAGTATTTGCGCTCAGCCGCGAGGAGGGAAATCTGACTTTGGATGAATCACTTTCTGATGGATAACTGATGTACATTTTAACCTATTTTCTTCATTTTGATTTTTCTTTTTTTTTATATCTGCTCGCCGCAATCTGGCGCCTTCAGATCGCAGGAGGTGATTGACAGATCAAGACTATTTGGTGCGATATGATTGCAATTCACTTATTTCTTTTTTTATGTTTTAAAAGGCGCAACGCCGCTCCGTAGAGGAACTTAAGATTTCCAACTGTTCAAAGTGAATTTTAGATGAGGCGTAATTCAACGGAAAAGATCAAGTGTCAGTTTCAATTACTCGCCTGGGGGAAAGAGAGAACCTGGTGAAGCGATGCCTCTCTCTCTCTCTCTCTCTCTCTTTCTCTTGCTCTTGCTTCTTCTTCTTCTCCATTTTGTTTGCGTTTTTTGAAACAAACACGGTGGAAAAACAGATCTTTCTCATTGCTGTTTCTGTTTTTTCAAAGACGCGGCCTCAAGCTTTGAAAACCACTCGTGCTTCTGTCCAGGCCGACTGCTGCGTTTAAGCATCTTCAGAAATAGTTCAGTCAAAACTCATGTATGAGCTCATACACAACAACATAAAAGGTTACAAATCCAAAGTTTTCACAAATTGTCGATACATTTGATCAATACACCCACTCAGTTGATTAGTTTAACCAGTTATTGCAAAAGAAGCTTAATGAAAGAGTTTCGGTTATGGTGTCTCATTAAGTCATGTTATGTAAAGAAACTGCATCTTACGGGGAGTCCTCGAACGCATCACCCAACAAAGCAGCTATATGTTTTCCCAGCTCGCAGTTGGAGTGATGTGTTCCAATCTGCTATACTTATACTAAATACCTTCCTCACTTGGACTAGAAGAGTATTTGCAGTTTATTTTGACACCAGCCAAGTTCCACGACAAAGTACTACACGCAAAGGAACATACTCACACATACGGTAGACATCTGCACTCATTATTCAATTTAATTATTTGGCATTCTGATGCATAGATTCACACCTTTAATTGGCTTTTATTGGATCAAGAGTTTTGGTTACGGAGCTATCAGACTTGTTTTTTTCTTTTCCTTATGCCGTATAGTTGTGTGGCGCTTTGTCCATACCATGTGTGTGTGTGTGTGTGTGTGTGTGTGTGTGTGTGTGTGCTAATAACAAGCTGTCACTGACCTGCTGCGTTAAAGTTGGAAACTGCCAAACAACTTTACTGTATACACAAATTTATCAGATGCAGTGAGCCTGTTTTCTTTATTAATAGCTCATATATCACCACACTGGGTTTTTTTTCACGTGCTGTATATAGTTGACGTATATTTTCAGGTGACAGCATGAAAAACAACAACCGCAGCCGTGTGAAAACAGAGAAGAGAACTTCTACGGTCAAGAATATGGACGATCAGACCCTTTTAAAAGTTCACTCTCTCTCACGTCCTCTCCTTCTCTCACCGCTTTCTCTTCGCTGCTTGACACTAATGGTCTCTCACGGCAACGCATAGTATGTGTGTGTGCGGGGGGGGGACGAGGTGGGCCTTTTCACATTTGGAGAGTTTGTTAGGACAGCTGTCTTTTAAAAAGCAAAACAATATTAGTAATAGCTACTAAAACTCTGCCATTAATCAACGGGAGGCTCCGGCGCGGCTGCTGCTTCAGCTAATGAACATCTCGCTCGGCGTATCTGTTTGTGTCAGAGATGGGAGAGGTGGGAGGGGTGGGAGGGGGGTCAAAGGGCAAATGGCTTAATGCTGCGTGTGTGGGAGGTGTACGAGCAGGGCATCTGTCTGAGCCGCCAGTTTGGGGATAGAAAGTGAACTCCAGCAGAGAGCAGGAGGAGAGGGTTTAACATACGTAGATGTGTGTGTGTCTGTCGTATCTCTGCACCAGGAGACACAAGAACACACTTCTGGAATCTATGACCGCTTTTACACCCTGCATTGAAATTCAATCTCTTTGTCCTCGTTCGCTAATCTGGGTAAAACAACCTCCAACGTCAGGACTTTATGGTATTTACACGTAAAGTGCATTAAAGGGTGTTCTCGTTACCTGGATTCTGCCTGCAGTTGGATCCGACCCCAGTAGACCTGTTTCCTTCTGGGAATATGTACACAACTACGACAAAAACATATTCATTGACTTATTTGTGTGTGTGAAAATACTGCTCACACTTCCAATTCAGAATATCTTCATTAACACGTGCAAGGGGATGCCTGCGTGTGTGAGTATATGTGTATGTGTGTTTCATCTGGCTGTATTTTCAGACCTGGGTGATATTTGTCTTGTTTTCAGCTGCATTTCACTTCGCCAGACAAAACAATCACATGTGGACAGAGGAACAGAGGAACAGAGAAATATTCAAGCTGAATTCCTCCTGATATTCACTTTCACAGAACTCATGATGACTGCTTAATCATTCTTTCAGTAACAGCACAATCGGTTACTGATCAAATAATAAATGGGACATGTTGGCAGCCATCATGTGTCACGTTTCGTTTGAAAATCATCCATTTGATTCATTTTGCTTCAGCAGCCTCTATCATTCAATGTGACCCCGCAAAGCAGCTGGAAACATCTGCCCCAGGTGGGCCGGAGCATTCATCTCACCATTCCTTTCACAGCAAACAGTGTGTGTGTGTGTGTGCGTGTGTGCGTGTGTGTGTGTGTGTGTGTGTGTGTGTGTGTGTGTGTGTGTGTGTGTGCGTGCGCGTGTGTGCGTGTGTGTGTGGGTGGGCATGCGTGTATGCGTGTATGCGTGTATGCGTGAATGCGTGTATGCGTGTATGCGTGTATGTGTGTATGTGTGTATGTGCATGTGTGTGTGTATATTCATCGAAAATTAAGTGAATTGAACGCCACACATCACAGCTCTTTTTCAAATAACACAAGTGCAGGAGATAAGACAGCCTGGCACAGCTGGAATGGCAAACACACACACACACATTTTGCCATCACTGCTCGCTTGCCCCTCTCTCTCTCTCTCTCTCTCTCTCTCTCTCTCTCTCTCTCTCTCTCTCTCTCTCTCTCTCTCTCTCTCTCGCTCAGAGTTTATAATTGATTTAGGGGGGCCGGCGGTAAAGATCGATGTCAGTCCTTCCCGGCTCCGACATCAAGAGAGTTCGCGGTGGCATCATGTGACGGGAGACACCGGCCTATTAGGGAGGCACAATCAAATATTTGTAGCATCCGGACACACTCGTTATTTATTCATGCTAATACAAGTATATTAAAGAAGCTAAACAGGGTTAGTGCTCCATCACTCACATGGGGAATCAACCAAATCATTTATCAGGACCTCGGGTACGACTCCCCTCGGCCAAGTCTGGGCCCGCGCACGCCGCGTTAACTGACAGACTGAGGCGGATAATGGGGCCTGATTTGTATGCTTAGGGTCGCTGTTGTCATTTCTTTACGGGCGGTTTGCAAATAATGCATGATTTGGGACTTCAGCATCAATAGGAGGCCGTCCCTGAATGCAATGCGCACACACAAACACACACACGAGGAGCGGATCCATGCGTGCACAGTCACTTACGTATGCACACCCCTACCGGAGTTCCTCTGCGGTTTTGACTGTTATCGACGATACTCGGCGAGTGAGAGCATCTTCATTAGACAAACAGCCATACTGATGTGTGTGATGGATATTTGTAACTATGAGTGTATGAACAGGAGCAGCAACCATTCCTCAACTGTTTTACACCATTAACAGCGCCTCCCCGCCCTTTCCCAACCCATAAAACCAAGACTTCAGATATATTATGTTTTAATACCCGCTTATAAAGGAAAACATAAAAATGCAAAATGCAATATCCAGGAGCTGTCACTTTGATAAACAAAGCTGAATATTGATCTGTCTCTAAATTGGAGCACGGGGGGGAAAACAATAATGTTAGATTCCCAGTAACATGAAATTACATGCTGAAACAGAGTACGTTCTGCTTTGGGCTGTCACCATCCAGCCGCACGGCAGTTTCTCAAGCGGAGTTAACCACAGTCCCACAAAGCCAGAGGAACCTACGGAATGACTTACGGCGGAGCAGACGGAGACGTATACTCCAGGACAAACTGAGCATAATGGAGTGAGATTTGTGTCGCTGCGCTGACAAACAAAGACTGAGAATTCTGCAATGCAGCTCCTGAGTTATTGCTTCATTTACAGAGTTGACGAGTCGCTCTCAAGCTGTTCAATTACACATAAAGATGGCGTTCAGGTTTGGTTGAATACAAACAGTGTTTTCCCAAAAAAATTTATAATAGATAATTTGAGTGATTAAAGTCACTTCCAGCGATCAGTGTCCACCATTATCATTAACAGCACAATAAAGTTGCTTAATATTTCATGAATCATCTCCCAAGTGAGTGAGTGTGTTTACATATTGTTTCAATTGTTTCATTCTGCTTCAGTTTAATTGTCTATTGTGTTTCGCTGGCCCCATGAACTATCACTGAGTTCATTATTGTGATGATAAAGATGATGGGACAGCTTCGGTTGTTTCTCCTCCAGATCTTACACATGCATCCCAATCAAACACGTTTACAGTCCCAGGCTCGGACATCAATCCATCTGCCGGCAGCTCTCAGCTCCGCACAACTTTTAACCTCGCTGCATTTTGTTCTGACAGCAGTTTTCACAGGAACATCTTTGTTCTGCCAACCTGTCTGATGGCTGCGCGAGTCGATTTGTCAGAAACATCCAAGGTGAAGCGATAACAAACTGCATGCTAACTCCCCTGCTCAGTCCCATGGAAAAACCTCTTTCTCTAACAAGGCATACGGGCCCGTACCTGGAGAGTTAGCGCTTCACGTCTCCCACAAATGGACTTACACCTCCCACTCCAGCAGAGCTCAGGGAAGCCAGGCACCCATCTACTTCCCCTCCGTCTAGCTCTATATTAAATCGACCAATCAGGGGAGTGTCAGTCATGCATCCCGGCTTACCGCTGACAAGTTGGCAGTTGCGATGCAAGAGCGGTTCATTCATTCCGATGACACTCTGCCAATATCTGTACGGTGGGAGCTGCCTGTCTCCGCCTTTCTGCTCTTAGTGGAAACAGATTCACAGACAGAAAGGGAGAGAGAGAGAGAGAGAGAGAGAAACAGAGAGAGAGAGAGAGAGAGAGAGAGAGAGGGAGAGAGAGAGAGAGGGAGAGTGAGAGTGAGAGAGAGGCTGCATTGAACCGAGTAGAATTAAAAAGCCTTGACTACTAAGTTTTCAGATGTGGGGGCGTCTGAGTTGCCAGGTTTGAAGTGTGACTGATAACACAGGAGGAATGTTTACAGAGGAAACAGCCCTTAGTCTTCTTCTCTTCTTCAATGTCCGCGCTTTGATAGCTGAGCGTATTAGCATGAGTGTGTAGGTGTGTGAGTGCATGGCTTGGCTTGTGGTGGAAACGTGGGGACTTATTGATGTAGCCAGCAGGGTAGTGAGCGCCAGCACGGTTTGCTCACTGGGCTTGAACTGTTACTGGAGGGGGTCCCAAAGGGTGTCAGCGCAACGCCGATAATCACAAACAGACTCAAAACAGTCCAACTTTCTTCAGTCGTCATCAAAATCATCATCAAACATCTTCCCACTGCCGTCTTTAGCTGATGTAACACGCTCGACAACATCAGTGACACAGAAAGTAAACTCAAAAGGTTTGAAGTTGAACTGGAATAGTAGAAGTTTTACGATAACGAAGCCCAAACAACACCTATTCTAAAACATACGCTTCTAACTGATGCTAATTGTGTTTTCTGTGCAGTGTGTTTTCAGAATACACGATGAGTTCAGATGCTTTTCTTCTAATGAGAGACCTGTCCCAAGTGGGTCGAAGCATTCCGGGTAAAAAAAAAACCTAATTAAGTGGCAATTAACCAGTCGCTGTCTTGCTCGAAATCCAAACACAGGAAGAGCAATTTAGCTGGAACGTGACCAAACAGATGCTTATTAGTCCAACCTGCAGAGTATTAGCTCAAAGTTTCACACAAACATGATTTTTACATTTTGTTCATTATTTGAAGAGCACAGAAGAAGGTCGATCCTTGACTTCACCCCGTGTAACACCAGCAAGCGAGAAAGAGAGAGAGAGGAGGTATGGATGTATTTTCACTTTTCGGAAACCAATGCATGAGATGCATGTTTGGTCTTAAGTTGGATACATACGGTCCTTAACACTGGGTGACAGACTGTGTGATGTTTTCCTATCTTTCATTATCAGGCAGCCGACCCAGCCGCCAGGCATTACCTGTTGATGACCGAGTGGCCCGCAGACCTGATGGACAGATGGATGGCTTCGTTGATGAATGCCTGGCAGGTGCTTTGTCAGTCTGGGAGGCAATCTAAAGCCCAGAGAGACGAGAGAAACCACTTAGACTTCAGGGACACCTCTAACGTCTCTAACACAAGTTAAAATCTCCTCCCACCACATATCACAATGGAATTACAGCATTACACACGGTATTAACGAGACTGCTTTAACATGCCTGGCCCACTATATATCGCCCCAATATCAGCTGCATCTAATTTAGAAAAATGTCCACAGAGGAGGTCAATCTCCTCCCTCATACACAGTGACTGATAGATCCAATACCTCTGGAATCAGATAAAACTTTGACAAATGGCCCCTGTGCCGGCCGGAGCAGCGTTGGGGAGGACGGCAGGGGTCTGCTGTGTCCACGCTTGGCCCTCTGTCCCTCCACACCATCACGGCACTGCT
>NW_027466849.1:3040000-3077500 GCF_046128005.1 Genypterus blacodes
CTTGCAATTTGATTTTGTGGTGAAAAAATCTTAGCTATATCTATGGGAAATGACTCATATTACAGTTCAGCAACACCATAAAGTCCAGCTTTCAAAATGACGAAGAAGCTTGAAGTCTGCACATCTCTGACATTAATTGTGTGTAACTCACAAATGAACGCTTCTGTCTTTACAATTACCATCTCCCCAATTACAATACAATGTGTGAAACATTCCAGTGCTGCTCCCTGGTGGGTATAAGCTGATGATCCTGACTGCACACTCGCCACACACACACACACATGTACCACTCTGCACAGATTAATTGATAATACATAAATCCCTGTTTGGGAATATAAAGGTAATTTTGAGGGAGCCTGATGATCTGTGTGTGTGTGTGTGTGTGTGTGTGTGTGTGTGTGTGTGTGTGTGTGTGTGTGTGTGTGTGCGTGCCATGGGGGAAGTCCCTGCGGTGTGTAAGCATATGTCTGCCGATGCTGGAGTCAGAGGGTTAAGCAGGATTCAGACCAGGGAACAGACTGCTGTAGACCTGGCACTAATATAGCAGTGCACCAGCGCACACATGCATGATTGCACAGTAGCGGCGCGGCAAACTCATAAATTGGTACACGGCTTTCATCCACAAACACACACAAGGGTGTTCTCTGTGCCGAGTGGTGTTCTGTGCATTATCCCTGCCAGATAAAATAACCTCCTGTACATGTAGGGGGATCGTAAACCAAAGGGACGCCACGCTTTGTGTGTTTTGTTTGCTGCTATACCTCGGGTCACCATTCGTCCTCGTGCTCCGACCCCTCGGGCAGTGACAGACCCCCACCTCCCCCCCTGAAGTCGATCTGCCTTTCTTGCTGCCGTACACGGACATTTTCCTAACTTGAAATAGATGATGATTGTAATCTAAAATAAATGAAAGGGGGAGGGAAAAATACGTACTAGAGAGGCAGAGAGACAGAAACACAGAGGGGACCAGGAGAGAGAGAGAGAGAGAGAGAGAGAGAGAGAGAGAGAGAGAGAGAGAGCGAGCATTACCACCTTGGCTGAGCATCACGAGTTAGAAAAAAAACAAAAAGAGTGGGAGAGAGAGAAAAGAAGGTCCACGGGCAAATTCATCTTCCCCTGCTACAATCAATCTCTGGCCAAAAGAAATACACAATAACTAGGCAGGAAGAGGCCAAGATTAATGGGCCACCGACATCTCCACTGACCAGCATCCACCTCCACCCAATACCACCTCTCTTCCTCCCTCTCTTTCACATGCCCTCCTTCTTTCTTCAACCTCCCTTGCTCGCCCCATTCCTCTTCCCTCTCCCCTCGTGCTTTTGCTCTCCGCTCTACCAGTAAAAAAGCCCCCGTACTTTTTTTTCTTCTCTTTCTCTGTCCCCCCCTTCCCTCCACGGACCCTCCACCCTCTCCTGCTGCTCCGCCACCGCCGCTGCCGCCGCCACCACGCACACCTTGTCTCTGCCACATGTGGTGATCTATCGTTTCTGCTGACTGTTTTACAAGTGCATTAGCAAGCTTTAATGAGAGCAGCCAGTCACTGAGCAAAATGCATGCAAGGGCAAACAAGGCCAGGCGTGCCCGCTAACGCACTGCTGCAGCTCTGTGAGAGGCCAACCAGCGGAATTAACAGCAAAAATGGATTTGTCACAATCTGGGAGGGTTTGTAATCTGATCACTTTCTGTTACTATTGGATTACCTCAATGTCAAATATGCACAAGAAACTGGGATGACTTTTACTTTGGTGGATTCTGTAATCTTGGGAGCACCAAGGAGGAAATCAGCTGCACATCATGTTTACTGGTCATTAATGCTCCAACACCAAGTACAACTACAAATACAATATGAATAGCTGATTCAGACATTTGCTCCCTCATATATGAATCAGATATCTAATTGTATGTGTAAATATTTTTAGTTTGACTCTAATTTTGGAGGGCTCGTACGTTCGGTCTAGATGAAGAGAACTGACTGATTAATTTTAAAGTGGCTTATTTAGAATGAAATGCATGATTTTTGGGTGTGATTTTGTTGCTGCTCGTCTTCTATCTCCCCGCTTTCAGCATTTGCATTTATGCTTTTGCTGTCTTTGCTTTTTTGCTTTTGTGTACTTATACCTGCGGTTTGACACTGCTTGGATATTGAACTGGCAGCTGTAACATGCTTTATTCAAGAGCAGAGAGTTGTATCAGAATACAATTAAAAAAATGTACACATTGACATTATGAAAAGGTTTCACAAACAAACAAAAAGCAAAGGATGGATCATTTTAACTGACAACACAGTGGAGGTCATAGTACAAATTAGATTCAGAATGTGGAGGGGTGTGGTGACGCTTTTTGTCACTTAATTGCTGAGAGGGGGCTGTTGGCTGGTGACAGCTGCGTCTAATCAGTAATCAAGCACTCAGCTATTTGTGTTGGGCTGCAGAAAGCTGGAGAGGATTCCAGCCAGAGCCACAGACAGACAGCCCAGCGACTGAGCGAGCTGTCAGTGGTGGCCACAGTTTATGTCGTTTATTTTAGCAACATTGCTCAAGTTTAAGTTACACGATTTTGAGTTAAATGCGTTAATAAAGTCTGCTGTGCCTCATTAGTAGCGTGTGTGTGCGTGTGGCTGGTGCCTCGCTGTAACATCAAAGCTGTCACAAAGAGCTACTTTATAGACTCAGTTAATTCTCTTAAACGCAAAACAATATTTACCTCAATTTGTCAAACTTTGAGTAAAGATGTAGGTTTCTTTTGCGTATGATGGCTTATTTAGCCAAATTACTCTGACACTTGGGTTATAAAACTGCTTCACAAAAATCAAACATGAAAAACAACATGTGAGTTTGGAAGCACACAAGTTCGCTTTCACATTATAAACTCAGACTCAGCAATCTAAGCAACTGACTTGGGCTTTCTGGCTAAATGGTGCTTCTGTTATACATGAGGCGTGATGGAATAGAGGAGAAGGTCACACCGCCTTCATTTGCATCCCGTGCAACTATACCAAAAAGCAATAACACACATTTCAATCTAAACCAGATGTTGATTTATGTGATATCATTGATTAGAGAGCAGAGGATGGAATAAGCTCTCAGTAAAGTTGTTGCAGTTCTTCGTAGTTCCTCCTCGTTGGCTTTCTGAGGTGAACATCAGCCTCAGTATCCTGTTCTTGTCACCAGTAACGATGGAAAATGGCAGATCAGAGCCATGGCCTCCTTTTCTTGGCCTATTCGCACATTCCTATTAGAAACACCCACTGAAAATGACATTAGAGCTTTAATTAAAGCTTTTCCACAGAGAAGCTAGAGAATAATGACCGGCCCCCATCAGACAAATGAGAAGGGAGTGTGAATATAAAAAATTCTTAGTATTGCCCGCTAACAAGAATTTGCCAGGACAGCATCACATATTGACAGCTCCACCACGGAGCAGCAGATTTGGGATTACAATCAGTGTGTGAGAGCGGCACTCGCTGTAACTAGCCAGCCGTCATCTTCACTTTGGAAGTAAACAGGAAACCAGCATAACAATGACAAAGAAGTACAGACCAAACCAAATGATATTAAATTCTACTTTGGTTTTCCTTAAAAGACCTTATCTCCGTATAGGCCGTGTGGTGTGGTACTCTACTTACCATGACGTACGCCATGGATTCAGGTCATGATGATTTATGCCAGCCTAAAAAAGCCCCGTAAACTCCACTCCTACAAATAAAAAAAGGAAGGTAAACAGAATTTCACAGGGTTTCGCCACCAACACATCTCCAGTAAAAAAATAAAAAAATAAATTAAAGTACATAAGATAACAAGGATAATAAATGGATCTGTTTTAAATCTATCTTTCCCTTATCAACATCACAGGGAAGCAGTCTGAACACATTTATAATGAAAAAAGCGCTTTGGCTGTAGCAAATGGGATGCAGTGTGTCATTATATATATCAAAGTAATCATATCTGCTTCATTGCTTTACAGCGCGTGCAGCAACTTCTCCCATAAGGTAACTGGACGCACGCAGGTGATATCAGCAAACACAGACCCAGTTGCCCTGTAGGAGAAAATAACAACTGTGTACATGGCGAGTGTGTATGTATGTGTGTGTGTGTGTGTGTGTTTGTGTGCGCCAACACATTTGTTATCTCTGTTTTTGGATTCCACGTGTGTGTACATGCGTCGTCTCTCTCTCTGTGTGTGTGTGTGTGTGTGTGTGTGTGTGTGTGTGTGTGTGTGTGTGTGTGTGTGCGGTTGTTGTGTGTTTTCCAGAGGCCCAAGAGATCAGAGCAGGCAAGGAGTGCGAGAGAGCGAGCAGGTCCCCAGCCCACAGAGGTAAAAATTCATTTCTTGAGAGCTATATATCAACGGGCATTTGTTTAATGAGCGCCAGAGTGGAAAGATGTATAGAACATGTCAGGCGTCCACTTGCAATGCGTTGTGGGTAGCAGATAGCATCACAAAGTGTGACCGCTCACTCTGTCTCCCTACTCGCCTCTTTTATCTCCAGCCTCCCTCTCCCCATTATAAATGAGAGGCAGAGGAGAACAAGAGGTAAAAAATAATGGAGAAGAAAAAGAAGACGAAGGAAGAAGGAAAAACACACACACACACACACACACACAAAGACAGTCCGTGTGCACAACTGCTCGTATATAAGACGTGCACACAGGCACATACATGTAAAAACATACAACTCATGCTAGTGCAGATACTCATACAAACCCAGATAAAATGGCGACAAACAAAGAAGAAGAAGGGAGTCAGAATCATGTTTATCTGCTTTATCGCGCAGAATTTGAAGTTTTGGGCGGGAAAAAGCCAGGAATGATTTACATCGCCACCTGTCTCGGCAGGTATCAGTGGCTGATCTGCATTAATTTGTTTTTATCAGTTGGATCTCAGCGTGAGTCTGGCTAGCACACACACACAAAGACACACTGACATACACACACACACAGACACAGCGGCATGCTCCCTGGCATGCCTAACTAACCTGTGTTTCCCCCTCTGGCACATCCCTCTGCCTTTGTTAAGATATGTAAATGGGATGCATGGGGAGGACGTGTGGGTAATTAATTGTAACTGGGGGGATAATGTTGCGCTGTCAGAGACGTCTCTGGTTTGTGTAACATTTTTTAAGAGTAATGTGGTTAAACTGGGAGTGTCTGTTAGCGCTCAGTCTTAATTGTGCCGTGCTGAGAATGCTAAGCTCAGCTAGCTGCTCCCCTCCCTCCCTGGTCCTTTTGTCTGTGTGTGTGTGTGTGTGTGTGTGTGTGTGTGTGTGTGTGTGTGTGTGTGTGTGTGTGTGTGTGTGTGTCAGTGCTCCTCTGCACTGAGAAGGAGAAATTTATATTTAAAGTGTGCAAACAACTGAAGTGCTTTGTAAAAATTATACTTTACCGCAGTGGTTCCCAAAGTGGGGGGCGCAACCCCTTGGGGGATGCAGAGCTACCAGGGGGGTTGCGGCGTGGGACCGGGAGATATGAATAGGTACCGCCTCAGGTCTGATGATCTTTGACCTCCCTGTGATGTGGACAGCAAAAAAAATGAAAAAATGCAAATGACGCACCAATATCCTTGATGTAGAAGTAGGTGTTTTCCCCCAATCAAGTCTGAGTACACACAGAGGCAGCCTGTGCGATTACACACAGAGAACAATGATTGGGTGAGACAAGCCGTCCCAACAAATGCCAGTTTTCCACGAGCATTGGCACTTTCTACATACGGTGGGATCCGTTCCAACACTTCCTGTCAACCAAAACATGCTTTCCTTCCCTTTTTTCTCTCTCTGCCCCTGTCTCTCTCTTACACACACATCAGTATACACCGTCAGCTAAAGCGTGTTAACATGGACGACTCTATGAGGGCGTGAAAGCCCACCGGAGAGTGTATCTGGAATGGCTTTGTGTTGTGGAGGAGATGTGTCTATTACATACAAACACACACACACACACACACACACAACCACAGAAGGACAGGCGCACTAATACAGTTTGTTGTTTGGAGCGTATTACATCAGAGATAAAAGCTTATTCCAGTTCCTTTTGCATGAGATTTGAACATTAAGGTTGGAAAGTGTCCCCAACACGCCTGTAACCTGACAGTGTGCTGTGTTTGGGTCATGGCATGAAGTGAGGCGGCGTTTGATGTGTCTGGAAAACCTCCCAGTACACAGCAGCATGCGTCTGACCACTGACTTGACCAGTAGCCTCAAAATGCATCAAATAAGCGACTCAAGCATCAACAGCTATACAGGTGTTCCACAGCTGTCACAAAGTCATAGGGGATCATTGATTGAGTTCCTTGTTTAGTCCATAAAAAGGTCCCATATTCTCAGAGTTCCCCTGGCATCTGGCTTTGTCTTGGGTCTCCACTGGCTCTGTTTTATTGTTTTTCAAACATTGTTTTATCCAAATAAGTTCAGTCAGCATGTGTCATTATATTTTAACCAGATTGTGGACATCAACAGTGTCACTGAAATTACTTTTCATCAATATGTGATATCTCCTTTCTTTAGTCCAATATTCCGAAAAAGTTCAATTGTGTCCTAAAGCCCAATTAATTGACTAATTACATTTACATTTAGAGACAAGATATGTCAACCCTCAAAGCATTTTTTGAGTTGACCTGTAAATATCTAGTGAACGTTTAATATCTAATATTGATTGGATTCTGCTTTACAGGATCATTGGTGGTACTTCCACATTATTCTGTCCCGATCCAAAAACATTCCTCACAGCTGTGATATGAGCTGATGTCATCCGAGTTAAGAAGCCAATGGGCTCCAAGAAGCAAACTGTCACTCAAAAAGGGAGGCCCTGCAACAGAGAACAGGAATAGTTGTTGGACTTATTGTAGGTGTGTATGCTAAACGGGGCTTGACACAAGATACTCACTGTGTTGTTTCAATTCAAATATTGTGCAAGTTTAAAGGTAATTTTCATACTTGGCTCAATTAAACGAGGGTCAATGTGTTGTGTGTGAATAATCGTATGTGACAATAAGATTTCATCAGTAAAATACTTCCAGTAACAGTACGATGTCATTGCATTGTAATTGTTGATTTCCACACAGTGTGATGCTTTAGCCAGCTTCCCTAGGAAATGAGGAAGGACAGTGCGATGGCGCTCCCCAGCCAGGGTCATGTCAGGACAGCGACGTTGGGCAGCACAACTCCAGACAACACGGCCACTTAGACACAGCTATCGTTTTCATTTTGACATTTTTTGGGGGGAGGATTACAGATTTTACAGAAGATCCTATTAAGCGCGTCAATGTGTTGCTGCTTTGTAGTGGGACAATCACAGGATGTTACAGGAGAGTTTTCCTTTAATCAAAAACGATGTTTCACTGGGCTTTTATTGCGTCTTCTCTTAGTCAGGATGCCAAGTTTTTCTCCTCCGTTGCTTCAGTTGTGCACAAGATATTTTTTACAGCACTGAGAGAGAACCAAACACATTACAAATTCTCTCAAACACACACACACACACACACACACACACACACACACTGGTGGCAATTTCTCATGAGACAAAATGTTTGTTAAGATTCACATAGCAAACCTTTCTGCACAATATTTGAGTATATACTGAATAAATATAAATATTCCCAAATCAATTATTCCTCATCAAAAGCTGATGCTATTCCCAATGTTTTCATTCAAGTCAGTTCAAGTCTGATTTCATTTCAATTTATTTGACTTCATTTTTGTGTGAATCTCACTGCTTTTATCTGCTCCAATGAAATAGTTGTTGTTAAATTGTAGTTTAATTTAACCACAATTTCCTTCCCCAGTTCACCATAAAGACCCTTTAGTGAGACCCGGTTTCCTTGGTTTCATGCCTGTAGCCACACAGTCCCAGTGTGGGTCAGCCAGGCTCAAATATCTCCCTGTGTATTTACAATGCCTTCTGCATAACTCTCTCTGTCCCTGCCCAGGTAGCTGTTTTCCACCAAATGAACAATCTTTATAGACGTGCGACCAACATAACAGGCCTGATTTTCTGTGCCGGCGTGGGTCGTGTAAGTCTCTGGGAATTGTCAGGCTTTTCGCTCGACAAATCAGGGCTAACGTATGATGTTTGGGGTGCAATTTTTATTCCTGTTTGACTGGCCAACTACCCTGAGGTAATGGGATGTTGGGGGGTGGAGAAGGAAAACGGCTGGTGGGAAATGTATTCGTGCTGCGTGTGTGTGTTTGCGGAGAGCCTGATTGATCGATGCAGCATTCGCTCTCCATTTATATCCCTCTTATTCGGAATTGGTTAAGTTTAGGAAAAATGAATCAGCAAAAAACAGAGAGAGAGAAAGAGCGCATGAGAGAAGAGATATGGTGGCAGATTACGGTGAGGGGAGCTCGTAGATCTACGTTGCGGGTGTCCGTGATGGAGGGGCTGTGAATTGTCTGTGAACATTAAGTTATCCAAATGAAAATCAATACTGTGTGTGCGTGTGTGTGTGTGCATGGTGCCAGTGTTTCACTCGAGAAAAGAGTCTGAGGACATTGGCCAATGGAGGATAAAGGGGGTGTGTGAGCATGTGTGTGCGTGTGTGTGTGTTAGGAGTGAAGAGCGTAATCCAACATTTCAGGGGCAGTTTATTGGCTCTTAGGCTTTATCATACAGAATGAGCCCCCTGTCACGCAGGGAGAGGCGGTTGATGTGTCAGAGTGCCTGTGTTTGTCAGATGAGCAGATATGCATGCATCTTTTCTACGTCACATGACCAAATACGTGAGTCCCCAAAGTGAGTGGATATCTGTGTGCGAGCGTTTTGTCTGTACCTATAAGTCGCAGCCTCACCTCAGCCCCTCTCACACACCGTGGCCACAGGAGGAAGCATCGGTCGGTCATGGTTGAAAGGCTTCTCACCTGCGAGCCTCTGTAGGATCATTTTGTCCCATTGGCAATTAGGCCAAACACTGGACGGGGCAAACAGAGTCACCGTGTCACACAGCAGTTGCCCCTGACGACCGGCTGAAGCATCAACAGATGTTTCTCTGTGCTGGGTTCTTACTGAGCCTGAGGTGCTGGTTTATCAAATGTCAACTTCAAATAAACTGGTACTCTGGTGTATTTAACAGCACTGGAAAAGGAAAAGGCACTTGAGTTTACAGAGGAAGGTAAATACAAAAGTTTAAGCCAGAAGTTCAATTGATATTTTGCCACAAAAACCTGCATGCAACTCTCCCAAAACATGACAAAAAGGATCATCATGAAGGCATCAATGCACTTAGATTTGCTCATAAATACACACACAAACACACACACACACACACACACACACACACACACACACACACACACACACACACACACCGATGTCCTTTGGGGAAGACATTGTTGAAACCTGAGGTGTGAGGAAAGTGGGAGTCGACAGTGTAGGACAGTGTATTAGGGATGTTCTAATGTTATCCTTCCTATTCTCATTCCCCTGCTCTTCCTGCTTTAGCACCACTGCTGCTGTGGAGAGAGAGAGTGAGAAAGAGAAAGAGAAAGAGAAAGAGAAAGAGAAAGAGAAAGAGAAAGAGAAAGAGCGAGAGAGAGACAGAGACAGAGACAGAGAGAAAGGAAATTTCTCCATTGTGGAGGCAGTCAGGCAGAGGACAGGAGGGAGGGAGAGGGAGAATAAATCAGCCCCAGTCTGGTCTCTAGTGACCACCCGCGGCAAGGGAATAGTGCAGAAAGACGAAGAGAGAAGAAGAGGACGGAGGGGGTGGAGGGTGTCAGCCAGGGCTCGGACTAGAGAGGAATAATGTCCTTTTACTGTATGTCCCTCTCCACTCAGCCCCAGTGTGCCATCTAAATCTCCTTTCACTCATTTAATGTCACACAATCCCACCCCTTCAATGAACCCGGCCATATCCACACACACGCACGCACGCACACACACACAGTTACCTCCGCCGCCACCTCCACTGACGAATTAGAATTGCCCCGACTTCATTGCCCAGCAAAACAGTGTCTGATTTGGCAAATGGTCAAAGTGACCATTATCTGGCAACAAGAGAGGCCAAATCGAGATGAGCCTGAGGAGGAGTTCATCGAGAAAAGAGAAGGACAAAGAGAGAGATAGGGGGAGAGAGAGAGAGAGGAGCAACAAACTGCCCCATTCAGAAGTTGGAAACGCTCTAACTAACCAGAGGAAAGAGTTTATCATTACGATTACGAGCTGATTTTAAGAGCCTAAAACGTATTTTATGATGTGGACAGGAAATGTCAGAGGAGGCGGCTTATACAATATGCTCAATCTCATATACGCACATTATATACTCACAGATATTGTAATGTACAATGTAGGGTTACAGAAGCAAGCAGGCATATGAGAAGGTTAGGGTACTGATGAAAATGTATATATGCTGAAAAGAAGGACTATAACACATGTGAGGAGTGAAAGCTGCGGCTCCAACGGATCCCAGGGATGTCTTAGCCTCTGCGGAGGACCGGAGAGTAAGAAGACTAAAACACACCCAGAGGAGTGAGACAGGATGTGTGCGTTCGCTAAAAAGATGCTTACAAATCAGACATTAAGTGTCAATTATTCATTGTATAATGCTTCCATTCATTCTGTCGCACTTCCCTCTGTTATTTATTATGTTTTTGATTCGCAGCAGATATTTTAAACACTTTAAATTCTGAGTGATAAAAGGAAATGGTCCTGCAGATTAGAGACGCAACGTTTGGCAGATCCCGTTTGTATCCCAGTGCCAGGTTTATGTAGCCTCAGCCCGGCCTTCTCTCTCTCTCTCTCTCTCTCTCTCTCTCTCTCTCTCTCTCTCTCTCTCTCTCTCTCTCTCTCTCTCTCCCTGAGCTGTGTTTTATCTTAAGTGAGTTTATTCAAGGCAACTCAGTGTTTTTTCCCTGAACGGTGAGCTAGAGGGAGAAAGAGAGAGAGAGAGAGAGAGAGAGAGAGAGAGAGAGAGAGAGAGAGAGCCAATAGCTCGCCCATAGGACACATTTAGTAATCCTTTCAATGATGTCCAGGGCCCAGTGATGGTTACCAGACCTGCAAATACCCCTACAAACACACACAAACACACACACACACACACGTACAATCCATTTTTATTGTATTTGGGTCTGCAGCGTTGTATTTCCTGCCCTCTCTTAGCGCCACACACACATTGCACTCAAAAACAAAAATCCATACTATCGACCGGCCAGTGTCACCACAATTATTCTTTTGAAACAGCCATTGAAAACAAATTACATCTGCACTGCGTTTTCATCCGATTGCTCTGGGTGAGCAATGCTCAACGGCCGGGTCGGCCTGCCTTTTGCCAACCCACAGACCCCTCCCCGTAGGTTTGCTGTCTATAGCACGGTGTCGCTAACGACTCGTGTGTGTGTGCGTAAGTGTGTGTGTGTGTAGTAATAAAGTAAAGGGTTTGGTGGGGGGAAAGCAACACTGGTGGTTCAAAGACAAAATGGTGGTTTGTACAAATTCACTGAGGGACTGATGAGCAAAACAATCTGTTACGCACTCTAAGGCGAGAAGTGGTCAGTATTACCCTCACACGCCTAATGATACTATGCAGGAAAATAATAATATACATATATATGTTGTTTTTATTGTTAACTTTTAACCGAAACAACATCATCTCTACTTAGTGAGATGATCCCTTATCTGTCTTATTTCAAATATAATCATATACTCATAGTAATATAGCCATTGATTATATGGTGAAAGCTGCACTGAGGGGCAGCGTGATTGCCCGACGCCATCCCAGCAGTATTACATCTAACCGTGTTACTACATCTAACAGCATTAGCTGGGTGCTCTGCAGCAGATGAGCTCCTTCCAATAGCGACGGCAGAGCAGTGCCATGTGACAATGGCAGAAAACAACAACTAATATCCAGCCGGCGCGCTTGGTAATTAATCCTGGCTCGGCTTTCCCTTGGCCGTGGAACAACAGCCAAGGCTAGAAGGCAGGATCCCTTTGTTAAGCTTTGACCACACAAGTCACCTCGCCGACCCTCCCGAAGCGGGGAAACGCCAACTTTGGAGTATTAAGAAAACCAATAGCCTTGTTGACATGAACACGGAGGCCTTACCCCCGCAGCCTCCTCATATGAGGCATTGATTTTTCTGTCCGGCCGCGGCACTAAACCCATTCATTCTCTATGGCCGAGCCCGAGACGTCGCGGGGACGTGGGCGTGAGCGCCCGTTCACACACGTGCACCTAAACGCACGCTAAGACAACACACACTTGGGACTGGCTAAATTCTGCTTTCATCCTCTCAGTCTTATACCTTGGGGGTGGAAAGTTGAGGATTAAAGTCACCCCTCCTCCTCCTCCTTCTGTTTCCACCATCACTCCAGCACTGAACCGATACCACACACAAACACACACACACAGACCGTATACACAGGTAAACATGTAGAAGAACACACACTACACCCTTCCCTGGGAGCAGAGAGGCCAAAGGGGAGTTGAGGTTAAACATGTTGGGGTCACTCCTGAGGGGAGCTCAACTCCTGACCTTAGGGGATGCAGGTCACCGGCTCTCAGCACAGGACTCACAAACACAATACTGCTACCCACCTCCAGCAAAACATACACTTTTAACCCACAGAAACGCACAGGGTTCACGGTTAGACATCGGTCACCTCTACGCCTTTGTGTAGAGCTCTTTTATTCCTGTGTTCAACCCTGGAAAATAACAGTGAGTCTCTTTCCTATAAACGATAACACAAACCAATGAGATATCACCAGCCCCGGACAATAAGTTGGACATCTGTAATCAACACGATACCTTTGCATGATGTATAAAGGGGAATTATATAAGAGCTCTCCACATCCAGCAAACAAGTTCCTGGAGGCCACACATGGCACATCCATGGCACAAAGTGGAGGTTGGCGAGTTCAGGTTCAGGTTAGATGCCAGCATGTCAACGAGCTGCAACTTGGATGTCCGGTCACACAGAAAGTCTCAAGTAGTAGTAAACATTCACTCTCATAAATTAGTTTATAGGGTTGAGGATTTAATATAAATGAGTCAAACTCGGTCAAACTAAATTTCGTCAATCAGATCTGTTGAGGTGACACGTACAGAATCAGATCGCAACAGAATGTCAATAGCTGCAAAGCTGAAGATACAGCTGCAACATATTGTCTCACGGCTAAATGGCAGACGGAAGATTGTGTATATTTTGTCCATCATTCAGTTGAGACTTATTCCTGTCTGAGACATTTTAAGCCTTACTGTTTTCTATGCTGCACATAAACTGAAGTGCTCCCTTTGTGCATTGTGTGTTTCTGTGTGTTTTGTCGGATTCCATTCGGCCGGAAGCAAAATTTAGAGACATTTCCTCATCAAGAGAAGAGACAAAACATGGTAATTCCGCTCTTACTTTGCATTTTGCTGATCATTGTCCTGATAACGTCGTCCACGATACCCCACAGTGCACTTGCTTCCCTCAGGTTTGGATATATACTGTATATATTTTGTTTTATTGCAATCAGGCCTGGGACCTGCAGCATTGTATACTTCTGTTTGTGCTGCGTTGAATTGGAGCAGCGCAAACAGCGAGAACGTGACACAGATGTTGATCACAGCATCGCTCAGGGGATGCATGGCGCAAGGAAACAGACGCCATTAATTTATTTTATTTTTTGCATTGGCTCGTGCATGTTGCAGATACAGGGATGCGCCCTGGGATATTTATCCTGAGTAGAATTTCGCTGGAGATATTGTGTGATCTCTCCTTAACGCTGACAGAGAGGGGGGGGGGGTTTGGAATCACAGTATGCTTGAGGGAAATACATGTAGCTCAGGAGAAAAAGGGACCATTACATCTTGAGACTTTTCTTTCTGAAACACTGAAAGGAAACTAGCGTTGCACTTTAAGTAATCAGACCGTGTACCACAGAGACCACAGCAACAATGTGTTAATGCAGCCTAATCTCTCAGAACCGTGGGGATAAACTGCACACTGTTTGACTCGAGGTTCTTGTTCCCAGAGTAACTACAGCTCGTATTCCAATAAGGAAGCAGGGATTTGGATTTAGACTCATTTCACCAACATGTAATGCAACAAGATTTACAACAAAGTAAACACAGCAAAGAAAGAGGATGTACAAATGCTACAGCTCTTCAGGAAGAAGCTTTGCATCATCTTCCAGGAGTTTCTTTGACGGTCATTCAACCCTCTGCATTCTGCTGACATAGTTTTGCTTTAATCATCTGCCTGTGCAAAACCACTGGTATACAAGTACACAGTGAAGTGAAAACACAATGGATTTTTAATTTTTCAAGATAAATATGTAGATGTTTGCTTTTCTGTCTCTGCACTTTGAGTTGAGTCTCACTGGGATGGTTTAAAAGTCTGTCTTGTGCTAAAAAGTTATCTTACCCATATTTACACACACCAAAAAACTCCAAAATGGCCTCAAATATAAGTGTGTTTACAGCCACGGGACGGGATAGGATAACACTCACGGGATGAAGAAGCCTCCTTGTGTCCTTCCTGCTCAGACCTGAATACAGATGCAACCAAAGAGCATTTGCCTACAAGCCACAAGTCAGTGTGGTGATAATAAAAGCTTTGTCAATCTTTCATCCTTTATCTGAAGTAACTGGGAAAGAAAAGACAAAATCACGACGCGTCTACAATCCTGCACGGTGGCCGCAGCTGTTGTCCTCAGTGGGCAGAGGTGGATAGCGTGTGTGTGTGTGTGTGTGTGTGTGTGTGTGTGTGTGTGTGTGTGTGTGTGTGTGTGTGTGTGTCTGTATGCCTGTGTGTGTGTGACAAAACAGACAGTGAGCAGCCAGTACACACTGGTAGACAGGGTGTAGGAGGTGACTGATGACCACCATCACATCACTATCAGCTCTTCATAAGACTCAATGAACACACACACACACACACACACACACACACACACACACACAGGGTAAACATATAAGATGGAGCTGTGGAGCTTTGGAGAGTAACCCTCCAGAGGAGCACGTCTGACCTGCCCAGTATTTCACTAACAGGCTAAATCTGGCAAACAGAAAGTCGTCAGGATAAATGAATCACATTTTATTGATCAGGTCAGTTTGGTATTGATTGAAAGTAAACTTAGACTTAAAATGAAGTCTAATAATTGTGTATAAATGCATTGCTTTTGCATCAACATACCTGATATATGCCCTCAACAAAAACAATCTGCAGATGAATCATTCAGTGCACAGACGTGCTTCTGGTCCCACAGCGACATTAAAGCTGCTCACTCTTTACTGTTTCAAACAAACAGCTTCCTGAGTGAATTACAATTTTTCAGACGATGCCGTGTTTCTTTCCTTTCCCTGTCTTTTTCTTTTTTTTTATTCCACACGCTCCTGTTCTGACGGGCCACTGAACCCTTTCCTTGGCTGTGTATGCACCAGCAAACATGCTGATACAATCTTAAAGGTCATGTTCTTTTCACGTTGACAGAGGCCTTCCAAAACTTTGACGAGGGGGTCCCTCTAAAGGATATAGCACCATAGCACTGCAGCAGCAGCAGCAGCAGAAGCAGCTCAGGCTCAGGCTCAGCCCAAACTGAAAACTGATTAATGCTCTACATCAAAAGCCCTTTTCCCATTCACTGTGTGTTTCTGGAGGTAGTCAAGCTCATCTACGATGGCCCATCAGCCCCAAAACCTCTTAGTCGTCCATCTTAGTCACTGACATGTTCAAGGATAAACTGGTTATCACTTCATATACTGTGTGTATATGTGGGATATTTGGATGTGCTGAGTTGGCCAGTTACCTTAAATCCCATTCTGATTCTGATCCCAGTCTGAGCTGAGACGTTTCCTCCTGCACTCATATGTCACGTTTCAGAGGATCGTTTGAAATCTGACGAGAAGTTAAATGAAAACTTTTGTGCACGCAGGTAATATTTTTGTGCTTGTGTTTGTCTGAACGGTGCTGTGTTTGTGTGTGCCTGTGTGTGTGTCAGTGTTGAACTACTCTGGCTCGACAGCTCCTCTCCTCCCTGCCTTGTTTTTAAAAGGCAACCATAATGGCCAGTAAGGACAGCCTTAAGAGCTGCTGGCAGCTTGAAGCCTGACGCAACCAAAGGTCATTGATTCCCCCTCCCCACACTTTCTCTCTCTTTTTTTTTAAACAATTCGTCGAGATTTTGGCATTTTGTGAACACACACAGGACAGCTCGCCGACAAGCCGACCTTGACAGCGAATTGGATAAATAAACCTTCAATTTAGCCGCTCTCTTCCTCTTTTCCCCCCGTGCGGCTCGCCGGCTCAGGCAGCGAGTCCCACCGGGAGCCCTCACCTATCCATATCGTTCAGCCCACGCTCGGCTCAGCCCGGCTCTCCCTCCCTCTCTCCCGGCCTGTCGAGTGCAGCTGCCCTCAGCGCTGTGACAAACATGGCCTTAAAGATAAGCTAACAGCCCCCTTGCGCTCCAGTCAAAGTCAATCCTCGCACCGCGTCGGAAATTTAATGCCAATTCCGTCTCTCAGTCCTGTCCATCCCATCTCATCGGCCAACGTGATACCCTCCGCCCGTGTCTCTGCCTGCCTCCGTCAAACCCCCGCGCTAGACACAAACACACGTGCATGTTAACACACACGCATGCATGTTGCGCACACACAGACACACACTCTTCTTTATACCTATCAGATGGGCTTCACTATCCCAGGAGAGAGGCAGGGAGTGAGAGCACTACTCCATAACAGGTAATGACATGGCATTTAATGATACTGTCCAAAATGATCCGGGCCTCCGCCGACAGCTACGACTGCTCTGCATGGAGGCTGCGCAGCCTTGGAGAGCCTGATAAGCTTGGTTGGGTTCGCTCAACGCGTATGAGTGAGTGTGTGTGTGTGTGTGTGTGTGTGTGTGTGTGTGTGGGTGTGGGTGTGGGTGTGGGTGTGTGGGTTCGTAGTTTCCCTAACACGGCAGAGGCAATACTGAATCTTTCACCCTTCCTGTCGCCTGATAGGATGTGACATATGCCTTCGCCGCACACTACCGTGATTCCTGCCATTGCCTCACCTCACCTCCGTCTCCCCTCATCTTCTCTCCTCTCTCCTTCTCCTGAGCACTCATACCTCCACCATGGCTGAGGAGGCCTAGACAGACTGGGCTATGCTCAGTATATAATATTTGTATATGATTTTATTTCCATACGTGATCACTTTTTCACTTTTTCGTGATTTCCTGCTTATGTCTATACCTTGGATATGTGCACATCAAAAGAGCAAACATACAAACACATTAAGAAAATTAAGAAAACTACTAATACGGGTATTTTTACGTTGAAAGTTCCCGTTGAAATGGTGCTATTTAAGTTAAGGCTTTATAGAAATAGATATTCAAGAACTGTTTTCATGAGGTCAATGTTGGGTCAATGTGCTCTGAAATTGATAACTGATATGTTAAGGTGCCTTGTGTAGCATATGAAAACAGGTAAAACACTTGTATCTGCAGCATTTGCATGAATTTACATACGCATGATGCTTTTTCTGAATGCGAGCATATGTACTTTGACTGCATGCATATGTGTCGACCACCTGACGGCCTCTTGACAGCCATAATGACACCTCGGGGTGTTGAAGGCAAAACTAAAGGCGGTCTGGCTGTGATAATGAGTGGCTGCTTCGAGAACGCTGACAGCCGAAGGAGAACCACACAGAGAAACTCCATCAGGTAATTAGATTGAAGTTATAATGTCAGTTAATAAGTGTTTAGGTAGAGCTAACAGCCACCTTTCTACACTTCAACTGCATTCACACTTTAGCCTGGTACATTAAGCGGAGGGGAAAGGATGAAGTGAGAAAGCGGATACTGCAGTTTTGTATGTGTGTGTGTGTGTGTGTGTGTGTGTGTGTGTGTGTGTGTGTGTGTGCATGCGTGTGTGTGCGTGTGTGGGCGTGTGTGTGCGCGCATGAGTCTGTATCAAAGAATTGGCATTATTCCACATGACATTGATCAGAAGGTTTTATGTAAACGAGCATTAACAAGCTTTGTATATGTTTGCCCTCGCATTTGTGCGCACGCCTGTGTGTGTGTTTATGCGTGCATGGCTACATGTCAGGTGTGTGTATCTCCAGTGTATGAAGCCCTGAGGGCAGCCCGGGGGCTTGCCTGCAGCATCTGTTCTTACACCGACAAGAGCAAGACACATCAAGACTGTACCCCACAGCCAAGCTATCAACACACACACACACGCACACACGCACACACGCACACACACGTGCGCGCACATACACACAGACACACACACACACACACACACACACACACACACACACACACGCACACACACACACACACACACGCACACACAGCATGCTCTAACCTTTTCAAAAATCATGCATGACGTTACAAACAATTACAGAGAGACAACCTGGCATGCAATGCCAAGATACTGCAACGCTCATCTCTGTCTTGCAAGGCCACTGCTTTCAAACAGCTCCAGGCATATTCAAATGGAAAAATCACCGCAGAACAGAAATCTGCTCGCCCGTCCTCTCCTTTCACCTCAGCTTTTTCACTCCTTTTGTCTCCTTTTCTCACTTATACTTTCAGCTCTTTCCCTGTGGTGAGCTGCTCCTCCTCACTCAGCTTCACTGTCTTTTCTCCTCCATTCTGTCCTGCACTCCTTTCCTTTAACTGTAGCTAAACAACTTCTACGCTCGTTTTGAGAGGGACAACCTACACCCTGCAACCACAGCCGAGCTGACCGCTGACTACCAACCACTATCACTCTCCCCCACTGATGTCAGAGCAGTGTTGAGCAAGATCAACGCAGGCAAAGCTGCAGGCCCCGATGGCATCCCTGGACGTGTTTTCTCAGAGCATGTGCTGGGGAGCTTGCGGGGGTCCTGCCGGACTTATGCAACATGTTCTTAACCCAGGCTGTTGCTCCAACCTGCTTTAAGTCCACCTCCATCGTACCTGTACCCAAAAAAATCCTCCCCAACCAATGACTACTGCCCGGTAGCACCCCCACCATCACCAAGTGCTTAGAGCAGCTGGTTCTGGCACATCTCCAATCCTGTCTTCCCCCCAACCTGGACCCCCACCAATTTGCTTATTGCAAGAACGGGAGCACAGAAGATGCAGTCTCCATAGCGCTGCACTCTGTCCTATCAAATCTGGACAATAAGGATACATATGCAAGAATGCTGTTCATAGACTTCAGTTCAACATTTAACATTGTCCCCTCTAAGCTGATCACCAAACTTGCAGATCTGCGCATCACAGCTCCCACCTGCAACTGGTCACTGGATTTCCTGACCAACAGGCCCTAACATGTTCGGTCACAACACCACCGGCGTCCCACAAGGCTGTGTATTTAGCCCGTTCCTCTACTCCAGTGGTCCTCAATTCATGAGGAATTAAAATAGTTTTGGAATGTTCTTGCAGTGAAGCACGTTCTCTGTCATACAGTTTGGAGTGTTTTCCTGTTTGGAAGAACATACACTGGATTGAGAGCCTGGGTGGCGCTTTTAAATCCAAACGGTTGAAGAAGCACTGGCACTACTAGCAGGCACGCTAGCCTGCCTTTTTTTCTTCCAACTGGACTGTTGGATGCACAGTTCTCATGTCTGTGAAGGTTTTTTGTGGAGCCTGCTCGACATGACGGCTTAATTCTGCAAATTCTGCATTCTGCCTGTATGTTGTCACAATTGTTAAAATCCATCCAAATGCCACTTGTTTTTGTGTTGGCGACCCCTGCTCTACTCCCTCTTCTTCTTCCACGACTGCAGACCTGGACATGGTACCAACACCATCATCAAGTTTGCGGACGACACCACAGTGATTGGCCTCATCACGAACAACAATGAGTCGGCCTATAGGGAGGAGGTGGATCACCTGGCTATGTGGTGCGACGGCAACAACCTGCTGCTCAACACCACAAAGACCAAGGAGCTCATTGTGGACTTCAGGAAGAATGCTGATCTACCCATCCACATCAACGGTGCGGCAGTGGAGCGTGTGACCAGCTTTTAATTCCTGGGGATCCACATCTCACAGCACCTAACCTGGACAACCAACTGCTCTAATCTGGCCAAGAAGGCTCACCAGCGCCTCTTTTTCCTGAGGACTCTGAGGAAAAACCACCTCTCTTCAGAGATCCTGGTGAACTTCTATCACTGCACCATCGAGAGCATCCTGACCAACTGCATTACAGTTTGATACGGGACCTGCTCTGTAGCTGACCGGAAGGCGCTGCAGAAGAAGAAAGAAGAAAAAAAACGCCCAACGCATCGCTGGAGCCCCACTCCCTGCTCTTGACCTCCTGCCCTCTGGGAGGCACTACATGAGTCTCTGTACAAGAACCACCAGGTTCAGGAACGGTTTCTTCCCCACAGCAGTCTCCCTGCTGAACTCTGCCCCCCGTCACAAACATTCACACATACTCGCCAGACCCCATCCCCCACCCCCTCGCACTCACACCCGCCAACCCCTCCCGGACTGAACCTATGTGGTCACCACTGCACTGATGACTTCACTGGTCACTTTGTTTTACTTTGTTTTACTGTACATACTGAAAAAAAGCTTGTACTGTATATACTGTAAAACTTGCATTTCATATATCCTTGCACTACTGTGTTGCCTTTGCACTACTGTATATACTGCTCTTAATGTAAATACCCCTATTTGTCATTTAACTGTAATTTATCTGTAACATGATATTTAATTATCGCTTTTGCACGTCTGGATTTGCATTTCGTTGCTTGTACTTGTAACAGGCAATGACAATAAAATTGAATCTAATCTAATTTAATCTAATCTACTTTTGCTCCTCTTATCCTGACTTCTGTCTCATACAAGGCGGACAAATAACTCTTTCTCTCTCTTTCTCTCTCTCTCTCTCTCTCTCTCTCTCTCTCTCTCTCTCTCTCTCTCTCTCTCTCTCTCTCTCTCTCTCTCTCCCATCACTCACAAGGCAGATATTTTGCAGCCAGAATTACTGGGTGGTTGACAGAAATCAGCAGGCCCTGTGAACCTGCAGCAAGCTAATTACAGCCCTGTCCCTGTTCTTAATGCTGGGGCAGCATTTTATAAAGCCCACCACTGTTGTTACAGAACCAGCAAAGTGTGTGAGTGTGTGTAGGAATAGTGGGCTTATTGAGCTGGAAGATTTCTCCTTTTTGGGCGGGTTCAGTGAGTGTTGGTCGATGTTGTGTCGTGCTGGAACATCACCTCAGGGATCCAGGTTGAGGATTTCTAGAAACCGTGGTGTGTGTTTGTGTGTGTGTGTGTGTGTGTGTGTGTAGATGTGAACAGGTGTGTGTACCATTGACTTTACAGGCCTTCAGTGTAAGATTTCATGCGCTGAAATCGATAGTTTAGCATTCAGATTTAGTTTGCATCTGCATCCGTTTGAATTATTTTGCATACCAACCGTTTGATACCAAAGTTTGATATGACAAACACACAAACAAACAAACTATTTGATGTGTGAAACATGAAGGCTTGTCTGAAGTCAAAGTCTGCTTCCCATCACTCAAATGTCATTCTGTCATTCACAAATTGATAGTGTCGGCATGAGAACAGCTGAAGGAGCAGAGAGACGGACATCAACCACGGAAACACAAAATGCTTTGGCAGGAGGACAAAAGTGAGCGTCTCTCTTTGAAGTGTGTGACGGAACACGATCGCAGCTTTACACACAGTTGCATTGGCAGAGAGCGATTTGGACACAGTGTGAGGGAGACGTTTGGATGAAGACTGACGTGGACGCTCACAGAAGTCTGACATGATGCTTGGTGATGCTGATGATTCACTCCAGCTGCCAATAACCCAAATGCACCTCCAATATTCAGCTGGAATCTTAATTTGATCCTTTTCATAATGATAACCAACCTAATAACTGTTCTACTCTCAGCGCCGATTATTAATAACACTGCAGAAAAATGGGGCGTAAGTACTTGGATCAAGGAGGAAATTAGTTCTGTAAGCAGGAAGCCTTTAATCAAAAAATATTTTTAAATCGGTCAAATCGAAATTGAAAAATTGTAAAAATTAAATTGCAGATGTGAGAGACTTTTGATGGCTAATAAACACTGTCAACATGAGACAAACTCACATTTACTGGTTTTTTATCTTGACATTTCATATCTACAAAATGATTGTGTTGTTTAATGCAAAGAATTCAGCTCCAGATTATACTGTCAGTAACCTCACACTGCTGTACCTGTAAAACAAGTGTCTGCATTATTACACAGATGCTGTCTTCCTCACACCTCCTCACACCTTCATCACTGCGACCAAGCAGCTACCCTGGGTGATGGAGCCTCTGCCTCTGCTGTATTTACCCTCTGGAACTCACCGGCCATACATGTCACAAACTCACCCACTCACCTCATATTCACTCTCTCTCAAAAACAAACTCAAAACCAGCTGAAACCCAACACACCTGAGCCACCCTGGCTCTACTTTTATACATCAATACCTTATTATGTTACTGTACCAGATACATATCCTGTAATCTTGAAATAATGAATAATTAAATTTAATAATTTTTACTTGTGTCACACATGATCCATTGTTTTCTTTTTTTTTTAGTGTAAAGTATCTTTTAGTACCCTGAAAAGTGCTTTTGAAATAAATGATGATATCGTGTTTTTGTAATTATTATCATTTGCTTGTTTTTATGCTTATAACTCTGTCAGCCAAACAACAGCTGATTGGATCTTGTAAAAGCTTAGAAGCTCTTCTATTTGATGAAATGAATGTCAATCTAATGTAGGCGGGACAGAGTCATGTCAACACGACGTGATTGGTCACTCACGTCAGCATATGTCCCCTCTTTGAGCTAATACTTAGCCGCTATTGCTAACTGTTTGATATATTCTGGTATTGAGCTTTTGGACAGTTCAAGCTTCAAAGTGACACTAAACATCTATTCCATATTTTATCGGTGTTATGGCTGAGAGGATGTTTTCACTCCATGTCAACTGTGAGATCCCTAGTTTTGTCTGTTGTTTGTTGTTTGTGAGTGGCCGGCTGGCCGACCAGGTGAGTTGGATGCTGCTGTGACAGCCGGAGGAAATGATCATGTTCAGAAAGTAAAGCATAAAATGGCTGATGTTTGAAAGTTTGTGTGTTTGGTGTTATAACATGCGTACATTTTATGACCAGGAGAGGCTCAAACCTGTGGCTTTAAGGAGGAGGTTAGTAATGTTACTGTACCAGGTGTAGAATGCTTTTTGTACTTGTTCTTTCTTTTTGTTGTAGTTATCATTTCATTTCATTTTCGTTTGTTTAATAGAATTCTGAATCCAGTACTTAACAAAGTATTAACATATGAGTTAGCTTATATATAAATTATATAAATACTTCTTTTCCCTCTGAGTCTATCTTAAGCAAACTTCACAACCACACAACACTGAAGCTACTTATCTGGTGACACAGTACATCTTATTAATAATAATAGTAATAATAACAATAATACTGCAACACTGACACTGTGTGTAGCCTGCTCCCTCCTTCCTCTACTTCATTCTCTTCCTTTCTTCCTCTTCTCCCTTCTCTTCCTCTCCTCCCTCCAGAGGTTGTTGCTGTTCTGCCTCTTCAGTTCCTCCCTGTCAGCGCTTGCTTGTTCAGTTGGGGTTGGTATCTGTGCCCCTTCTCTTAATTGGCGTTAAGGATGCCCAGGGCCTCTGCAACACACACACACACACACACACACACACACACACACACACACAAAGTGACTCTCCACTGCTTTACAGTGGCAGAGCAGAGTGGCTGACGTGTGGGAAAATTAGTGTGGGGTGTAAAAGGAGAGAAAAAGCCCGTCTGAAGCCGTCCTTTGCACAATAAAAACTGCAATGATAGCGGATATTCTGCTGTTAATTACTGCCTGTTTACTCTATCACCCCCCCACCCCCCAGCCTTTAACCGCCCCTGTAGCAGCCACCCACTTCCCCCACCATCCACATGTCCTCGCCCACCGATTTCTGGCTCCCTCCCCCCCCCCACACACACACACCTCTCGTTCTGCTGCCCCGCCAGGCATCTGGGACTCAACCTGTGACTCTGACAAAGGAGGTTAAAACCAAAAAAAAATGATGAAGGTTGAAAGTTTCCCAATGCATAACAGGGGTGGGGGTTGGGGAGATGGGGTTGGGGTTGGGGTGGGGGTGCTGGAATCGGAGTGGAAGCCACGCTGGTGATTTGGTTCTCAAGTTTTGGAAATTGGGTGGTGTGAAAAATAATTGCCTTGTTTGTGATTGGCGAAGACCCCACCCACCTGCATCCCTGCATGGACACACATACACACACACACGCTCACACAAATCAATCTTGCGGCTCCCTGTAGCGGGTCTCTGGAGAGAGAGAGACTCATCTCAGAAGCCACAGCAGGGTTCACAGGTTCACTATTGACCCAGCTAAGAGGACGAGTCTCTCTGTCTCTCTCTCTCTCTCCCTCTCTCTCCCTCTCTCCCTCTCTCTCTCTCTCTCTGTCTCTCTCTCTCTCTCTCTGCTGCTGCTTAGTTACACTACAAGATACACAAAAACATCTCCATCATGTAGCGTTGATACGTAACACATCCCAATCTGCAGCCTCCATGTTTCCTCTCTGCTCTGATTACTTCCCTTCCCTCCTTGTTGCATGCTTTTCTTAACGTGACCTCTGACCCCTGATTGTTGACCTCCCTATTATAAGTCGCATGAAATGTTTTGGATGTGTAGGTCCTTGGCTAATTTATGAATTCCTCTCCAACCTCTGCATTTCACAAAGAGCAGCTTCCACCTAAAATAAGTTTATAGCTCCTGTGTTCCCACAAGAGATTTATCATTTTTAAAACTATTTTTAAAACCATTTTTTTAGCATGCTCTGATAATTTTGATCCCTGATTTTAAACTCTATTAACTTATTATTATTTCACTGCTGTTGTCGTCCTCAACATCACTGCTATAGTTACTACTATAATTAATTCTATGTTGTTTTCCACCTGCTGTTTACTATGGAAGCAACTAACCAATCGAATGATCATTTACTGTCTGTTTGTTTGATTTATTTAAGATAAACCCCCCAAAAGCACCAGTATTGTGTAAAAGCGACAAGAAGTCTGTGTGTGTGTGTGTGTGTGTGTGTGCGTGCGTGCGTGCGTGCGTGCGTGCGTGTGTGCGTGTGTGTGTGTGTGTGTGTGTGTGTGTGTGTGTGTGCATGCATGCGTGTGTGAGGACATGTGCTGAATCCCTCCAGCATCGCTTGGTATCAAAAAGACAAACCCACCTGTGATTTGTTTGTTTGCGTCGGTAATGTCAGCTCCATATGTCGCCGGGGTTTCAGCCTTGCCATCCATTTTACAGTTTTGACCTGATTAGACTTCCACTTCCTGCTTAGGAAGGAAACGGCAAATGACTTTTGCATGCCACGCTTGACGGATGGTGACAGGGAGGCATTGTTCCCGCGGCCCAGCTCGCACATTCACGATGCATGCTGGGAAGTTGTGGAATGTGCTTGAGAGGGAGTGTCCTAATGAGCACAGCTTGTTTGTTGGTATTGATTTCTTACAAATTAATCGCCATTGCAGATGTGAGTTATGTGAAAAACATGATCTTGTTGCAATGAAATAGTTGAGATTGAACATAAACAGACCCAGAGTTAGAATAATATACCTCCTTCCCTCTTCATCTCAGCTCAAATCTTCACGTTAAGGTTGTAAATATGAGCAGCGTTAACACATCACAGTATAATTGCAGTGCCTGTGCAGATCAGAGGAGTAAACCAAGCTGTGCGGTCATTTGGCGCCGTTTCTCCCTCGTAGGCCGTAAACGCTCTGCTCTCTCCTGGTGTTTGGGACGGTGGGGTGGATGGCGGCGGGGGGAGAAATATTCCCCCCATCCCCTGGTGTGTGTGCGATGCTGTATTAAAGCCATATTTTGCGTCACACTTGGCAGATATATTGCGTGTCTTAAACAATATGAACTATGTGTTAAGAAATAAATTGCTTACACCACTAGAATTCTTACAGGAACACTTCAATCCAGACCCCCAAGACCATCTAGATCATTATTTCCTGCACATTTTCCCCAGTGCAAGCAGACGTGGGTACTGATTGTAATAAAACACGCCGTGTGGAGTGGTGTGTGTGTGTGTGTGTGTGTGTGTTGGTGGGGGTCTTTGTGGGGAAGCTACCGTGACACTGAAGGTGCTGTTTATCGTTGCATGCACAGAATTTGGCGTTCACAGCAGTGGGAAGTGCTGATATTGGGGCTGTATGGTTGCATTTTGCTACTTCAAGAGTTGTAACCATATTTCCCTTTTTCACCTCTCTCTCTCTCTTTCTCTCTGTCAATTAACAACAATACACTGAAGTACACCAGAAGCTCAAACATGTGCAGTATTTTTCAGTCAATGTGTGCAATGCGTATGGATTTCAGCCTTTTCTGCGCTGAAATATGGCGCTTCGCCTTCTCGCCACTATATTGGAAAATACAGATGTTGCACTTTTGTTGAGTTTCTCTTGTCTAATTTTACCACGGCGGTCAGTGGGGAAATTAGACAAGACAAACTTGGTGAAAGTGCACCATCTGCATTTTTACATTTAACAGCAAACGGTATGATGATTTATATAGTGTGAACGAGCTCAGGTTAGAGCACAGAAACGGCATGGAGAGTGAGCCGCTTTCTGTGGGCGCACGCTGCACAGGCTTTCTAAAATTATCCCGAGTTGTGTTGTGGAAAATGGTGCAGTTTGTGGGGAAGAGAAACGCGATGAAGAGCGATGTTCCACTTAGCAGCATCGTGTTGCCCCATGCGATGTGATTCCCTCACGAAATGTTGAGTTTATCTCCTCTATCGCTGTGTGGATATTATAAATCAAACCTGCATTCCATGTGCGTTGGAATGTCCCTCCTGTGTAATGCAAAAGGAATTGTAGAGCAATGCGTTGTTGGGTTCAAAGATGAAAATTACACAAAGTGGTTCTCAAAGCTTGTGGTGTCTCTGTGTGGACGGATATTGAGAGGTTTACAAAATGAGAGCCAAAGGATGAAATTTAAAAATCTTTTATATTTAATCTTACATGAAATCAGTTTTATTTGTAAATAATTTGCCACAATAACAAAATGTCAAATGTCAGTTGTGTGCCTGATTGCACTGCAGACATTTCTACTGTTACCACAAGGGAGTACATCAACTACCGCCACAACTTGGGAACTACAGTCTCAGAAAATTGTATTTCAGGCTTATATCCCATCAAAACCATATTCAGCACTGTAAATAATGGTTTTATACGATTTTCTCTACCACTGCACTTTATGTAGAACTTTGATTCTGTTTAGCTAGAAGTTTCTTCAGTTGACATGAAGGAGATCACGTTTCAGGATTCATTTTTCAATAACAAATACAGATAATGAGCTAAATCTCTCGGTCACAAACACACACACACACACAATGTTCAACACAGAATTTCTGCCAGATTTTTGTCTCAGATTTTTTGTCATAAGAGCACTGAAGGGGGCGATTATGATATACAATACACATTTTAAGGTAGCTATGAAACATAACTTGTAACGATTCAAAAGACTGAGGATATATTTGTTGATTCCAAATGTGAAATGTGAAGACATAAAATCAATCTGCACGATACGTGTGTTTCATCTCACACCTGCCAGTCGTTGGGGTTGAGGATGTGTAGGTACGTACAGACGAGGCAGACTTGTTTTGGACTGCATTCAACTATTCCCAAAACTCCCACCCAAATTCCCCTCTTCCTTCTCTTCCTTTTCTCCTTCTCAGTCACACACACACACACACACACACTACAATACACAATATCCTTTCCTCATTCCCCTCCCCGCATTTAATATAATTTCCTCCCCTATGACTCCTTCATTAGGTGAAAATGAAAGAGAAGATGATAGAGAAAAATTACAAGAGGGTGAAGCGGAGAGAAGTGACAGAGGCCGTGGTGACATGCTCGCTGCTGACCCTCGCCTCTATTCCTTTCAAACCATGCCAAACCTCTGAAGAGGCACCCTTTTTCTCAGCTTATAAATCGCCTCCCTACTCGCTCCATCAAAAAGAGCACACACACACACACACACACACATATGCGCGTGTACTCTATCCGTGTACACAACACACACTTGCACCTCTCTAGGCTGCAGAAACCTTGGCAGATCCCCTCTGACAGACAGGCGGGAAGATCAGAGCAAAGTGAATGATGGAGTGGGAGGCAGCGGGGAGAGGGATGGAGGGGTGAGGGATAACAATCAGATGAATGACAGAATACAGGTGTTTGGGTTTGCCAGACAACCGTCTCGCTGCCTTCCCTCCCTCTGGCAGCCGATGGTATCAGGCCGCTCGGCTGTTATTGGCCGCCGCATGCAAAGAAGCCCAGACAGCGAGAGCTTTGACAAGTATTGGGGTAAACTGAAGAGGAGCAGGCAGAGGAGGGGGAGGAGGAGGAGGAGAAGGCAGGAGGCAAGGGGAGAGAAAGAGGTGTTTGACAAAGGGAGAGAAAGAGAGCGAGAGCGCTCCTCTTCAGGAGGATCCCTCCCTCCTCTGCTAACATTTGGCTGAACTTTCAGATGGGGAACCTCCCTCATGGCTGCTCTCACTTTCGCAGCTTTTCAAAGACACATTTCAACAGTAAGGTCAGAGAGAGAGACGGAGAGAGAGAGAAAGAGGGAGAGAGAGAATCAGAGATTTGTTTGAAACCAGTATGATTGTTGTGGGGGGTGCAGGGTGCTTGGTTTGGTCATGAGGTGTTGATGTCATCCCGAGTTTGCTGTTTGTCCCAGTAAATTGTTGAATAATTTTGTATGATTTATAAAGCAGCACAGGTGTGCATTTCATACCGATATACTGACATACATCAACCCCGGATGTGCTCGCAAATCTCCCATTTACCACCAAAGCATTTGTTTTCATAGAATGCGACTGGGTCAGAATGGAACTATGGATTTGATCGGCTTTATTAAGTCCAGATCAGAGTGACCAGTCCGAACATACAACCATAACATGTACCGTTTTTGTTGTCAGTTGGTATTGGGGTTTTTCTGTCTCTCTTTGAACAATCTGATCAAAATCACACTAAGAAAGTGTTTGATATCATTTAAAAAATTGCAATTGCTATTTTGGTTGTCTTGGCTGATGGAGAAGGTGTCAGTGTCCCCCCTGCTGGAGTTCAGGAGTCGTTCTGATCTGACCCTAAACCATCTTGGACACCATCTTCATTCAAAGCAAAGAGCAGCCTTCCAGCCCAAGCTGGCTCCACATTTAGCACTCTGCCCTGACAGGGCGAGCCCGGGCCGAGGCACTGTGTAAAGGTGCTCAATTCAGCTGCTTGATTTCACTCTCACCGCTTTCCCAGAACAAGTGACCAAAATGACATGACTGACGGGAAATTGCAAGCTTCACCTTCATGCCGCTTCATCAGCCCCCTTCAGCACAACAGCGGTGGTGAAATATCGCTGCAGATGCATCGCTCCTGCCTGTCAGTCTCACACCTCATTCACAAATTCAAAATACTTGAACTCCTTCATGCCGAGCTGTGATCCCCTCCTCACCCAACCCTCCAATCTAGAGCATTTGAAGTGCAATAGCTGACCCTCTTCCAGGCCTCCTTGAGAGCCCACAAGATGAGTCCAACAGGACTAAATCGTCTACAAAAAAAGTTTTGATGCCAAACCTTTTGGTCTTTGCTTGTGCTCCGAGATGCTGCCTCCTGAAAGAAGACAGGATTGGTGACCTGGCACAGCTTTGGTGGAGTCCAACAGAAATGGGGTACAAACTTGTTTCACAGCTCAGAATGTACTAGATCATTCCTAGCCATGGCACCTAGTACCCCATATTCCCAAAGCAACCTGACAAGATGTCAAGGCTCATGATCTGTTTGCACCTCCATGGTTCCATAGGACAGCTGGACAGAATCTGCAGTGCTTCTTCTAAATCTGAATTTTGACGATCCACCAGCGCCTCCTTCCAGGGGCCTTTCAGGTCAAATTAAATAGCGATATGTTTGCTGTCTACTGTAAATATGATAAAACAACTACTTTCAGTCATCTCTAGTTGCTGAAAAGGCGTTAGGTGGTTCCATGATGAGATTCACAGTGCATAAACCGACAACTACACTATCAGGGAGAAGTCTTTTGTTGACCCCTTTCTGTTGTAATAATATATGAAGTCATCACCTTCCAAACCCACCACCACCACCTCATATACCATTATGTAGATAAGGAAGAAACAGTTTAGCTGCACAGAGATACAGTAGACAAACCAAACCATCATGCACCGCGAGAACATGAGCGTATAGCTTGAAGAAATCAATTTGGATAAAACATTGACCCCAGCTAAAGATAAGAGACATAAACAGGAGGGAAGTAGGATACACGTAATCCCCTTTTCATTCCATTTTTCCTGGCCTGTGTATTCTCTTTCTCTCTGCTGCATGCTAATTCTTTTCTGCAGCAGTCTAAAGCTCACAATGGATAATCTGTATGGTAATAGAACTGCTTGAGCCCAACTTAACACATAAATGTGTCAGAAACTCTGCTGGAATATAAAGAGAGAGCAAGGGGAGAGCAGGGGAAATGAATCCTCCAGTCTGAAAACCCCTGCCATGATATTCAGAGGTATTAATTTCTAATTCCACATTTTCCATGTTCAGATGTTCAGGAAAGAGGACTAATAGCTGAAATTATATTTGGTAATAATTCATGCGGAGTGGACTCCCTTTGAGCACTGGAGGGACCCGGCTGTAATTCATCAGAAGGAATCAGATAACAGCTCTGTGATATCCGTGTTTTAAAACATCTGCCGCTTGCCCGACATTTCATCGGGGAACATGTTTCAAAACATATGACCAGCAAATCAATCAAAGCTCTGCAAACTAATGGGCGTCACCACAAATCCACAGTAGTGGCTGCACTAAAATGTCTATTTGTCTCCTCTCTATCGGACAATCTGTAATGCCACTTCATCCATTCATGTGAAATATCAATTATCAAATGTTTACAGATGATTTCAGTGTCCAGTCAGATTTTGAATCAATCATTGTGTCATGATAGATTGAGGCTTTGCAGTTGTGTTGTGTTATATTCAAATGCGGGAAGTTTGGTGAGACTGAATCAGGAGGAGAAGGGGACATCATTTTTGTAGTGTCGCAGCTAAATATGACTTAACTGAGCAGAACTGTGTAGCTGAAGCTCCTATAGTGCAGCCACCGTGTTAGCCTGAGATACTGAATCAGAGCCTCCTAGAAGTAAGAAGATGTTGCCTTTCAAATGAGCCATCGTACGTGTGTTTGGGCCTGACAGATGTTCAGTTAAAAGCAATTCTGTTGTGCCAAAATAGGTGAAAATCATGTTCTCCCTGGTGGGTTTAAAGAGGTCAATGAACACTCAGGGAAAGTGCACTGTGGTGGGCACTGGATGTGATTTCAGCACAGACGGACATGACAATACGTATTGTTATGGTTATAGCAAAGTCCATTTGGGCAGTTATAAAATCAGGACAATTATATTGCTACAAGGGGAAATCGGACGCAATTTCGTGTTGCATCTGAAGCTTTAAAGCTTTATGGGACGAAATATCAACGATGCTGTCATCAGAGGAAGACTTCAGCGATAGGAAATAAAGAAAAATATGTTAAAGCAGCTAGATAATCGTGTCCGACCATTATCAGGAGATCACAAATCCAGCTCTGGGATGAAATAAAGCTCCGCTGTGTTGTAGCTGTCTGGAAAACCAGTTTATGTGCTTGTGCCACAAAGATCTCCTCCACCTGCTGCAGGAAGGGCGGACAAACTAGAACTACCACCGAAACATACTGAATGGGCAGAAATTAAATATGCGCTTTGATCATTACAACCAATTGGAATTAGAGGGAAAATAATGAGGGGAATTAAATGTTGGGACTTTGTTTTGATTGTATTCTACATTTAGAAGTGCTGTGTATGTGCAAAGCTTCCTCCTCTCCAAGCTTTGAGGTTTGTGGCTTTAATATTATAAGAGAGGGGGGGCGGAGGGGGGATTGGGGGAGGGAAGAGGAGACACACACACACACACACACACATACAAAGGCTGCTTTGTTAATTGGCTTGTGCTACATCAGCGTTTTCTAATGAAACCTCTTGGATATGCCTCATCACAGGGAGATCCTATCTGTTTGTAAAGGAGGGGAAACAGCAGATACGCTGAACTGAAACTTTTGTTTGAATGAATTAAGCTCTGATAAAGTGTGTGTGTGAGAGACAGTTTGTTTGTGGCGAAGGCTTGTGTCTCATATATGGCTGGTGTGTTCCTTGGTGACTACGTACGCACACACAAGAGACACTGAAGTGCCCACGCCCCTCTGCCTGTGTATAGATGTGTCTCGCTACTTAAGCGGCCCGCTAATCACACAAATTATTGCTTCCAATTAGCACGGCGCTTGTAATTAATTCCCCCACTATCACATCGTTTAGTGTGCTTTCACGCCATGGCACCTATTCTCCTCAATCCTACCAACCTTGTTTGTTTATTCCTCAGACTTTATTTGCATTTGAAGATTTAATGATCAGGGTCGCCCGTAAGCCACAGGCATGGAGCGTCGTGGACAATATGGCTGAAAACATACTGCATGAGGAGGCCTTGTGAGTAGAGTGTGTGTTCCTTCTACTGCCCTCCCCTCCTCCACGTCTCCAATTTGGATTTATAAAGTGATAACGCTCTTTGTTAATTAATATGAGCACGCCGCACTAATTGCTTTGCTGTATGACAAGCAAGCTGTTGAACCCGTAAAAGGAACGGTGTCAGATTGGGCCGGCGATGCTACAACGCCGGCGCTGCGTCCTGACTGGTAATGGAGTATAGAGGGCGGACAGAAGGAGAGAGTTGCAGTAGGAGTATTTATACATAGTAGTACTGCAAGGGGGGGTGGGGGGGGATTGTGTAACAGAGCTACACAATCAAGTAGCTCTGTTATCATAAGAGCTGTTGAATATGCAGAAAAGATAAGCTCTGCCAATCGATTCAACGGCAGGTCCACACACACACACACACACACACACACACACACACACACACACACACACACACACACACACAAACACAGGGTTCATCAAACTACCACCCATACTGTCCAGTGACCGATATGGTGTGACTTGGTGATCTGTTAAGAGTAATCTGTTAATTTCTAGTTGCAGTAAATGTACACTTGTTTTACTTAATGGCATCTTATTAATAATGTTATATACAGTATATGTTCAGTTGTCAATGTGTGTATGCGTATTCTGTCTATATCTGGAGACCTTTGTGCTTTCTCTCCTTTGTATGTGAATACAATGATAGGTTTCTTTGTTAAAGTTGTTGGTTGTTGGCAGTTAGCAGTAGTCAGAAGTTTCTTGGATAAAATAATAAATAAATGAATCCATAATAATTTTTATTTTTATTGTTATTTCAATTATTTTTTTAAAATGGGTTTAACAATAAAAAGTTAAAGAATAATAAATAAAAATTCCTGCTCCAGTTAGGATAGCATCTATGTAACATGCTATTTTTGTAACGACGATTCAATCTTTTCACCAAAATAGAAAACTTCCAATTCTTAATTTAAAAAAGAAAATCCACATATAAACGTACCCGCTTCTTGATGAGGAGTTATTATCATTTTGCATATTTCTCCAGTAATCATAAATAAAACATTTATAAAATAACAGTGTCAGAAAGAATTAATAACCTTAATTTCGTAATTATCTAGTGTTTACATCTTCGTGTAACCCTTTATTTTACTCTGATTGCAACTTTAAACTAACTAGTATCCATCTCCAGCAGCTGATGCCACATATGACCGAAGCCTCAGGCCCACCTACAACTCCCTCTTTCCTGTGTGATCTTCCTCTGCTTTGTGCTTCATTTTACCGCTCAGCCAGTCGGCTTTCCAAACACACACAAAAAAAATCAACTAAAAGTTGTTCAACATCTTAACTGAAGAGGAAGGGATCATTGCTGCAGAGGCAGGTGATTGTCTGCTCTTTCCCGAGCCGTGCTGCCGCTGTAGCCTTTAGTGGTAAATGTCAGTGAATGTGAGCAGGAATATGGAACTTTTTTCCTCGTATTACATGAATGCAGAGGCTCCATTTCCAGCTGGATCGTTGCCTTCACAGCATCGAGATCTGTTTCCTTGCACAGTCTTCCCCCTACTGGTGTAAATCCATAATCATTGGAGCTCACCATATGTTGTGTACTCATTAACATATTGATATCTGTTATCTATAATTCATGGGAACATGTTTTGAAATTAATATTCAAGATAAGACGGTGTATTTTGACTCTGATGGGGTTTGCAGTAACTCTGAAACAGATATTTCAGAAAGAGCAGCATTACTTTTTAATGCTTACTGCTTACTTACACACTTACACTCACTTGGAAGGTCTCAGCAGAAATCGGCGAACCGTTTCAGGGTCCAAATCATTAAATACAATTTTACAAGAACAAATATTAAATGCTTAATGTGAGGTGTGTACAAGTGATTGGGTTTGAATGCAGCTGCAAATGGTGCAGTTAAGCAAAATTCAGGCCAGTTTTTGAAAAAGTGATGCATTCAGAGAGATTTATTTCAAATATGTAGATACCGTGTGTACGCTACTCGCAGCACGACGCCTTTGTCTCCTGCAGTGCAGCGTATCTGGAGGAAAGGGGCAGTTTGGTGTCAGGTGGAGGTGGGGAAGAAGAGAGAAGAGGAGGGGAAAGGAGTGTCTTTCCTTTAGAAGATGTCTGTTGGAGTCAAAGATGCCAAAGAATAAAGAATCCAATGCGTTAAGTCTGCAAAGCACCCCCAAAATGTGCTACTAATGATATTGTGCATTTGAGTGGAGAAATTGTGAAATTGTGTCCTTATTTATTGTGCCTTTTAGGTAATATCAATCACACTGAGATTGTGTTCAAATACAAAAGTGATCATTAAACAATCAAACTTTGTTTTAAAACATCAAACACACACACAGATATACAAAGCAAACATAAGGCACTTAAGGCACAGCCACAAAAAAAGTTCCCGCCTTGTGCCGGCTGCGGGGAGGAGGAGGAGGCGAGATGAAGGAGCAGAAATGGCAGCGCTCCTCTAAAGTAGGTTTGAGGAAAATTAACGGCACTAGAAGACGTTGATTTTTTGACAATGGCCATTAAGAATTAATCAAGCTCGTGCTCAATAATTTATAATGCTTCCCAAAGCCCCACATTAATTTTTGATCCTCTCCGTCCCCGTCCATTATTTGCATGAAATTAAATTTCAAAATAATGTGTTGCTTGAGTGACATCAAAGTCTTTATTGAAATCTCCTGATGTAAAGCAGGGCGGCGGCGGTGGCAGTCGGGGAGGGGTGTTTGTTCTCTGTGTGTGTGTAAGCTGTAGGCAAACAAAATGAATCTACTTAACGCAAACTTGACAGAAAACTTAATCGCTAACCCCCTAACATATATTTTGGTTCACAAGTCAATTAATGACAGTGCAAGTCCTAAATTTTTCTTTTTATCTCTCACAGTAGGTGAACGTGGTGCTAATGGGGTCAGAAAGCCATACATTTGTGATGCAAATCCGCTTCATTCTGCTTTATTTATGATTGTTAGACGCTGTCACACCAAATGGAGTCCTGTGGAAATAAGACGGCGGTTTTATCGTCCTCGTCCTTCACGTTCTGAGACATGATTCTTCATTTTATTGTTAAATAAACAAATGAATTATTGAAACCCGAACTTAAATTCAAGACATAACAATTAAGTGTAATTTTTTGATTACAAGATGTGCTTTGCAATTGTGCTTTGTGACTCTTTTATTCACGAGCAGACCTATTGGAGCTCATACCTCTTCCAGGCCAAAAAAGCAGGGGAAAAATATTTTAGTCTTTTGATAGACAACAGAAAGAAATTATTCAAAACACAATGAGATTTTATCGTTTTATTTACAGAAACATTTACCCAAATCTGGACTAAATTGCACCCGATGATCAAGATGAGATAGAATGCTTGAATCTTTCACTGCGATTGCTGTATTACGTCGCTAAATACCAAATCTCACAATGTTATGAGATTATTTAAACCTTTCCTGGATCTCAATCTGCACCAACATTTAATGGGTTCTTCCCCCCCCTGGGCCCTGAATTCTAAGTCGGATGTCTTGCAGGGGGGGAATGATGATCGGCGAGGCAGCACGCACATCCCATTGGCCCGTTGTAGGTGCGCCTTTCCCCGCGCGTTATATCGTTTCAAATCCAATAACTTTCCTTCCGTGTTCATGAACAACTCTTCCCTCCTTAAAGAACATATCGACAAACGCGTCTTCAACTTGCTGCTTTTAATAAGCTGCGAAGCTCCGCTGGAAAACACCGCAGCCTGGCCGTAATTATTCCATACCCACCGCTGGATTTCCTTTGATTTATGTAGTAAATGTGTTTTTAATAAAAGCGCGAGAGGAGGCAATAGAATGCAAGCGGAGGGACAAGATGAGGGGAGATAAAAAGACGAGCAGGAAAGAGGAGAGATGTTGACTCTCTCTCTGTCAATGATAAATCACATTTTTCTTCTCTTCTTCTCCGCAAAACACAGTAGTGAAAAAAAGAAGACGCTCAGTGACCGACGCTGGAAGTAGGCCAAGCCGTTACGACATCATGTCTTTCATCAGAGACAAAACTAATACCCTTGATTCAAAGTAACAGCGTGGCGGTCATTAGGGTATTATGCAAAGCCTAAAGCGATGGTGTCAGCCCCCCTATGCTAATGGGCCCGTGGCCTGGAAAAATTAGCATGGAGCTCTCTGCGGGCGCACAGGAGATCACCTTGCTCTCCGGCTCGCCACTGTTGTTCTCTTTAAATATAAAAAGTTGTTTTCATCGCCATTTTTAAAAACTCATTGACAGCCGCTGTCGCTAAAACACTAAACGATTGTCGAGTGAGGACGGGGGTCCAGAATGTCCTTGGTAATAGTGAATACTATCGGAACTTGTTGCATAATGAAAGTTGGGTTGATCTAGTTTATTTAGTCATTAACAGATAAGTTAACCAAGTCTCCAAATCAACCCCCTCCTCCAGGATGATCCAGGCAGAAATCAAAAGGGTTCGCTTTGCTTCCCGAGACAAATCAGGACGAGCACACAGAGCGAAATGTTTTATGGGAAATATATTTGGTATCACAATTAATTTTAGCTGACAGTGATACATGTTCTACGCTGCTTCTTAATACTGTGGCTCCTTTAAAGACGACACAGAAGTAGCAACTGAGGCCTCGCACAGCGTAACCCTGAATCTATTATTGTTACTGCAATATTTTACATAGCAGTACTCATAAGGGTGGACAAGGGTGGCAGAGCGCCGGAGTGCTGCAGCAAACATCTGACTGCTAAATTTACACTTCTCACTGAGTCCTTCACGCAGAAGTAAAAGTCTGACATCACATGATCAAAGATTTAGTTGATTAAAAGGTATTTCAAATATGGCTTTTTCATATTAATTAGCAAAGGACATGCTGTCCTTTTATTAATAGAACAGAAATGATAGGAATTATTTGCCATTACAGGGACATATTTTAACTTGGTAAAGTTTAAAATATCAATTCCTTATTCAGAA
>NW_027466849.1:3080000-3120000 GCF_046128005.1 Genypterus blacodes
CTTCCTTCCCCTCTGCCAGAGAGGAGGAGGAGGTGCAATGAAGAGAACAAAGGAGAGGGGAGGGATGAGGAGAGCGTAAAGAAAGATCGAAGGAGGGTAAAGGAGCTTCAACTGTTTTATTGCAAAAAGGGGAAAAAAGAGTGAATTGATACAGCGTCTCATGCTGTAATATGTTTTCAGCCGCACGTCAAAAGTGAGAGTTTAAGGGAGTTATGGGCCAGGATATTGTTCTATCACGTTAAAACCCAATTATGTTTCATCAAGGCGATTGCTCTGCACGCTAGCAATAGGCTGCAGCTCAGGCGTCGCGACATCTCCTCTCGTATGTGTGTGTGTGTGTGTGTGTGTGTGTGTGTGTGTGTGTGTGTGTGTCTGCTCTCTCTCACATTCGCTCTCACCACCCACCCCTCCCCAAAAAAAAGTGACGCCCAAAACACAGAGTGCGATTAGAGAAGATATTCCCGGGCGATATTCCCTCTATTCGGTTACGCGGCTCTCGGGATCCGACACCGAGATGACAATCATTGGATTTTGGGGGAGGGAGGAAGATGATGGGCGTTATGAAGAGAAACGTTTGCGCTTCTATTATACGTCAATGCAAAAAAACGTCTACGCAGAGTGTGGTTGTGGCTGGATTAGGATATTACAATATACACACAGAGGCCACAACACTGAAGCTGCTCAACACTGCGTGTGTGTGTGTGTGTGTGTGTGTGTGTGTGTGTGTGCGCGTGTACATGTGTGTGCGTGCGTGCGTGTGTGTGACCCATAGCCCTGTCGCTCTAAAGTTCAGAATCATTCACATGAAAGAAATGTCCTACTGAGATTCCTGCTGAGATTGAAATCTGTATCTCAGGTGGACTCCCAGCACTGTCCCACACACACATGCACACATACACACACGGTGCACAAACCTGGTGCCTCTCTCTCCGAAACAGATGAATATGAAATCAGAGCCAGGTATAAATATTTATGAAATGGATTATTCTTTGGCTTTTTGCTAAAGCAGAGGTGAGCATGATTTGGCCCCGTCGTTCTCTGTTTTGCACCCGCTTCACAAAAAGCTCAGCAATACAAAGACACTGGCAGACCGCAGCTGTTAACCACACACACGCACATACACTCCTGCATACACACACACACACACACACAGACACTGCAGCAATGAAAGAATGCATAACCAAGGCTTTAGCTGAAAGACTGAATCTGTGCGAGTATAAAGATGCATCTGTTAGGTCCTGTAATGTAGCTACCTGGGAGACCTGCCAACATCATCAAACACACGCACACGCGCACACACACGTGCCGATGATAAAGGCACAGGCTTTTAATGGATTTCTCTGGCACACACCTCTTAAAATAACAGGATGAAAATGTTCACAAAAAACCCCAAAACAAAACGTGTGATGGACGATAATCTCTTCATAGCGACAAATAAGGTGAAAAAGAAGAAAGGCGCCGGGTGGCAAAAGCATTGTGTAGTGTGTGTGTGTGAAGTCTTTGAGTGTCGAGTTTATTTGTGCAGCCCGGTGCCACATACACACAGCGCCTCACAGAGCTTTTCTGGCAACAAATCAATGACTCCCGACCTGGCACCAACTCTCTCCAAGACAGTGAGCAACTTCTCTGGAAACTCTTTAACCTATCAGAGATCAGGGCGTCGCAACCTGTCCTGAACCTGCAGGAGGCGCTCACGTGCATACATGCTGTCTCAGCTCAGTGTAGTGTCCGGCAACTGCCTGTATTTACCCTTGTGTGAGTTCAGCCGCGAGTCCAAATGTGAGGCCAGCAGCTTGAGGAGTGGACGTCGAGATAAAGAGTTTGTATAGGTTAAATAAATATATTACAGCTTCTCGATATCTGTAAACGAGCATTGATAACGGCTGTGCTGGCCAGATGGGACTAAATAATGACACACACACTCACACACACACACACACACACACACACACACACCAGTCTATTGTGTTTGGCGTTTATGAGGCCTGCAGTGTTTGATCGTGTGCTTTAAAAAGTGCATGAAATGGAAAGCAAGGGGCCTTTGTTTACCCAACTTCCGGTCCAGTACACACCTCCAGTGTGAGCTTTAGAGACTGAGTTGGTCACCAGTGTGGAGTCCAGCAGGTCAGCCTTTTTCTCCCCATCCCAGCATGCGTCAGTCCTCTCGTCGGTCACCTCTCGTAGCCTTCTTGGGAAATGAAGTTTGTACAACTGCATGAATGCGACGCTTTGTTAACACAAGTGGTCATTCCTGTTGTGTTGTCGCCTCTCAGTACCTCGGCATTGTGAAGTATTATTTTTGCCTCAGTAATCCTAATAATGAGCCGTTAATCTGTCTGGACGTTATGAGCCTGCAGCATCACAAGCAGTGGAAAAATAAACCTAGACGCATTCTAAGTCATTAAATATGAGCGATAAGATCTGGATATTATATGGTTTTTATTTCAGCTTCCACCACCAAAGCCAAAGGGAAGGTTGACTGAAGACATGTTCAATTTCCTTTGTTATTCATAGCTTCAGATAAGAGCGTCCCAACGCAGCCGCGTGGTGCAGCTGTTGGCCACGCAGCGGCTTTACTGAGGATTAAATGCCTTGCTGAAGGGCACCTCAGCGTCACACGCTCCAGGGTCTGTTTCTGCTTCCTGTCCACTCTTTGGATATTTCCAAGCCAGACACTTTAACTTTGAAACTTACTATAGATGTTATAGTCTTTATATTAAAGTCTATAAAAATTGTACACAAACAAAAGTAGGCATAAAACTCCGGTTGAATACAAATAAAACTGCCACAGATGAAAAAGCATTGAACTGAGATTTACGCTGATGAAATAATCCCAGAGAGATTATGTCTGAGCCCCGCCCCCAAACACCCACACACACACACAGACACTATTCAGATGGAGAGGTAGCTTTGTCATTTCTTGTGTGTTAGTTTAACGATTTGTTGTTTTGCATTTTAACATTGTAACACTTTACCCGTCATTGTTTTATCAAACAGAGACAAATTGTACGTGCACCGGTGCTGCAAGTGAAGCCTGGACCGTGAAAATATACAAAATTAACACACACACACACACACACCCACACACAAACACACACACACACACACACAGAAAGCATCAGCTCTGCTTGACTTTACATGTCTCAAAACTGACTGATGAATCAGCTGCATCCAATTGCCAATAGACTGCAGCACCGTGTGCCACACTCGTCGACTGTCCAAACACACACACACACACACACACTCCAAATCACACACTGAGAGAATCTATGGTGCATTTTTATAGGACTGTTATGGAGCGAAATTGTGCCAAAGTCATTTGTGCTGCACAGCGACACAAATGCCAGTCGGCTGATTGTATCAAGCAGAACACAACTACACAATTGTAAGAAGTGAACTAGACAATAAATAATAATGATAATAGTATTAAGCCTTATCCTTGTTACTGTGTTTTTATTACATAAATAAACCCCTGGGTTATGGCTATAGGACTGCATAGGCTTGAGTGGGGCTTTTGCATTTATACTATTATTATTATTATTATATTATTATTATACCTACTAACAGGTCCAATTTTGCCAGAATCCAGATATTGTTCTGGCATATTACTAAAACTTATAGACAGAAACGTTTATATTAATAAATATAGAACATGCAACTACCACCAAGGTCAATGCTGATTTATCGATACATTATCCAACAGTTATGGCTGAAGATCCAGAAGGAAAACTACAACAAAATTAGTTTGCATGATTTCTCTTTATTACACATCAGATTAGAGGGGCCCTTATTTTTGCTGTCATACCTCTGCCAAGGCTGTGCAGTCCTTAAATCAGAGCTCTGCCTCTCAGCAATTAAAATATCAAGATTAGAAATAATAAGAAACAGATTCATCCCTGGCCTTTATAACCTGCACATATCTAACATGAATAGTTGATGAACTATCAGAGAAAAAACTGTGTGTGATCATGGTGAATATTCCACCTCTCTCCCCATTGATTGATCCTGAAGAAAAAAACCCATCACATTTTCAATTATTCTCAATACTTTCCTGAGGTATTAGAGAATGAAATGGCAATTTAACAGCTTGGACCTCTGGCGTGAAGATCAATCATGCATTACAGACATCATCTGGATCTAGGAGCTCTAAAATGGAAGATATGTTTAAATAGTTCTTATCCCCGTTCTGTGCTTTATATAGTGATAGTTTAAATAGTGACCCTCTGTCTGAAATCACAATTCGCCCTTTGAGACATTGGATGTGATATTGGGCTATACAAATAAACTTGACTTGACTGGACCCACCAGTCACACACAATTATGTATAACAGAGCTTTTATTCATCTCCAAAATCCCATCCTGACACCTGCAACACACTAAATCACACTGACCATTTCCACCGAGTTGGTGTTCTCTCGGTCTCGCTTCCCGGCCCTTCAGAATGGTGTTTTTGAAAAGCTATTTGACATTTTGAGTATACAACAGTTTCTTATTTAATGAAGAGTGTCATGGGTCGGTCAGTGGGTAGAATGCTCTCTCACACACACACACACACAAACACACACACACACACACACACACACACACACACACACACAGACACTGTTACAAATCATCCTGCAACTGCATCAGTAAAATCACTTCTGTAAACCTCAGAGAAAAAAAAGTTAATGCATCTCTCTCTTTCTCTCTCTCTCTCTCTCTCTCTCTCTCTCTCTCTCTCGCTCTCTCTCTCTCTCTCCTAATTCCCGCGTCCTTGCAGTGTGATGGTAAAAAAAATGAGGCTCCTTACGTGGAAAGCTGCAGGTTTTTTTTTTGATTGAAGTGAGTGATTGTGCCGCGGCCGCACACCTGCCTAAAACAGATGATGATGCTGTTGAAGTCATTTACTGTGACTTTACCAAGATGAATGCGAGCGCCACTTTCTCATCATGCAAATGCAACCCCCCCTCCCTCTCCCTCTCTCTCTCTCTCTCTCTCTCGCTCTCTCGCTCTCTCTCCCTCTCCCTATCCCTGGGGAGAACTATGCAGCGTTACGAAGAAAGATTACTCGCAACCGCGTGATTCAACTCTTTCACCACTGAATGTAAACTCGCCCCTTTTCACCATTGATACGAGTGTTATGATTATTTGTTTAGGGTCCGGCTCGATGTTTAATAGGATGCAGGGCGCTCAGAGGCCTTGCTGTAGGCTGGAACGCCGTCATATGCAGTCACAGTTGGATTGATAGGAGCCCATCATGGTTATTGGACAGTCTCCGCTGCATGTCACATGGCCCCTGGCTTAAATGTCTTTGTCTCTCTTTCTTCCTCTCGGTTCTGCCAGTCTTTTCTCTCTCTCTCGTTCTCGCTCTCTCTTGCCCCCTAATAGCCCTTCATTTTCTCTGCCCATTGCCCCTGCAGGCCACATGTAATACTCTGAGTGACCCGGGTGGCTAGGAATACACCGAATCTGTCACTCACACACACACACACACACACACACACACACACACACACACACACACACACACACACACACACACACACACTGCTGCTAATACATACAATGAAAGTACAGTATACAAGTATCCATGGAAACAAGTAATTCACATTTTGTGTGCATTTTGAGGTTTAAGTCACTCAGACCAGATTCAGATTTTGCATTCATCACGATTTAAACAATCACATTACAGGTGACATCATCTTGCCTCGTTCATTCAGTTCTTCCCCTCTTTTTCCTTCTTTTCCTTTTCCTTCATCCTCTTAGTTTTCCTACCATCTTGTTCTTTTCCGTGCATTCTAATTTCCTTGTCTTTCTTTTTTCTCTCCCTTCTCTTGTGTCCCCCTGTCTTGTGTGTTTTTCTTTTCTTCCCTCATCTTGCGTCCATCCATGCTTGCCTTCCCTTCTTTTTCCCCTCTTTTCCCATTCATTCCGTCCATCCGTTAGTTCTTAAACTGACAAATGGAAGTCCCAAAAATTCCAACAGAGATGAGCCATTGACTGAAAGTTCTCCTTCTTCTTTGCATTAAATACTCTTCTTGAAGCACACATTTAATTGCAGGGTCACACTATGTTCAAATAAAAATAGGAAAAAAAAAGAGTTCACCACCTAAACATTTAAAAAACATATCATCTTCACATTCCTCCCTTCTGTCTCACCCTGTTTGCACACAGACTCGTAACATCATTATAACCTTCCTCCAACTCCCATTACCATAGCCAGAGCACTTACACAGCAAATGATTAGGGCAGAGGTGTGTGACCACAGATACTCTAAGATCCATGCATGTGCAAACACACACACACACAGCAGAGAGAGGGGGAGTTTAATTAGCTATGGAGAAGAACGTGTCAACAGCAGAGTGCTAATAAGAAGCAAAAGGAGGAAAGAAATGGGTTATTTAGCAAAGAGGCCATGAGGCAGAGGAGGAGAACTTCTGATCTCCTCGCCGTGTCTGTAAACTTTGCACAGAGGAGATATCATCATATGCAAGTTCTCATATCGGGCCACACTTTAGCTGGGCGTGATTACTATAAAAGTGGAGCCACACCGGGGATGCAGCTTTTCCATCACCGCTCACTATCTTGTTTCATCATTGTCATAAACGCATTTCTCATGTGCCATTTTGAAAATGTATTACCTGCTATGCTATCGTGGGTTTGATAGCAAGAACCTCCACTTCCCTGTTCTGATATTTATGAATAGTTGCATCGGGGGGATTGGAGATTGTTCTCTCTGCCTGTGAGTGTCTTCCAATGTGTGTGTGTGTGTGTTTGTGTGTGTGTGTGTGTGTGTGTGTGTGTGTGTGTGTGTGTGTGTGTGTGTGTGTGTCTGTGTGTGTGTGTGTGTGTGTGTGTGTGTGTGTGTGTGTGTGTGTGTGTGCTCGGTGAGGGATGGAACACTGTGTGTCATAAGTTACTGACCTGGGACTCCCCCATGTTTAATCTGAGGGCAAAACAGAACTCATCTGCTTGCTGAATATTGAGTATCCCCCCATACACACACACACACACACACACACACACACACACTCATATGCCTATGTTAGGAGCAATAGACTAGGAGTAACATTTGCCTCTGGGAAAACCCTCTGCAAATGAAGAAGAAGCTGGGTCTTCTAATAAATTCACCCTTGGGACTCGAGCTTTGTCGTCCTCCACCGGCTTTCACTCACATGCGAGTTTAAACTCTGGCTGTTGCCTGAAGATACGCTGTCAGGTGACATTCATTCAGTGTTGCTCAAAATAAGGCTATTTGTCTGGCTGGGTTCTTAAGTGGCCCCCGGATTAAACAGAGAACGTACCAAATATTTGCACCACTAATTTAGGTAAGCACATGAGGTGATTCCAGGTGAAAGGGACCAAACCTTGTTGTTATACACCCATTTCTTTTGGCATGAGTCAGGTTCTCAAATTGGGATTCAACAGCTCCTGCAGTGTTGGTCGCATCTGCTCAAGAAATATAAAATATCAAGATTCATAGTGGCAGGCATCTTAACTTTTGTTTTTTTATGTTCAATTCCGTTTAGATTCTTCAGATTCAAAGGAGGTGCTCTTGTGCTGAACTAACTTTCAGCTTCATCTGCTCCCAGTTAAAGGTCTGATGTGTGTGTGACAAACGGTGCGTCTGTAAGGAAGAAAAGGTGGGACAATGGAGAAGGATAAGGAGTTTCCATGTGGGAAAAGAAGGAATGTAAGTGGGGCTGGTGGCGAGGTGGAATGACTTTTCATCTCCCTCTCTCTCTGTCTCTTGCTCTCTCTCTCTCTCACACACACACACACACACCTCCAATCTATCTTTCTCTCTCCGCGATCATTAGGAACTTTTAATTAAAGAGTAAAGCATTATTCCAGTGGCCTGCAGTCTTTCACCTTCTCTCGTCATCATTCCCATTCCCCTCTTCCCCTGTGCTTCAGCTTATGTTTGCGTGTGTGTGTATCTGTGCTTGTGTGTGTATCTGCGTTTGTGTGTGTTTGCTGAGGAGTTAAGGCAACACAGCTTTCTCTCTTATAACAGCAGTGAATTTGTGTCTGTATTAAACATGCAGCGCGACATTCTCAGGTGTTTATTTGTGTGTTAATTTCACTTTTATATTTTGATAATTTCTGGGCTTCACACCATCGAGTGTAAACCTGCTGCAGTAGCACTAATCATGGCACAGACGCAACAGTATAGGTGAGGGAGGAAAGCCACTTTGTCTTTCTATACCGCCATAACCACAGTTCAAATGTTTTTGAATGGATTCTTTAATTAAATTTGCTATTCATCTTTATAGTAAAGGTGTAAGTTTAAAGGCTACATTTAGACATAAGTCAAATTAAATCTTCTCTTAATTGTCGTAGTGCTATGATGTTTATCAAAGTCTTTGTCTTTGGGGCAGGTTCTGGGTTCAATCCCCCCCCATTGTGTTGTGTTTGCAACTGGTACAACAACAGTTAGGACGATCACAAGCAAACTATTTGTCTTCGTTGTGCGGCTCAATACAGCTGTCACATGAAGTCACCATTCTCTCAAGTCAAATCAGTGAGCTAATTAGTTACCTGTTGATCAGACACACACACTCACACACACACACTAACTAACACACAGGATGGAGTGTAAAGGATCTGGCATTGGCAGCTACAGACCAAAAACCTTTTGTTTGTGAAGTTGGACTCAAAAATATCAGAAGTGTTTGTCTGATTTAAGTGATGGTGGCTGAGTTGTGTTACATTCTGCAGCTGTGTCCTACTTTCTGTACCTTCCAACGTGAATCATTGGACAATAAAACATGTTCACACACGTATTGAAAGCAAAAACAAGATGTTAGCAGCGGCTGTCTTTGTCCTTATGCGCTCCGATGTGTTCGCCATCCAAACTGACAAGAAGCTGTGTGCATGATGAAGATGAAAATGGAAGGAACAAGTGAAGGGACACAACCAAAGCCTGTGTGTGAGTAGGAAGTCTGGATTGCTTTAGCTTTACGTTTTAAACAGCGGATGATAGTACAACCAGCACTTTGACTTTGCCACATTATCACTGTGGCGCTTCTTGTGTTAGTTGCGTCTCTGAGCGAACGCACAGAGACAGCTGTGACTTACGTGTGTAGATTTAGCAGCCTGTGTAGAGGCTTTGTGGAATTGTTTTGAAGGTGTACAGAAGCTGACAGTGATCCCACCAGCACACGCACACACACACACAAACACACAAACACACACATACCCCAGAGAGTGGACATACAGCACACTCCCGCTAAATACACCTCGAGATTACCTCGGCGCAAACACATGAACTTGCCTCCATGTTTTATAGCGTGAGGACGAAGACAAGGTGTGTCACAACGCAAAAACACAAACGCCACACACACACACACACACACACACACACACACACATAATAAATACACACACATAATATATACACACACATATACTTCTCAGATGTGTGTGTTCCACCTTAATAACATCTTTATAATCGACTACAAACTGTTATCCCACAATAAGCTCGAATATAAGGCAGGAAAAGTATCATGTCCTCACTTTGGAGGACGGGACACACATGTATACACACACACTCACACACACACACACACATATACACAATTTAATCCCTCATCATGTCACATCAGCTGTCCTAAAAAAGTAGTTTATTTTGGTCAAAATCCCAAAGCTCCCCACCATCCCATCCATCTTGAACTTCCACCCTCCATCAATTACAGCATCTCCAGCATCAGAGGACACGACCACGGCACACACACCCAATCATAAACCTTAGACAGTCCTGGCTCCGTCCGCCTTCCTTCTCCCTGTGAAAAGAGGACAAAAAGACAAAAAGAGAACAATGGGACAAAGAGAAACGGGGAGATATAAGTGGGGTGGAGGTGGAGGGCTTGCGTGTTTGTCAGGCGCTCCCTCGGGCGTCTCCGTCTGCGATGGCACTGTGTTGCAAAACGCCTCGCTTAGCCTAAGCCAGACCGAAGGGGATGTTTATCATTTCACCAGATGAGACGGCAGAGATCAAACAAGGTGCAAAGTAACACATCTGTCTAAAAGCTCTGCCTCCGTCGCTTATGAAAGGCCCTAAATCAGCCGATCGAGTGATTGACGTTTGGTCATCCTGTATTTTATTGACACATGTAGAGCGAGAGTGTGTATGTGTGCTTCACCATTCCAACAAAGCAGAAAGCTGATTTGTGTTGGAGTAGTTTGCACACTTAAGCTGCAGCATTGATGTATCCAGTGAGGACGTGAGGATGCCGCCCTCAGCCTCTCTGCTGTCTCCTCCAGCCTCCACATTCAGCACCGTGGCTGCCAGAGCTTTTAGCTGCTTTGCACTCACACTCTGGAGCTCACTTTCACTGCACATCTGTCAGCTGGACTCCATCACACAGTTTAAATCCCAGATTAAATCACACCTGTTCAAATTAGCTTACTCACTCTAACTAAATGAACCATCTTTCTGTCTGTGCTGTGCCTCGACTTGATTGGAAACTTTTTGCTCGTCTTGTGCTTAATTCTTTTTTTTACCATTTGTTTTAATTAAAGCAAACATTTTACATGACATTGCGCATACAATTATGGGATATTTTGGAGATAATTTTTATGCAGAAAGAGGGGAAAAAGGAGAGAGAAAGATATAGAGAAAGAAGGAAGGTTGTATTATTATAACTATTATTGTTAAACTTTATACGTAGACCCTGAGGTAAAATAGGTAGATAGGTAGATTGAAATTGAAACAGCCGGAAGCCACGGCCGCTGGAGGTTGTTAGACCATGGCCCAGTAGTGTGGGTGCAGAGTCCAGGATGGCATCAGTGATGTTGATGTTTTTGTTATTAGTTAAAGGCCAAATTTAAAATGATATTATAATATTGATATATTAAAAATATTAATCGCAAAGAAATAACACGATTGAGAGTAAAATGAAATTTTGGAATGTGCAGTCTGAAGACTTTTTCATTAGAGATTTTAAAAGTTGTTTTTTTTGACTGACATTGAAGAGGTCACAACATCACTTGATGAGTGAATTTTGATTTACAAGTCCACATAAGAGTCAAGACTGGCCCAATCTAAACTATCTAATCCAGGGGCAGCCAATACGACGATCGCGATGGACGGTCGATCGCAAAGGTCATGTGGGTAGATCGCATGGGATTGAAAAAAAAAGTTAGCCTATCATCCTTACTTTGGCATTTGCCACTTGATTGACGGCACAGGTAAGCCAGTCTGAGATCTCATCTTTTCTAACACGCAGTGCATGCACAGTCAACCGCGCCAGCTGCAAATCACTGGCGAGCTGATTACCTAGCCAGCCTTCCAATTTACACAATTCTACTAAAGAAAAGGGTATAAAATGAGTGGGGAAGCTGGACCAAGTAAGAAACCAAAAACTTACAACTTCCATCCAGACTGGGAGGAGGACTTTTTTTTCACAATGTCATACTTGAAGTGCGTTTGTCTGATCTGCAAATCTACGATCGCTATTTCGAAGAAAGGAAATTTGGAGCAGCACTTTCCGACAGTTCACAGAACGTACGACACTGACTTCCCTCCAAAAAGGGAGCTGAGAAAGAGAAAGGTGAAGGAACTGAAATCACAGTTGCCGGACAGCAGGCATTTTTCACAAAGGTGACTTCAAAAGCGAAGGCAGCCACCAAAGCATCGTTCAGGGTGAGTCACGCCATCATTAAGCACAAGAAGTCCTTCCAAGATGGAGAGGTGATAAAAGAGGCATTCGTTGAAGCAGCTGACTCGCTGTTTCGGTACTTTAAAAACCAACCGGAAATATTATCTTCGATCAAAGCTCTCCAGCTATCAAGAAGTACAGTTACACGGCTACTGTAACTGTACCGCAGATAAAGTAGTTTCTCCTTGTCACTAAACATGCAGAATACAACCAACTAAATGACGATCAGTGGCTGCTAGACTTGGCATTTATCCACTCAGACCAACATGTTAAATGACTGAATGATTTAGCTGCAAGGAAAAGACAAAACCGTGGTCAATATGATTAGCTCAGTTAATGCTTTCAAACGAAAATTGCAACATTTGTCCTCAAAGCTGCAGGGCCATGATTTGGGGAACTTCCAAAACCTCGCATCAGAGCTGAAGACGCAAAGGAAGGCTTGAGCGCAACTTGACATTGTGCGTTACACAGAGCAGATTGGGACAATTGTGTCAGAGTTTGACAAACGCTTTCAAGACTTTGCTTTACTCGAGCCAGTCGCTACATTTATGTGCTACCCATTTCGGGAAGATGTTGAGGTTGATTCACTCGCATCTGAAATTGTAACGCTGTTTCACCTGAACTCGTCTGGATGATGAGATGTTGACCCCACAAGCTGACATTCAGCTGAAGGCCAGGGCTCTTGGACAGTTCTGGAACTTATTCATAGAGGAAAAGTACCCAAACATGAGGAAATGTGCTACCTTCTTGACTGCATTATTCGGCTCTACTTACTTATGTTAGTCAGCCTTTCCCAACCTGAAGATTATTAAGTCTAAATACCGTTCCACCATGACTGATGATCATTTGGAAGTCTGCTTGAGGATGGCTATCAGCAGCTACTGCTCGGACTATGCAACCCTGGCTGATTCCATTCAGTGATCAGAGTCATCAGAGTAAGGTAATGACCAAAAATGCACTAGTAGTAGTTGTATTGTGCCATACATGTTCATGCAGTTATGCAAGGTACACCAACATAAGGTAAACTCAGTATCAGTATATATACAAATAAATATATGTTTAGCATTTTTAATGTAGGTAGATCATTTTGACTTGGTCATTTTAAAAGTAGCTCCCAAGCTGAAAAAGTGTGGGCAACCCTGATCTAATCCATCGCTTCACTTGATCACCAAACTGTCACAAAGGTGATCAAGTTTTCAGGACGTCACGGTTGTGTCACATCAGTTGGCAACTGTGAGGATCCAAACTGGCATTGACTTTTATGCAAATGACATTAAGTCATTGGATTTTGTTGAGATCAATTTTCGTAATGTTTCGAATGCAAAAGTGGTGCTCTTTGTGTGTGTGTGTGTGTGTGTGTGTGTGTGTGTGTCTGGGAGAAAGAGAAAGTGGGGAAGTACATGTGTTTGTCTGTGTGTGTTTTCAAATGCATGCATGAGTTTCATGTCTCCACACATCATTGCACCTTACACACACACACACACACACTTCTATGGCCAGGAGGTGTTTGTTTCTCTTTTAAATGGGCGACACGCCATATGTGTGGTCATTAGTCTAAAGACCGTCCTTCAGCCGCACCAGAGGACAACGTGTCAATGAGTAGATTAACTAGCCACCGATGTTCCCCGGCTTTACTCAAGGACCTTGAATTATAGCAACTTTCACTTTGTTTCACTCCCATCTATTTTATGGAAAATATCACACAAATCATAAATGCCATGACGAATGTGTGGCTTTAGGGGGAGAGACCCGAGCATTTGTTTCCAACACGCGACTGAGGAAAACAACGATGTCGCAGCGGCGTGTTATTGCCAAGAAGAGAGGGAGAATAATTGGAAATGGCGTTCACGGCACAAAAGATCAATTTGTATGTTTCCCTTAACTCGTGTTGTGGTTGACCACGGAGCGCGGCGTTGCTCTTTGCTCCACTTAAGATTTTTAACCTCTATTAGATTGAGGCCTGGCTGACACTGTTTCCTACTGTAGCTACAGTAAATTGCCAATTTGGAACCTTATATCTGCCCCATTCCTCTCTGTGTCTATTATGGGAGATTCATTGTTTCGGTGCCTTGTCGCAGGCGGGGCTGCTGTCAGTGGAGAGAGTAAACACACACACACACACACACACACACACACACACACACACACAGCTATGGGAGCATGCATTCATATATGGTTTGCAAGGACATAAGAAAGCACACACTTTTAATACTGAATTTTGTTTTGTTTTTTAAACTTGTAATTGACATCTAACAGCAGGCAGGTGAGCACCTCCCATAATTGATTGCTAAACACAGCTGTGACAGTAAGGTGATGTTGATGTGAACATGAAACCAGTCTAAATACAAAAATCATATAAGCTAAATATAAGCATACCACTTCCAATGTAATTACCAATATCTGTCAGTTTCCTCTTCTACCCATCTTCAGTTGGTGTAAGAGGAGCTTGGTGCCAATTGATTTCTTTACATAGCTTCTTCTGGCCAACATTTGTTCTAATGTTTACCCAAAATCTTTTTTTTGTTGTAACATCTGCCAAAAATTGACTTGCTGCCTCTTGGTGGGCTGGAGAAGCCCTTGCGACATTTGGAAAACACGATAAAGTTTACACTTCCTGCATCATCATGCCTGGACAGGGAAAACTGATTTGCATTACATTTAAACACCAAAAGTTAAGTATTATCACTTGATGTGCAAATATGAACTCACTGATGCATAAACATACTCACACATGCATTCAGATGTGGTTGTTTGCAAGTCCTAGATGAAAGAAGATAAGACACTTGAAATGCACAAATATGGACTCAAACACAGTTCAAGTGTGACCTAGCCTCTCTTTCTCACACACAACCATCGCACATGCACAAGGAGGATGTGATATCCAGAAGACACGGGGCCTTACCTGAGCCCTGCTAGCCCTGGGCCTGTCACTGCGTATGGACCGACCCATTTATCATGTAATCTGGTGGGGAGAATGGACGGGGCACTATCAGCAATCTGCTATTGATCCACGCCTGGGGCCCCTGCTATTGTTCATCTGTAGCCCCCGACTGGCACCCGGCATTAATGAAAGAAACTAAACAATGCATAGCAATCAGACACCCCCCCAAAACACCCTTTCTTCCCTCTCTCAGTCTTGAGAGAAGAAAGACAGAAGATGTGGTGGTGTGTGTGTGTGTGTGTGTGTGTGTGGGGGGGGGGGGGGGGGGGGGGAAAGAGAGAAATCACAGAATAAGAAAAAGTTTTTTCTGTTTGAGTTGGGGAGAAAACTTTTGTTATTATGTTTCCCTTTGAGAAGGTGTGTGCAGGAGAAAAACACATTTATCATGTCAGCGAAGGCTCATATCATCCCTGACCCTGAGCACCAGACGACGGCGTTGATATCGAAGTCGCCTATTGAATAATGCTCAACCCCATCCCCTGCTCAGGAAATAGAGACGTATGGTAAATCACTGCGATTGAGGGCAACAGCAGTGAGACGGTTTTTGCCTCTTTTTCTTAATCTTCTTCCTAAATACTGATAAAGTTACAATTTTGAATCTCAATGAGACGTTTAGGTTTGTGGACCTCGGACAGAAGTCTAGGAATATATCTTCACTCCAAAAGAAGTGATTTAGCTGTATGTCAAGGCAGAGGGTTAGAGATGGACAACTCTAATTTTACCTTATGGATGCGTGGACATAGAGAGCAAAGTTATCAATCAATCAGATCCAAAGATGCCCCATCAGAGAACACAATCCCTCCCTTTTCATCTTTGCAGACATATATAGACCCACAATGTGTCAGATATTTTGTAATAAAACTATGTTGCACCTGCGAGATATAAAAGTGGACTTGATCTGGACCAATCAGGGTTCAGTGTGAGGGGGAAACTGGGCCATTTTCCAGAGCTGCTTGTTTCTAGGCAGAAGAGAAGCTGATTTATCCATGGAGGCTCCATTGTCATGTTGCACCAGGAAGTGTGCCAGCTACCAAAGCACAGCACCCACAGGACTACAGTTCATCTGTTGCCGCCGCTGCTGTGCCAGTGTAATTGTGGCGATGGCGGACAAAAATGACTCATATACACACACACACAGATGTTTTTGTATGGTAATAGAGGTAGAAGCATATGTCAGAACGTACATTGCACAAAACTCACGCACACACTGCAGGTCAAGTCACTTTTTATACACTCGGTATCGGGGTTTACATGGAAACAGTGATTCAGTTGATTGTGTGTGTTTGAAAGACAGAATGTGTGGAGATACAAAGTGGTAATATGAAGAGATACCCTTTTAATTGTGTGTGTGTGTGTGTGTGTGTGTGTGTGTGTGTGTGTGTGTGTGTGTAAAAGAGAGAGAGACAGAGAGAGAGAGAGAGAGACTCCTAGTGTCCTGCTCTCCTCCTCTGACTCCTCCTTGATCCCCTCCTCATCGCCTCGCCTCGCTCTCCTCCTCTGAATCCAGTCTGATCTGACTCTGCCCTAATCTTGTCCTTGTCCTCGTCATGGATATCAGTATACGTTTGTTCTTTTTTCATTAGAGCCGTTTGTCAATGTGTGTGTGTGAGAGAGAGAGAGAGAGACACACACACACACACACACAGAGAAAGTGAGACAGAGATATTTACTACTCACGCACCAATTAAATATTTTTGTTGTGTTTTCAAATTGGAAGTTAAATTAGCTAAATTATTACGCTGACTGAGAAAAGTCTGACCACACAGCCTTGTAACTAAATAGTCCTGGGAGTGTCGGGTACATAAAACAAGGATCAATGATCAGGATGGACAGACAGACACCTGTCTGTGGCTCCAGAGGTCTAAGAAAAGTCAGTCAGGTAATACAAAAAAGATTCTATGCTTTATCAAACATTAATGTATTCACGCAGTCAGATCACAAGTCAGGCAGTAGTTCAGACAATTAGTCAGTCAGTGTTTAAGTCAGAGAGACATGTATCCTCCCCCGGCAGCCCCAGGGAGAAGGGGTTGTGTGAGAGGCAGCAGCCAGGAGATAAGGCTCTCACGTGGGGCTGATGTCGTGTAATTCCCCCTATGATACAGCGAGGCCCCGGCTCTCAGCTCAACCCTGAGCTGCACAACCTCTCCTGAGACTCAGCTGTCACAAGCCATCCCTGCCACCACTCTGAGCAAACACTCAGGGAGGTGCTTAAGCTTGTGTGTGTGTGTGTGTGTGTGTGTGTGTGTGTGTGTGTGTGTGTGTGTGTGTGTGTGTGTGTGTGTGTGTGTGTCAGAAAGAGAAGGAGCAAGTGTGTAATTTTCCATGAGACGCTAAGACAGGCTGAGGTTAAAGCCAGTTAAATTCCTAGAGGGAGAGCGGATCAAGCCACCAAGCATGCTGCTCAGATCTTTGTACTAACAGTGTATTTGTGTGTGTCTGTGTGTCTGTGTGTATGTGTGTGTGTGCAGCTTTCCCATTGCAACTACTTATTCTTATTTCATCTATGTTCTTTATCTCAACCGCCATCACTGGTCTTCTTTTTTCAATTTTTCCTTTCACGATAGAAAACACTTATTAATGCATTTATGTGAGTGTTTTCAGACCAGTCCTAAAGGGAGCCTATTACGCTCAATCATATTACGCTTTATCCTTTCCCTTGCCTCACAGTAACAAGCTCCGGGTTCCAAGAAGGTCAGAGGTCGGAATCCGCTAATCCTGGTACTTTCTATGTGTAGTTTGCATGTTCTCTCCCCGTGTTACCTCCTCTGGGTGCTCCAGTGTACCACCCACCCACATTAACCGCATCAATAGCTCCTGCCGGTGCCCTTGACTAAAGCATTAGGATGAAGATCTGGAGTTGGTCCTCGGGCGCCAGACTATGGCTGCCCACTGCTCCTCAGGGATTGGTTAAATGCTGAGCGCTAAATTCGCCTTGTGGTCCCTGCACAGAAAACACAGAGAGAACCTGAATAACAGGCCCCAGAAAGATCTACTTTGGATGAATCTTATGCCAGTGTTTTGCTCAAGGGCACCAGCAACCCTTTGGCACAAAACTGCGTTCTGCAGCCCCTTGCCCACCCCACTGTAGAGAAAGAGAAGCCCTGAGACACACAGGTCGCCACACAGATTCACTATCAGTACGGCACTGCATGGCATCAGAGAGCCATTTCCTCTCCCATCAGCCTCTAGTGCTGCGAGGGTTGGAACAGTTGATTTAAATCCTACATCACCTTCCATTGCCTAGTCTATCACTAACACTTAAGATGGCATCCCCATTCCGCATTCCTGCTTACCCTGCCCCATCCTCTGTCTGCTTTCACCTCCGCCGCCACCACCTCCTCTTACCCGGCGATGATGAGCCTCTCTCTCCTGTGCTCCCTGCTGATGCGAGGAGGCACGTTGACATGTACACACTCTGCGGAAACGCGGAATACAAGACACGGGAAAATTGAGACTGTGGATGCAACAGATATGTACATAAATGCATGCAGACAGAGGCACATTCCCAGTCACAAAATCCCATTTGCAGACAGGGGCATGCATGTGTATGAGGAGGGGATGACAGAAACAGCATGTATGAGGGCTTTAAAAGTAATAATGCTTTCATGGAAAAATATGTCATTTTTCTTGCACATAATTATACATTGGACTTTGACACCCTCATTCCTGTTGAGCTGTTTATCTTTTGTACAAATATTAAGCAAGTTACAAATGTTCATGACAGTTTTTAGCTGGATACTGAATGACTGAATGACTCAGCACAAATTACAACAACGGCATTTATCCATTGGGTTTTAAACATTAAATTATTTTTTTTGCTAATGGTGAAGCACTATTCAGCATCTGAAAACTGATATCTTGTTCTGGGGCCATGCTTCTAAGATAGCACTAGCTCAACTATTGGCTAAAGCTAGCTGTACCTGACTTAATCGCGGTAATAGTTCAGAACTAAGTCTCTAAAATGGCAAAGGCGGAAGAAATGTTTTGACTTAAAGCTTATGAGGCTTGTTATTGTTTCTATCGGTGTGTTAAAGCCATTAAACGTGACACATTACAAAACTTGATTTACATTAAACACACTTTTAATCACTGTTGTCGTGTCTTCTTCTCATCTCTGTTGATTCAGTTTTACCCTTGGTGGAAATGTGTGAATTATAGCCTGTATGTCAACTTCAAGAGATGAAGATGCCACAACAGTGTCATTACTGTTAAATGTTGTAGCGTGCCACATTTAACGGTTTTAAGAAGCACATGTGATCTGATGTTCGTCTGATATAATTGGGATTCTAAGTGTTTCATGAGTGTATACATATCAATTACTGCAGCAGAACCAGGGTCACAAAGAGTAAAATAAGACAACAAGTAGTAAATCCCATAATGATGAATAAAAATTGTTGATTTAGAATTTAAAATGGTTGAAGAAAAAGTAAGAAAAACGATATCTTAATTAACACAGGTTATTGGGAAATGGGCACACTGAGAGCAAAACAGCAGAATAATGAGCACACGGTCAAACTGAGGACCGCGATGAAGTCATGAAAGAAGTGAAAGCTGTGTTTTATTAAGATGATTTGAAGTAACTCGAGTGGTATTTCAAAAGCAGCTGTCAAAGACGTCCTTTCTAGGTTAAACGATCAGGAGAAATATGCGTAGGCTTTACACGTCTGACAGACATCACTTTCATATGCCACTTCCAAAGCCACAGCGAGTTGTTTCATAATGACGAGATGGCAATTTGGAAAACAGTTTGCATTCAAGGAAGAAATCCATGTCTTAAATTAAAAGGAGAATAAAGCCCCGAGCGATGAAATGAAACATTACTTCCTAATGAGTCATGTGTCCAGATGGGTTTACTTTTGGACAAAGGACAAAGCTGTTTCCAGCGATAAAACACACATGGTGTCGGTTCTGTAATGGGCAGCCATCATTGAGTATTTACTGGAGGTCTGATGACATGTCTGCATATTTGTATAACAGCTATATCAGGAACAGCCCAGCATGCAAACACCGGACGCTCCAGATGATTTCAGATCAAAGCAATATTGACTCCACACACACACACATACACACACTCATTAAAGGAAGTGGTTTGCAAGATTTATCCCAAAAACTACAAATAACATCATCAACATTACTTACATGTTTTCTGTATTCCAACAGCTTTCACTGTAAAATCTGTATTTTCCACTTCATCCATCATTGCCTGAGCCTGACACATAACTCCCTCACCTGTTTCCTATCCCCTCGTTAGCCTCCATGTTTTCTACATACTTGTCCGTATCAACTTAATCTCTGTCAGAGCCTTCCAGCCTTTGTTGAGTCTGTTGAATGTTTTCCTGCTCGTTGTTTCACACACATTCCTTAGCATCCTTGGCACAAAATCTCAGCACTTTCTTAGTTCCTGGTACTTTTAACAACACACACACACACACATGCACCATAAACACTCACACGCACAGAGCAGCCAGAAGGTGCATGCCTAAATTTAAAACTTTGAGATTGAAGTTTGAGACCTTGGAATGAACTTCTTCCATAATCAACAAATGTAAACACCACTGAAGATTCAATCACTGAAATCGTATGTGAAGTAGATTTCTACCTACATCTGTCAGAAAAACTGTACTATAGTCATAAAACCTCAGAGGGCGGGGATGTTGCCCCAGCTCTTTATTCAATCTGGTTTTGATAGATCAGTGGGTGACTGTTGACCGCAAATCACACTCATACACCCGAACTTGACAAAAATATCTCTGCACTCTGAAGATTTCCCTTTTTTTTGTTGCTTCACCTCATTCTAAACAGTCACAGCATTGCAGTTTCTCTCTCTGTGCTGGGTCATTATGTTTGCATCCTTTTATCATTTGCATATAGACAGTCTCCACAAATACCTGTAGCCGCAACAGCGCCGCTTTCCTCAATTTACCACCATATTGCAGTGCACCCACAGGCTCCTGTGGACACAAACACAGATACGAGCACACACAACAGACAACACAATACACACACACACAGTGAAGGTAGCACAGGTAGACACTGTAATTTGTTTGTGACCTCTAAAACTTTTCTCCTTCTTTCTGGTAGAAATGAGTCAGATCACACACATATAAAGCAGAAAGCAGAAGCATCTAGACAGAACATGCACAAACTCACTCACTGGTCTCTTCACACCGGGTGCCTGGACAAGGTGAATGGGTATTACCCAGAGGACCTTGCAAGAAACCTTGGGCTGACACCAATGCCCTACGTGGCTTCAATGAGTGCGTGTTTGTTTGGATCCATCTGTGTGTGTGTGTGTGTGTGTGTGTGTGTGTGTGTGTGTGTGTGTGTGTGTGTGTGTGTGTGTGTGTGTGTGTATGTGTGTGTGTGTGTGCGCGTGCATGTGAGACAGAGAGCCTGTTTGTGTTTGAACATGTTTGTCCTTTGAAATGTATAAGTGCGTTTTAAAATCTGCTACACAAAGCACATTGTAAAACTATGGCTTGTCCATTTAAGCAAACACTCGACTGGGTCCTTGCAGGTCAAGAGAGCTTTTTAAAATACATTACTTCTCTGTCTCTCTCTCTCTCTCTGGGCAATGCTGGGGGCATCTGAAGGTTCTCCCGTCCTCCCTCCTCCAGGTAGGGTCACCATTATATTCTGTTTCATCTGAAGATATTAGCTGTTTGAAAATGATAAATGTGACATTGGGCTGAATCTGTTTGGGCTTTTATAATCAGAAGAGGCCAGTTGATGGCCTTCCAGCAGGTAAAAACAAATTAAACACAATGCTGTCTTTGAAACCGATCTGCAATGGGTAGGTTGTCTCAAGGACAAGCTGGACTCAGGCTGGTTGATACACACAAACACACATACACACACAAAGATTATGTTCTTGGTTTCCACCCAATTTATAAAATGTTTCTTCCTCTTCTGCTTGGTCAGTAAAACAGCTGCCCCATTGACAGAAAAAATACAATATTACAGTAAATCAAATGAGAAACCTTGAGACTTCTTCAGTGAGGCTTTTTCGCGTTAAGCCCTTTTGTTAGGTGCTTTTCAAGGTGAGTAAGTCTTAAAAAAAATCACAAAACATTTTTATAAACCAAAGCCAAAGAGGAATAACAACTTGTGAAAATGCTCAACTTTAAAACCAAGCGCCATTTTTGTGTGAATATTTTCTTCTGCTATCGCTCTACTTTAGCACAAGTAAGATGGTTTGTTTCCATTCGACACAGATGGAAACAGACCTCTATGGGACATCATAAACAATGCTTCAAATCTGCTTGACAGATGGATGGAAATGCTGCTTGTGTTTGGTGGGCTGACAAATCTGAGGTACCCAGTTCGTATAGGAAACTAAGACACAAATGCAACATCTTTACAATGTTGGATTTCTTAAGTCATAAACGTTGTAATACTATTTCAGGGGCTGCCAATCTGTATGTTGAAACCATTACTCGTTTTGTCAATGATGATGATGTTTTTCGATGAGGCTGATCTCACATATAACAGCCATCAAATACAGGATTGTGTTTGTACACACACACACTTGCCCACGCTCAGTGGGTGGTAAGGAGTTGTTGTTTTTAGATAAATAGCCTTAGGAGCTAGAAATACACACAGTCTGTTTACCTGTTTGCTGTGTTCACACGTCGCTGTTATTTGTTCTTTCATGTTTTGTGATCTTATTTCATCAGCAAAACTACACCTAAGATCAAGAAAGGAGCCAACAAGCAGCTTTGAGTTGTTTGGTGTGTGTGTGTGTGTGTGTGTGTGTGTGTGTGTGTGTATGTGTGTGTGTGTGTGTGTGTGTGTGTGTGTCTGTGTGTGTGTGTCATTTAGCATACGGGCATGGAGATTACGTGCTTTGCACACACGCGTTCATACACACATATCGACAATGTGACATGCCTAATCTGTCAAGCTGTTGGTTTGACCAGAAGTGTTGTGTTGTGTGTGTGTGTGTGTTCGTGTAAATGTGTGTTTCGTCATGTCAAACCACATCTGTTCATTGTCATTTGGCAGAAACATGCCTGTATAAAATATCTACACACACACACACACACACAGCCTCAACAACATAAAATACATGTTCTGCCAAGCTGTTACTGTGATGTTAGCGTTCGATGCAGGGCTGCACCGTATGCAGGAATGAATGCTCAGAGAGAGAGTGAGCGAGAGAGAGAGAGTGAGAGGGGGGTCTTGCGTAGTCAAGCACATTTCCCTGATGCTGTATTTCGCTCCCCATCTTTGTCTCCCTCCCTCGATTCTGATAAAATCAATTAAATTGACTATGAAATTACACAGCAGTTGAGTACGTTCATCCGTCTTTTGCACATTAACCAAAGCAAAGATGGCTGTCATTGTCTCCATGGATGGGGGGAGGGGGCTTCACGTTATGTAAAACTGCAGGCCCATTATGATCACACTGATGTCATTATAAGTGGCATAAATTTACTTTGTTTCCTTTTTCCACCCATTTTCATGTGTACAACCACATGTGCATATTATCATTACTGCCTTTCCCTCTCTATGAATATAAATAGTCTCAATAATGTTTTATAGTGGTATGTTCATTGGAATTTGCTAAAAAACTAAGCGAAGAGGAAAGAAACAAAGCACCTGCAGCAGGTAGAGCAACACGTTTGCTCCTACAAGTCTTTTTCTAAGCATCAGGGGATGATTGCATTGGAATTATAGAGGCACTGTTAGTTTTAGAGCACATATGCTGTAGTCATAGACGTGTGCATTTTTTTCCAACACGCCGACATCGGAAATGTATGGTTTGGCCCACCGTCCTCGGGCTGCTGCAGGAGAAGCAAATGATTCCCAAAGATGGCGTAGGAGTCCATGAGTCTATTGGTCTTATTGTAGTACTAAACCCAAACAAATATTTGCACCCCTGCCCATACTATGGGTCAGTAGATTTGCATGTGTGCGATGAGTCGTTTCCTTTTGAAAAGCTGCCAAAGAGGTTGGAGTGTATTTGTGTTTCCCACCCACCCAGCCATTCCAACCCACCCTCCAACCCTCCTACCCCAACACAGCCACCCAAGCAAAGACAAAGCCTGTAATAATTACACAGGCCAGACACAATGCGGTGTTGGTGGTGGCATGGGGAGAGCCGAGTTGCAGCTATCACACTGGCAGATGAATCCAACGCACAAATTATTCATCCTGGGACTATGGCATGTAGATTAATGAGTTTGATAACCCGTAGCTTTGCACCGGGCCCAGTGGAGACTGCTATCGTCATTCTCTTGCTATCTCTCTCGCTCTCTCTCTCTCTCTCTCTCTCTCTCTCTCTCTCTCTCTCTCTCTCTCTCAATCTCTCCCTGTAGTTAGCACTCCAATACACCAATAGGAACGAAATGGAATCAAGTCATGATCATGGACATGTTTACAAGGACAGAAAGGTGGGGACTGATGAAGGAAGTCCACCAAAGTCAGGACACTTTCTTGGCCTTCACATCAACAACAGGTTAGTTTAGGGGTAAGGAATCAGAGTTTGCTTACATTCAGGCCATTCACACACACACACACACACACACACACACACACACACACACACACACACACACACACACACCAAGGGCAGCAGGAAGAAGCAAAAAGAAACATTGGGCTTCAAGGGATTATATTTATATATATTTGTGACAATCACGTGTGTGTGTGTGTGTGTGTGTGTGTGTGTGTGTGTGTGTGTGTGTGTGTGTGTGTGTGTGGTCATCTCTTGCTTGTGTGCATGTAAATGTTTCCTCTGTTTTTCTAGACTTTGTATCTCCTTGGTCACATTTGTGTGTATTGATGTGTGCGTGTGTATTCCTTGGGAGTGTGTGTGTGTGTGTGTGTGTGTGTGTGTGTGTGTGTGTGTGTGTGTGTGTGTGTGTGTGTGTGGGTGTGTGTGCGTGTGTGTGTGTGTGTGTGTGTGTGTGTGTGTGTGTGTGTGTGTGTGTGTGTGTGTGTGTGTGTGTGTGTGTGTTTGCGTCCCTCTGTGTATTGGTATTGGTGGAGTGTGTGTAGGCCATGCTGGTGTTGAAGGGTTTCTGTCCCAAGACGGCCGTAATGGATGGAGAGAGAGAGACTTCCCAGATGGCAGACAGAGGAGAGGACGACCTGTACAACAACCAAAAACAATACAAATGAAGAAGGGAAGGGGTGTATCTTTCTCTCTCTCTCTCCTCTCTCTCCTCTCAATCTCCCTCTCTCTCTCTCTCTCTTTCTCTCTCTCTCTCTCTTTGTGTGTGTATGTGTCTGTGGTGTGGAGGCAACAGTAGCTCTTTTGTCTAAAACAAACCAGGTACAGGACAGGGCAGAATTCTTATTCCCCCGGGTGGTGTGTGATGAAATATTGGCCGTGCTGATGTAACTACATTCTCAGGCTGCATAAACATCATATTTCAATTACTCTGAAAACCATTTTGTGGATTTGACTTGATGTACGATTCGATAAACATCTGGTGTGACCTCTTAGTTTGAGACTGTGAATGAGTAAAGTCACTCATATACCAATAATATATAGAGAATATACAGAAATAAGCTTACAAATTAAAGAGATTGTAAGTATTGAAGTTCAGTATTTAAGCTCAGTCTGATTACATTAAAATATCAACATCTAATATATGAGGACATTTAAGGTTTTAACATACATATGTTATACTAGAGAGTATTTGGACTGGAGCAATTTTGATTTTGATTCCATTTATTGTGCAGTGGAGAAAATTCTTGGTTTTTGACCTCATTTTAGTCAAATTAAAGGTGGCGATTTGTTACACAGGCACACATAAGATAAGAGCCTGTCCTTCTCTTATTATTTTTACACAAACATATCGTGCAGAAATGAACATTATTTTATGTGGTATTATAAGTATAAACTGGCCCGGTGCTAATGGACTAGAGGGATTGTTTCTGTCTGACAAGTACATTTATGTGCCTGAGAGATGGGCAAAAACACACATGAATCACACACACATAGGCAGCCCCACTCAAACACACACATCTACTGTCAAACACACACACCATTTAAAGCAGTAAAGTGCAGTCTCATCGGAGTGGCAGGCAGACATCCTGAATAAAATGGAGTGGCATTAATATTAATACGAGTAAAGTGCCTTTATAATCAGACAGTGGCCTGTCAGGTGGACAAGTGGGGCTTCTAGCATGTCACACACACACACACACACACACACACACACACACACACACACACACACACACACAATGAGGTGCCACCGTCGTGAGCCACACACATATATACAGTACATATATTTACACACAAACACGTAAATGGATACACACATGTACCTTTTCGTGTACACACACACACATATAAACACACCTACAGCTCACAGGCCTCTGGTGGATTATGAGGGCTTTGCTAGAGATCAGGCAGATCTCAAGCCTGGTTTCCAGCAAGCGTTCTCACATGGTTTTTGTGTGGTTGTCTGCGCGAACCCTAAATCGAAGTCGAGTTATGTTTATTTACCTTCACTGTGTTGTGCTAACTGTACGACCGTGAAACCGCACTGTTCTCAGATTGTAATCAATTCTATATACTCACACTACCTAAAACGCATACCGTGACCTCATTTGTGGCCTTTGTTGGAAAGTGACGCACCTCGACGCAGACATAGATCCACGGCAGCCACATAGTATGCTGGATGTTGTGGCTTCTCTAAAATCTAAAGGATAATCTATCTGAATCATGGAGTATAGTTTATATACACACACACACACACACAGTCCACAGTAGGGAACAGGCCTGGCTCTCGGGTTTTAAATAAAGGCCGGCTGATGTTTCCAGAGAAGCCCCCATGGGACACGCAGAGCTCCAGATTTGGCTGCGTCCATAAAACAGTGAAATACTGTAAGAGGTGATGGCAGCAGCTATGAGACAGGATGCTCTGAGCATTTCCAGATGGACTTCACCACCAACAGGCCAAAGCACCCACCGCAGCGTGTGCGGCGGGAGAGCAGGAGGCTCTAAACTGCATTTTGACAGTTTTGCAGGTACTCCCTCTGGAAGGACAATTTATGGCTATGTTTTGTCCATGACATTACTGAAACAAGCACTGTATCATTCTGCTGCCGACCACAAGACACAGTAGTAGTGAAAATGCATCGTCAGTTTGAGCATTTTTGTACAAATGTGGTTTTCGTTCATTTCGTCTTCTCTTCTTGGGGCAGAAATGTGACTTGTTGGATTGATCCGTATTCTGCTCCAGCATGTGTCATTCGTCTTCATAGAAATACTGCGATAGAAGCTGTTGTACCACCAGCTCGCTTCATAAGAAATTCAGGAAATTTAATTCTTGACATCCTATACAAAAAAGCTCTCCCTCACTCGTCAGCCCCCTTTGTGTGGTTGCAGCAAGAAAACCAACACAGAATGTTTAGATTCACCTTTTCTCCAATAACATTTCCTACAATTTCAACACAAAACAACTGATGTACCAAAAATAGGAATTCAAATTATCTTAATCAGCTCCCTCACCAAAAAGGTTCAGCCTGCCAAAGACAATGATGGTGCACTTCTACTCTGCCATCATTGAATCCATCCTCACCTCCTCCATCACCGTCTGCACAGCATATCATACGCTGTGCAGAGAAGGTGATCGGCTGCAACCTGCAATTAACATGATCTTAATGTTAATTTCTTCAATCAAGATTGTAGAAAGGCTGGATTGACACCCAGACATGGCCAGTAGGACATACGGATGGTTCTGTACACACATTGTGAATTGATTGTCTGCTTGTGTGGACATGCTGCTATTTACATGTGCGGTAGAAATCCAAATGGTGACGCATTTGCAACAACGACAGCATTTGTTTGTTTGCTATACCGCAAAAAAAAAGGCATGCGTGGCTGCATTACCGCTTGTTCTCTTCAAAAATTTGCCTCTTTTAAAGACGAGTTGCAGTTACGGCTAATAATCGAACGAAGTGGCCACTGTTCAAATCCTGATACAGACGAGCTCGCAGTTGCTGACACGAGGAGCTGATGAAATTAATGTCACATGGACCTTTGTAAGCCACCGTCAGACCTTCATGGACCCTCAGTGTTCTGCAAACGTGGAACGTGGCCTTCAGGCAAATCACTGCATTGGAATCAGAAAGGAAGAAAATCACACTTGGGTTAAAATATTGGCACTCTTTATTCTCATATGTTCTACCCTTCTAGCCTTGTTCGAAGACATTAACTTCTGTTACACCACTTACTCAATTGCCCTGTGACACTTGAACATTTCAGTTGAATACAGACAAACTTTTGCCTGAGTTCTAATAGATTTGGTTTCTGCAGGCTAAGTATCCTACCTCAACTGAAGGATAGAGACAAAGGGAAACGTAAAAGACAGGAAGGACGAGAGAGAGAAAGAGAGAGATGGAACATTTATGGCTTTGTTCCTGATAAAATGTCAGCTCTAATATGGTGGCATGTGAGCAAGACACTGTCAAGCTGTGATTCCCTCTCTCTATGTCTCTCTCTCTCTCTCTCTCTCTCTCTCTCTCTCTCTCTCTCTCTCTCTCTCTCTCTCTCTCTCTCTCTCTCCTGTTACACATAGACAGATCTCTCTCTCGCTCACTCAAACTGGTACACACGTATAGGTAGGTCAGGCCTATATGCACACACTAACTCACACACAAATGTTTTAAAGAGCAGGTGCACATCAGCAGCGACGTGTCCCTGCTAAATGTCTCTTGAAGAGGCTTTGCATATTCCATGTGTCTGCCTGTCACTGGCTGGAAGTGAGAAATCATAATGAAGCATGAAAGAAAGATCATTTTCTATTCATGTGACAGCATTAGCCTCTTTCATAAGCAAGCTCAAATATTTATCAGCTGTGAAAGACCACTGGTGGCAATTTAAAGTAGAGCAAAAAAAGCACTCAAAAAGTGCTTTCTAATAATAACACGGAGATTGAGCGTAGTGGCAGCATGCTGGTTGGCTGCTTTTTATTGCTTGTTATTAGATCCTGGCAAAACAATTATTAGACTTATATTTTTTTCCTGCATTTGCTGGTAACACAAAAGAATTAAAACAGTGCCCTTGGGCTGCAGAGTCTTACTGTAGTGATTAAAAACAGGAAATTGTGATGCATAAGCTATTAGACACAGCCGTAATCAAATTCATTAATTTCCTTCATTTCTTAAGAGCTAACGGGTTTTCTTAAAGTGACACAGCCTCTACGATAGAGACGCATCGGGAAACGATTAGAAATGAACAAAAACACCAGGACAGTGTGGTGATATACTCACACACACAATTTCATTAAAACTACATTCCCAGGAGTATTGGAGCTTATACACAGTATGTATATATGTACCCACAGGTCCTGTAAAGTGTTTTCTGATTTTAAGGTCTTAAAATATTCAGAGGTCTGGAATCATAAACACACTATATGATAACAATTTAAAGTTCTGGTGTTGTTTTCCTATTGTCGACATTCTGCTCATTAGGTGGTTCAAGTTTTCTACTACACAACATCAAGAAAGTAAAAGTTGTTACAAGTTACAAGTGGTTTGTACAGTATTGCATGTATGTTTATCATAAATAAGGTTTGGGAACATGCAAAGGTAAATATAAGAGATATCAGATAAATAAATACAGTAATCTGTGTCCTTAATAATCCTCAATTAATGCATTCTTTAAACCTAGACATGCTATTCAGGGTCATGGGGGTGACTAAAACATTCTAAAACAGTATATTCAGTAAAAAGCCCCACAAACTGGGCGGAGAGGAAGCCAGAGCAATGAGAGTGACAGGAAGAACCAATCCCTTGAAAACCGGATGAAAAATTAAAACTAGAAATGTCCGCAATCAATTCTGAAACACTGCACAAAATTAATTAGGTTTTTGCATGATTTGTGTGTGTGTGTGTGTGTGTGTGTGTGTGTGTGTGTGTGTGTGTGTGTGTGTGTGTGTGTGCGCATGTGTGTGTGTGTGCGTGTGCGTGTGCGTGTGCGTGCATGTGCGTGTGTGTGTGTGTGTGATTTGTCTATGCTTCTCCAGTGTCACTTTGCTGTGGACAAGGAACAGGCAAGGAAGAAAGTGGGGGTATCAGAACCAGAATCAGAATCCGAATAGCTTTAATCGCCAATTAAGTTAACACTTAAGAGGAATTTGCTCTGGCCCTTGGTGCGTACATATAACATCTAAAAAGACAACAAGAAACAACATTTAAAACAATGTATAAGAACAGCAGCTCAGGGAATAACTAAATTAAAAACACATTAAATTAAATAAATTAACTAAATGAATACTGTTGAATAAAGTGCTCATAAAGAAATTAAAAAAACGTTAATAAACGATAAATAAATAATTATTATTGTTATTTAAGATAATATAGCAATTTAAGGTGTATTGATTTTGGTGAACAAAATGTGTTTTAAGATTATTTAATTTAATAATTTATATTTATAATTGTTTATTGTAATAAATTAACTAAATTGAATACTGTTAAATAAAGTGAACGTGCAGGGGTTTATTGTGAAGTTGGTGGAAGACCCGGGCCTTGTTGATGAGGCCCACTGCAGAGGGAAAGAAACTCGATTTGTGGCGTGAGGTTTTGGTCGTGATGGACCTCAGCCTCCTGCCAGAGCGGAGGGTTACAAACAGTTTGTGTCTAGGGTGGGAGGGGTCAGCCAGAATCTTGCATCAAAGCTTCAGGGTCCGGGAGGCGTACAGGTCCTGGAGGAACGGCAGGTTGCAGCCGATCACCTTCTCTGCACAGCGGATGATACGCTGTGCAGAGGCCTTTTTGGTGAGGGAGCTGATGTTGAGCTCCCATTTGGGGTCCTGGGAGATGATGGATCCCAGGAAACGAAAGGACTCCACAGTGTCAACTGGGGAGTCACACAGAATGATGGGGGCGGGGTGCGTTCAGTCGGAAATCCACGACCATCTCCTTTGTTTTCAGAGCATTAAGCTCCAGATTGTTCTGCCTGCACCAATTCATCAGACGGTCAATCTCCTGCCTGTAGGCGGACTCGTCCCCATCAGAGATGAGTCCAATGAGGGTGGTGTCGTCCGCGAACTTCAGGAGCTGGACTGACTGATGACTGGAGGTGCAGTCATTGGTGTACAAGGAGAAGAGTAGAGGGGAAAGAACGTAGCCTTGAGGGGAACCGGTGCTGATCGAGCGTTAAGCAGAGATGTGTTTCCCCAGCTTCACGTGCTGCTTCCTGTCAGTCAGGAAGTTTGTGATCCACCTGCAGGTGGAGTCGGGCACGTGAAGCTGGGAGAACTTGTCCGGCAGCAGTGAGGGAATGATGGTGTTGAAGGTAGAGCTGAAGTCCTCAAACACGATCCTGGCGTAGGAGTCCAGGTGCTGGAGGGTTATTAAGTCCTGTGGTCCATGGCTTCTTGGGGATGGGGTTGATGGTGGACGCTTTGAAGCAGGCTGGTACATGGCATGTCTCCAATGAAGTGTTAAAGATGTCGGTGAACACCGGAGACAGCTGATCGGCGCAGTGCTTCAGCGTGGAGGGCGAAACAGTCTGGTCTGGCAGCTTTGCGGGGCTTCTGTCTCTTGAACAGCCTGTTAATGTCCCTCTCTAGAAGTGAGAGGGTCGTTGATGAGGTAGGGGAGGAGGGGGCCTCTGTGAGGGCCATATGTGAGGAGGTGGAGGGGGAGGTGGGAGGGAGGGGGGGCTGGTGATTGCTGTAGGTGTCATGTGGGACAGTGTCAGAACTGGCAGCTTGACCATCAAAGCGACAGTATGAGTATCAGTATGAGCCCTTCTTTCACCCAACCTCATCCCTCTTCAGCCCAAATTATTAACTACAAATTACAAATCTCACAACACAGAGACAGGCAAAGATACATGAACACGTACTTTGATAAAATACCCCTTTTTTAAACGCATCAAAATAAACTCCTAAAGACGGTGTTGAAACATCTATTATCACAATTGCATTGGAACTGCTTTGAAAGACCAAATAAGTCGGGGACCAGAACATGAGGCTCTTATACACTGTTGGGCATCCCTGAGTAACTTTGCCGCTGGTATAATGGTTTGTTTTGACCAATTTCCACCTATTTTCCCTTGTTTATATGACACTGGACCTACCAAAGGCCACTGTATAAATGATCATGGCTGCCAACCTCACTGTATCTTGATGAAGAAAGGCTTAATTGACACAATAATTCAAACTAATTCACAAATGTCTTGTTAATAAATGAACTGTGTGTGTGTGTGTGTGTGTGTGTGAGTGTGTGTGTGCGCGCGCGCGCGCGTGTGTGTGTGTGTGTGTGTGCGTGTGAGAGAGAGAGAGAGCATCATATACAGGTAGCAGTATCAATAACAGTGACAATAATAAGTGACTTCAGTGTATTTATCTCATACACATTTGCAGTCACACATACATTTGTTTGTTTAAAGAGTATACACACAGATACAATAACATGGGCAATGAGAACGATACTCGTTCTCTGCTGTTAATCAAATGTCTTCACCAGCACATTGCTGTAATATTAACTCTCACACACACACACACACACACACACACACACACACACACACACACACACACACACACACACACACACAGGAGGCGGTAGTGCTCATTTAACACTTTGCTCTTCAAACAGCAAAGCTGCTGGGGTCGTCATCAGAAGAGAAGTCCACTCTTTCATAACAATGAGACACTATTAAATATAAGAGAAGGTTTTATCAACACTGTACTCCTACACACACACACATGCATACACACACATTTCTCTGCCAGACTGACTATGAACTTCAATCCATCTCTCTAACTTCTGTACAAAAGGGAGCAGATTTTCTTTGGAGTGTGTATGTCCAAAGGGAAATTCACACACACACAAACCCCCAAACATGACATCTCGACTTGTCGGGGAAGCAAGGACCCGGACGGTTGCGGCGCTCAGGGGGCCGCCGTGATCTGATATCTTTTTAATTAACGGTATCCCATTCAGCCACTTGAAGGAACAAAATAAAAAGGGAGAGAGGGCGAGAAAGAGAGACTTAAGTTTTGACAGCTCTAATTAATGTGCATGGAGGCAAAAAAGAGGAAAACAGAGGAAGACAAGTTGATCTCACAGCAGACTGAGGAGGATTCATTAGACAGGCTAGTCTGTGTGAACGACTTCAAACACTCCCCTCTCTCTCTCTCTCTCTCTCTCTCTCTCTCTCTCTTTCCTTCCACTGCTCTCTTCTTCTTATCTTTTAAACTGATTCTTTCTCTTGTATTACTATGAGTTGACTCTTTTGGATGGCAAATAATAAAGAAGGAAGAGATGGGTGGATGTCTGTACCGGGGACGAAAGAGGAGGAGAAGAAACAGCGAGGTAACAAGGAAAGAAAAATGAAAGCAGGGGAAAGGGGACGGAGACAGGAAAAGGGAAGAGAGGGAGGAGGAGGAGGAGGAGGAGGAAGAGGAGAAGGTTAAAACAAATGAAAGGAGAGGCAGAGAGAGAGGCTGGGGGACAGAGCCCAGACCTGCCACTTCACAACAGGGGAGATGAATGACTTTTTACCTCTGGACACTGGGCCTTAATGAAACCTCCAGAGGCCAAACAATGGCATCTCCCGCTCACACACACACATACACACACACACACACTAGCATACAAACAATACGTGGATCCACACTTGCATGTGCACATTCGTATCACACACTCATAAACAAATAAATAGTAGCATAAAAACACACACTCAAACCTCAGTACATGTGTTCATAAACTGAACAAAGAAACACAGGCAAAACGCACACTACAAAACACAGATGCACACACACACGCACACACTGCTTGGGTGAAGCAGGGCAGAGCAGCGGTGGTGGTGGTGGTGGTGCAGACAGACTCGGAGAAGTGCAGGCCACCTCTGGTAAAGCAGGTCAAAGAGAACGAGCTCCCTTAGCAACCCGACATCCCATAATAGCATCGCAGCTGCACTTGTCCGACCTTCTGCTGCAGACAGACTTGAATCAGTGGCGCGTCCAGAAATTTTTCATAGGGGGGGCCAGATGGGGGCCACTGAAATTCTTGGGGTGGCCGACCAAAACATACGAGGAGGGGAGGCGCAGTGGGGAGGACAGAGAGAGACGTATTGCAGTCCGTGATTTTCACCAGCAAGTGTGCCGGCATCGGCAAGTGCGCAAATCAGAATCAGAATCAGAATCAGAATCAGAATCAGAATCACTTTATTTGCCAATTAAGTTTGCACTTAAGAGGAATTTGCTGTGGTTCTGGGTGCAACGTATAACATATAGAAAAAGACAACAGAAGACAACATATAAAACAACATATACAAACAGCAGCTTGGTGAATACTTAAATTAAAAACACACTAACTTAAACTAAATTAAACTAAATTAAATTAAATAATTTAACTCAATGAGTGCATACAAGATAGAAGCGCCCCTCACTTGCACAACTGTGCCACTGTGACTCCAAAACTCCGACTCCGGAGTGTGAGTGATGGAAGGTCAGTGGCCAGTGCGGGGAATTATCCAGGGGGGGCCGCGGCAGAAGTTTGCAATGCAACTGGACTGTTTATTCACAAACAAAGCTGTTTTGGCAGCTTTAACATTCTTACATCTAAATTACACTGGAGCTGAAGTATAATATTGCGTATTTTTGGAATGCAAAAGCTGTCTCACTACCCAATAATGAGTAATTGAGATAATTTCCGTCCCCTCTTCCTTTTGTTCCTTGAATTATAATCCAAAGTGGCAAAATTCCCGTTTTTTCATTATCGTGTCCATGGAAAACACAGCAAATTCACCATTTAATGTCACCGCAGTGCACGTCAGACGAAGTGGAACTCTCAGGCCCAAGACACAGGTTGCTCCCACTCCTTCTGTGTTCTTTGAGTAAGACCCCACAAGGTGTAATTACGTCTCCCTGGAATCTTCTCTGTTCATTAGACGAACGTAGGGGTTTAGACATGTTGTTCCAACAGCAAAGGGAGGAGAGAATGAACCAATAACACAGCCGTACTTGGTATTTGGACCAATTACAGTCGGACCACACCTTCACTTAGATGAGGGTTACGTGGTTTACCAGAGACTGGATGATGTTTTTAAAACACTGGGGGATGGGAGGGAACTCTGAGGGTCTGATGCACTTTATGGCCTGTAAAAAAAAAAGAGAATTGAAACCTGATCTCTGCAGTTGTATATAAGTGATTTTAACCTCACTTGTACCTTTAGATCAAACTGAACGAGTACAAATTCTGCCTTAAATTACCACTGATTGCCGTACTTCAAACCTCATCCGATGTACCTCTGTGTTCAATGGTCGTGAACCATTCGACAACAGTTCAATGTATACTTCATACTGTATATTCTTCTACATAGAACTGTTACTGTGAGTATGTGCTACTGTTAATGTCTTCCAAATGTCAAATTCCAGATCAAATTACATGCAGTATGACCCTCATGCTTAAAAGGATTGATATTTGTCCTCATTTTCAGAATCTCTCTGTTACTTTCCCCCAAAACATCACAAACGCCCTGTGTGTTTCCTGTGACTGAACGTCTCTCCTTTCATGCCTAATCATTCAGATCATCTCTAAAATCAGGCACCTGTGAGGTTCCTCCTTCGCTTCAGCCTTGTAGGAATAAATCGTCCTTGCAAAGTGATATTAAAGCCAAACATATTCAGGTCATGGCACATCCCGTTCGATTACGGCGATAACCTTTATCGGCCGGACTGATTCAAAGCTGAGAGGGTTTGAAAAGTTTTTCAAGTGCCTTGATTGATTCCGTCCCAACTTCCCCCGGCCTTTTCCAGACTACATTTGCAGAGTCAATCACCGGTAGAGAGTGATTTATTGGCACTGCTGGCATTTCCGTGGTAGACCGCTACCACCCACCCTCCACCACCTCCCAGTCCATTCATCCCTCCTTCTAATACCCTCAATTAATGCATCAAGGCAAGCGGCGGGTTATCATCCCCCATCCTCCTCCACCCTCCACTCCTGCACTCTGCCGTCCCTCCATCCCTCCGTCCCTCTCCATCATTCTCAATTAAAGGGGAGCTGGATAGGTAGCTCTTATCTGCGCTTATGAATATGCAAGCGGCTCTTATCCATTCGCCAAGCGGCAGGTAAAATGGTTACTGGAGCTGTGCATACTGCATAGAAATGACTTTGTGTTTGGGTTGGTGGAGGGTTTGGATCTGTGATATACAACTATGCTTCAACCCGTAGTGCTGAATCATTTCCGGGCTCATTTCCTCTCTTCTTTCTTGTTTGTGACTAGTGATAATTAATAAGTCATTTACTTTCTATACATTTTCAAATTATGATGTTCTCAATCATTTTGTTGGACTGGGCTGCAATCATACATACACCAAAGTATATCTAGTATATAAGAAAGATAATCATATACTTCGGTATTGAGGATTTCCCTCTCAGCTTTGCTCATGGTTGCATTTGTAACAGATAGTGTGGAAGGTTTGAGTGCTGCCTTTTCTTGCAGTATGAGACAATTACTGACCAATTTTGCACCCTGGAACAGTCCCATAATAAATGGTGCTTAGAAATCAGAATGAAGTGAAAATGTTGCCTTTCCCTCGAAGAAGTCACAACCCCCAAATTGCTGTAATATTTAGTTTTCACTGACAGTGATTTTCTTAAAATTTGACCTTTCCCATAAAAACAAAAAAGGGGCGACAAAAGTCTGTTTTTTATTCATTTTTATTTATTTTCTTGAAAAACAAAACTTCAGAGGCATTCTTCTTTTTATACCATTAATGTGTAATTTTTTGAATTGTTTTGTGGCATCATCAGTGCTGCATGTTTCGGTTAGTGACTCTCTGTGCTGCATCCAGCAGTCCAGCGCAACAGAAGATGACGGAGGAGAGATTTTGCCTGAGAAAGGCAGAGGGCTGAGGCGTCTCAGTGATGGATGGCAGCACCATCTATTGGATGTTTGGGGAAGCAACAAGGGAACAATGGATTAAGGATGCACATTCCCTGCTCATGAAAAACATTGATGACAACAGTGATTTAAAGAAGGAACGAATGGAATTATGGAAGAAATGAAATTAACAACGAGAAGCAAAAGTAGACACAAGGAAAGAAGAAAAGAAAAGAGGTAGTTGGAACGATAAATGAGCAGGCAAACAAGGAAGGAAACGGACAAGATCAAAGGAAAACGCAAGCTTTTTTAGAACCCTTTTGTCTAATTACACATAAAAAGAAAAGGGGTGAGGAGGTAAGGAATCGAATATAAAAGGTAGGCTCCTAGGAAGGACGCGTGGAAGCTGTGGAGTGAGCAAAAATGAATACGAATAAAGGGAAACAATAAACCACCTGAAATGTGTCTAACATAAAAATGTAACGACTGAATGGCCATGACGTCACTGTGCACATGTACAAATGTCTGTCATTATATGAGCAGATACGGTTCAGGCCTGCGGTAACTTTGACACCTGGATGAACCTCAATGCCCCCCACCGGCCCGCCTGCCTGCCCCCCCACAGCCTCAGTGGTTTGCCTCATTACCCTGTGGAGCAAATGGAGGGCTGTTCCATGTCAGGGCATATAGGGGGGGAGGGGAGCGATGGGGAGGGCCCGAAGGCTCAGTGTCAGTCAGATCAGCAGATGTGTCATTGAATTTGACATATGCCTGATATGTATGTGACACACACACACACACACACACATATAAACACACACAGCACACTCTTGCTCCCTCATCTCACACACTTATAGCTGTAGCCTCAGGCAGCAAACAAGCCAAACCCCCCCCCCACACACACACATATACACACACACACACACACACATCCTCACAGCGGGTACAAACACGGGATCTGAATCCCACTCACGGCCCATACACTGATAAGTATGGACATGTTTGTGTATTTGTTTAGAATATAGGCCAACCTATTTCTTCTGCCGCCTGCAAATGAGCAAATGAGCCGCAATTCCATCGGTACAGATACACAAATACAACATGATGACTGCGTCTGTTGTTTACCATCTGAACTGCCAGCTTTTAAGATTGTTGGTGAAACAAATCTGAGACTATTTTAGTCTTTTTTACATATTTGTCTGTCAGCGATTAAAATGCAGCAATATCACAAAGACAGCAATAAAATAGGTCTGCAGCTTTATGGAAAAACTGATTTTTGAGGCTCATTCGTTAGCGGTCACCAGACAGTGTTCTCTTCTTTTAGTTGTATAGGTGGTGGTACGATGCCCGTGCCCAGGCAGGGCGAGTGGGGAAAGGCTGTCTATGAAATCTCGACGTGGTGAATCACATACATAGGAATAACTGCACACACTTTCACTTTCCCTTTTCCTGAGGGTGTTTTAGGGGTCACACCGGGTCGGAAATGCAGGTGCGATGACAGAAGCAAGACAAAGAGAGAGAGAGAAAGAAGTGTCTGTCCACTTCTGTGTGTCAGGCAGGTTTTGTCGAACAGCGTCAACAACAACAGCGGCAGGATTCATTTCATTCATTGTCTCCATTTCTGTAAACAATTGTTGCCATCTTTGTTCACACTATTGAGCGAAATTGGAAGTAGTTTTAAAGATGTTTCCATTTACACTTAATAGCCACTTTATTAGATACACCTGCACCACCAAGTCCATCCCACCTTTGTGAAATGTTGTGTCACAGAGGCGTTGATTGTTACGCTGTGTCCAATATTCTGTCCACCTCTTACATGCGATCCGGTGCAATAGGTTACACAGGTGTATCTAATAAAGTGGCAAAGGAGTATTTGTTTCAGCTGAGCATTGCCCCCTGGTGGACTGTAGTACTTACTCCTCAGACTGATATCAAATGTACAGGACACACACACACTCACACACTGCTCACTGAGGAGACATGTGCACAAGCATATTCATATTGAAATGAGTGTAATCTGATCAAAGGCAGCATTTTGCAGCAAAGTTGTTTTGTTAAGATATGAGGGGATTCTTTCTGTAAATGCCACCAACTGTCTCGAACCGTGGACAGACTAAGTGTATATACAAAGACATTTTGGAGCCCCCTTCTTTCATTAGTGAATGGCCAAAGAGACCACATGGGCCAGACTCCCATGAAGTCCATGCACTCCTCTAACAGACGCAGCCTCCTCTCCAAAGGTTTTCCTGTGGTGTCAGCAGTTCTCCAAAGAGCAACGCTCCCCTCGTTTGAGACCCCGAGCAGAACTTTCCCCTTCACTTCACACTCAATACTGACATTTATCGGTATATCTGTCCGTCTGTTTATCTTTCCATCTAGCCGTCCAGCAAAGTGCGATCACGACTTTTGGAATGTTGCAAAGTGCAGAACTACATAGATGTCGTCCAGCCTGGGATCAAATCCACGTTTCCTGACAAAATAGTATTGAGCCAACTACCATAACTAGTTTGGACGTATCGCACTGGCTGTCGTCTAATTCTATGGTAAATAAAAAACCTAATTTTGTCTGAACATCACTGCCCCCACCCCCCCCTTACTCGTTGCCAATCTTCACTCCAATTAAACATGAGCCTTGGCTTATGAAACACCTGCCTCATGGCAAATTAAACATTACTATTAAAGCTAAAGATTGAATTAAAAGAATATCTCCCCCTCTCTCTCTCTCTGTGCCTCTCTCACCCCCTTCTCTCTCTCTCTCTCTCTCTCTGTCTCTCTCTCTCTCTCTCTCTCTCTCTCTGTGCCTCCCCCCCCCCCCCACACTCTCAAAATCAGCAATAACCCAGGTTCTAATTAGCAGCAGGGCTGAATCTTCACACTGATTTGGTTCTAGCCAATTTGTCTGTATTATTACCTGGGTGACATTCAGCCCTGCTGCCTACAAACTCGATGTGTGAGGCTTTAAAAGTAAAAAGGGTTTTTCACTTGACAAGTGATTCCTGTGATCTTGGCTGGGATTGTGAAATCCAGCTTCTTCTTTTTTTGACAATTAATTAATATGACAAAAGCTATTATCCTGAATATTTGTTCACCCTGCAGTGTAAATTATCATCAACAAGTCAGTTTGTCACAATAACAACATTTTCACAGACCTCAATAGTTTGATTTGCAGAAATTTTGCAAATCAACTGGTGAACCACCTGGTACTAGCACCACAGTTTGAGAACCACTGGGATGGCAGAAATTTTTTTTTGTTTTTTTATTTCATTCATTGATTACCTTAAACTTCTGTGTTTGTGTAATTTACGTATACATTGTATGTTGTTTCTCCTTAACCTTATCTTCTACTTACATTCGATATCAATGACTTTTCATACCAATTGTATGATATATTATATTATTTATTGTTTTGCTCCTGTTATTGTAGCATTAAACAATAATTAATAGCTTGTCACATTATTTGAGTTTATTAGTCTTTGTTTCTTCTGTATGCATGCAGCCTCAGTGTTGGTCCATGGTGTTATTACCTTTGTCGTGGTGACTCTTCTCATGTATTGATTGATTGATTGATACCTTCATTTTGTTCATTTCACAATTCTACATGGACGT